>NW_020664436.1:28824869-28885920 GCF_002925995.2 Terrapene triunguis
TGAATATATGTGTGTTGCCCATGACTTCATTTGATGGTTTTAGGGTTCTGTTTTGGTTATCGATTAAGAAGATGTCAGATAATTCAGCTCAATCTGTTTATTAAACAGAGAAATCAACACAGAGAGGTTCATACTTTACCAACTCAGGAAACAGGCTTGCAGCAATCACACCTTACATCTTTTATCTGTGTCTGTCCAAAAATACGAACTTCATTTGACTTATGTTTATAGTGCACTTGTTTACGACAGATAGAAAATGCACCTTACTCTTGTTGCCTTATCTAGTTTCATACTTGTTTTTCAAGGCACAAAGACATCTGCACCAAACGTACACAGTAACATTCCAAGGGTTACTAGACTGAAGAGTAGAAATCGCATTAGACTATAGAGACAGTAACTATTTTTTACTAATGGTGCCCAACACACAATTCATATATAAAACTCCTTAACAGAATATGCATATTATTTCTGACCGATTTTTCACATTCAAAGAATAAATGTTAGAACAGTTTAATTATTAGTTGATTTCCACAATAAAGCTTAGCATGGGTACAGAGCTTTCTGGGAATCCAGTTACACAATTTAGCATAAATGCAAAGCATTCGGGATAATAGATGATATTGGCTAACAGTGTGCAGTGTGGAGAGGATAACATTTTAAATGTAAACTGGACCCTTTTTGAGAGAGGAAATATCAGATAGTAGTTTTCCTACAATTTAATAGGATCATCTCTCTCTTTTCCCAGCTGGCCTGCCAAATAGCTGAATATTTTGGATGGAATTTGGTCTTTAGCAGTTCTATTTTTTCTTTGAGACCAGGAAGTTTTTTGTTCCATATGTTTGGATTCTGTGCTACTTTAAGAATTTTCTCCTTGTATCAAAAACAGTTGGCTCTTACATAGCATCCATAGAGCTCTATAAAGGAGAGTAAGTATTATTATCCCTATTCTACAGATGGGGAAACTGAACCTAAGAGAGGTAATGTGGTCACAGAGTAAGAACATGGTAGAACAGACAGTGGAGCCCGGGTCTCCTGACTCCCATTCCAGAGCCCTCTCCACTGAACCTCCCAGCCTCTAGGGGGTCTCTCTCTAAAATGTCCTTTCCTACTGCACAAGGCGGGGCTCGGCTGAATTAGTTAGTGTTTGTACATTGCTTGGAAAAGAGAAGGCACCAAACCAGTGCTAAGTCATAGGGCTATCATTGCAGGCTAAAGTTTTAAACACTGAGTCAGTTAGTAGTGGAAATAACTGGATATGTTCTGTGTGCAGAGAGCTTTACACTCCACCCACACAGATTGTTCTGATGACCATTTTTTTTTACTGTTAATTAAATCTGTTTTTTAAAATATTCATTCCACTATTTTTCTGAAAGGTTTAACCATGAGGTGGGTGAACCCCTGAAACTGATCAAACCTAATAGCAGAGCAAATTGTCCCCCCAGAAACTATTAGACTGGGACTAGTTCTCCTCTGAGACATCTTAAATGTAAATTTTATACCATGTCCTTTTAAATGTTAGCCCTTCTGAAGTGATTTTCATCCAGCCTGAGTAACTTGAAATCAAAAGGAACCAAATTGAAACAAATGCTTGACATAAATAGGACTTATTTTTAGAAAGAAAGATGATTGAAATGGAAACCAGCAGCAAAGTTCTATCTTTGTGTCACTTCTCTTTGAATTTAATATTACAGATGAACCAGCCAGTTTAAAATCTCTGCACACACTCTTATGCCTCTTTTCTTCAAAAGTGATGTTTATCCTATCTATAGTTAAAGGAACCATTTTATCAGGGTGACGTGAATATTAAATGTGCCATAGATATGGGGTATAAATAGTGTGTTCAAACCCATGGAATTCATTTTCTTTTTTATTCCCCCATTTAAAGCACTTATAAATCATATAATATGGTACTGTGACATACAACTGTGTTAAATGTGATTAACCCATCCACCCCAACAGGCTTCTTAAGAATACTTCAAAGCACATTATACAAGATAAAGCAGCTCTAAGCAGTGACAATGTGAATATTCTCCTCCTTCCCTATGCTTTCTCTGCACAGCTGGCATCTTTTCCCTGGTGCTAATCAAAGGGAGGTATTTATGGTCCCTCCTTCCAAGCTCTAACCTTTAACCATTTCAGTGCTATATAATGCACCTGTAGTGCTCCCTCGGAATCTGATACATCTCTGTGCAAGTGCCAGTTTTCCAGTTGAATGTCTGCACTTGAAAGAGTCTTGCCATGGTAGTGGCACAGCTGGGGTTAAATCACAGTGTCACCTCCAGAAACATTTAGTTAGATCTGTCTCAAGAAGTAAGAGTGGCAGAACTGGCTATCATTTTTTTTATCTAGAATGTATAGTTCTGATCTTGCAAGCCCTCCATGCATAGAACTCCTATCTGACAAGTACGGACTAACAAGCCCATGCAAGTTCTACATGCAGAAGATTTATAAGACTGGGGCACATTGTTAATTAGTACTGAGATAATGTTTGTTTCATACTTGCCTTTGCTTCCTAACCTAGATAAGGTAGAAGGGTTCAGTATTATTTTTTTAGTTGGGGCCTCCTCTGTTTTAAAATGTCATGAGGCTTGTGCCCTAAATTCCTCCTGGAAGGAAATATACCTGTCTTCGGCTAGTCAGTAAAATACATGAAGGTTGTATTAGTCAAAGAGTAAGAGACACCATATACCAATCTGCACTGAACCCACTCTGCTCAGGAAATGCTTCATCCAGAATTAAGACAGATGAGCTTTTCAGCAACCCCTGGGCATTTGGCACATAGAGAAAAATCGATTTAAAGTGGCTATATGGCTCACTTTCTTAAATTTCTAAAGTACTGTAGTTAACCCTTCTGCTTTTTTTAGCTCTGATTTGCAAAAGCACCGCAGAGCTTTTAGTATGTTCTCAGCTGAACTACTGATACGTTGTGATAGCTTTCTGGGTTGGTGTTATTCACCACAAAAAACACAGAGAGAAATATCAATAGAGGCACATTTTTACATTATTCCAAACCTCAGCACTGGAAACAGACAATAGAAGTCTCTTACTTTAACACTGGTGTGTGTGCTCATGCCTGTGTGTGTTTACTTGAGTTCAGTTCAAAATGAAAGTCACAATTAAGGCTTAGAGAAAAAGGTTCATCCCTTGCACACAAAGAGTGGAAAGGGCTTGTGAGGCCTCATATGGGGAGGGATGGAGAAAGATCAGACTCACTACACAAGAAATATGGTCTCAAAGGAAATGCAAAATGATCAGGGTGAGGGTTGGTCTATGTTAGCAGAGGGAAAGTCTAAGGACATGTCTATACTGGATGGGGGGGGGTTAAACTGGATTAAGTCAAATTAATCTGGTTTGAAAACACTTGTGTACACGACACAAACACCACATTTATCATGAACTCAGGACTCTTCTTTCAAAGTTAACTAACTTTGCTGCACAGCAAACTAGTCTGGTCCATTGTTTGTGTGCACACAATGTTGCTGCTTACAGCTTTGGCAGTCCTCCAATGGCGGTCCCAAACTGCTTTGCAGGACTGTTACTGACTGGTCTGTTTACCTGCATGCCCCCATTTGCTCCTGAAATCAAGTGTCACTATAGCTGCAGTACTACTCCAGAAGCCCTGTAATCTGCCTCGAGCAGTTGCACTGGGACTTTGGATTTCATCACCATCTGGGGAGAAGCATCAGTGCAGGAAGCAATTGTGGACAGCTACCAGAATAAAGCTCTGTTCATGGACATCTGCTTAGCATGAGGGGTCACAACCAGAATGCCAACCAGTGCTGGATAAAGAGTAAACTGCTCAAGAGGACCTTCTATTGACAGTTGAGCAGCTGGACAACCTGAGGGGAAGAAAACTGAAAACCTATGATGAAATGTTCACAGAGATCTTTACAGGGTCCCCAAAAGAGCAGAGACGTGAAGGCAGTGTTTGAATGCAGAGGAGGAAACAGACCGGGAGCTCTCCAGAGAAAATGTGGGAGTGGCAAACAGGGCTGGTGCAAGGAAGTTTCGCGCCCTAGGCGAAACTTTAACCTTGCGCCCCCCGCAGCCCTGCAGCAGCTCCCCGCCCCCCCTCCGCCCTGAGGCGCCCCCCCCCCGCGGCAGCTCCCCCCTCCCGGGGAGCCATGCAGCAGCTCCCCACCCCAGCTCACCTCTGCTCCGCCTCCTCCCCGAGCATGCTGCCCCCGCTCTAATGCTCCTCCCCTCCCAGGCTTGCGGCACCAAACAGGTGATTGGCGCTGCAAGCCTGGGAGGCGGGAGAAGTGGAGCGGTGACCGCGCGCTCGGGGAGGGGGCGTAGGAACGCTGTAAAAAAAATTGGGGGCACCGCTTTTTGGCGCCTCCAAATCTTGGCGCCCTAGGCAACCTCCTAGTTTGCCTTAATGGTAGCACCGGCCCTGGTGGCAAAGGACAGCATGGAAATTCTTGGGGACAGCGTCAACTGCAGCGTCCCAAAGATAGAGACATGCAAACACAACACAAACCCAAATGCTCTGGACCAGTATATGCTGCTGTTAGAGCAGCGGGATTTGCAGTGTTAGCCACCTCAGTGTAATTGGTATAACTTCCAGATGGCAATGGTGACTCACTTGTCCATGAGTATGGGGCTCTACCTGTTGGCATGCTGCCGCGGCAACTCCAGGGCTAGTTCAGCACATATCTCCAAAAAGGTTGCCTTGCCCATCCTGAACTTTTCTCACCACTGTAGGTCATCCCAGGTCTGCAGAACAATCCTTTCCCACCAATCAGCACTGGTTTCCGGAGCCCAGAAGTGGCACTGAATGCTGTGAAGCTGCTCCAGGAATCAATCCTCCACTATCATCTGCTTGGTATCCTCTAACTGGAATTTGTCTGGCTTCCTCTTTGCATGCCACAACATGCAGGGAGAAAAATCCCAGAATGCATACTGCTCAGCAGCGAAGAAAGGACCATGGGATACCCTTCAAGAATGGCATGCCCTTAATATGCTGCAAGCTGCGACTGTGTGTACACAATGATGGGCACTGAAAGAGGGCACGCTATCCTATGTGCACACTATTAGTGCAGCTTGTATAATGCATGCTGCAGACTAAACCCCCTCATACAGACAAGCCCTCAGAAGGTTTGCAGATTGACTTGGGTGCCGATCATCATTCAGAAGTTTGGCTGCCTATCTGAAGCTTCAACAAATTTATTCAGAGCCCAACAGTCTGGAAATCTACTGGAAATCAAACTACTTAACTACATAATAATAGTAGTAATACTTAGTGCTTTTCATCTTCCCAGAATTTAAGCTTTCTTTTTTTAGGAAATAAATCCATAGCCCTTATGGAACCAGTGTAGCCAATGCAGGGCTCCTTGTTTGGAGCACATAGCCCGAAACAATAGCTTTGCAAAGTGAGAGGTTCCCCCTCTCAAATAAATGGGGTGTTAACATGGAAGATAGAAACACAGGAATTGCACACTGGCTCAGAGTCAGAACTGAGGTCGGTCTGCTCCAGTATACTGGCTCCAACAGTGGCCAGCACAGGATGATTCAGAGAGGTGTTAGACTCTCTACATAGGCAGAGGGGAGACATTAGTTCTCATCATAATCTCTAATAATTATTGATTGGCTTAAACTCTGAAGCGTGAGTAAGAGGAAAAAGCATTGACCCCAATGTGATGACGGAAGCCAGTTTCTAGCTGAACTCTTTCACGGCTGATCAAAGCATGCAAGAAAGGAGAATGTCAATCATATTAGAAAGATATGCACGATCTACTTCAAATGGCATCTGAGCCTCACCAAGGGAGAGCCATGCTCTCTAGGGCATCTATCCACCACTAAACCTGGGTAGCTCATCAGAATCTTGCTTGATTGTATTTGGAATATCTGCATAATCTACTGTGAGCAATGCCTCATTTTGGTATTTCAAGAGGGCAACAGTGATGACACTTATGGCTAGATTTTCAAAAGAACTCAGCACCCAAAACTCAGAGTTTTTTTGAAAATCTGACCCCAATTGTGAGTATTCAACTTTTCTTCCAGCCATATTGTGAATCACTTTATCCTTTGCTGAAATGCCTCCACCTCTGGGCTGGAACCTGGCTGCTGTTTAGCAGTACATCACAACAATTTTGTAGTGGAAGCGAAAAAGAAAGTGCAGGAGGAATTTAGGCAGGCAAAATGACAACTTTGCCCCTGTGACCACTGCAGCATAAGAATATAAAAATTCCATACGCTGCAGTCAGTCTGAATTGGAGAAAGATTTCTGTCACCGGTGATGCAGCTGTCTCCCTTGTTATTTATAAGTCACAGTTCATCTGCAAACCACTGTGACAGTGTTGAAAAGAGGGATCATCACAGTGACAATCTGTTCTAGCATATCCTAGTGGACTGCCCATGGTCCTGGGAGTCAGGAATAGAGGAGTTCTGTTCCCAGCTCTGACGGTGTGTTTTGTGGCCTTGGACAAATTAACCCATCTGTCTCTGTTTGTGAGGTAGTATTTATCGCCCACGGTTGTTATGAGGATTAATTGTGTGTGTAGAGCAGATTAAAAGCATCATGAATAATACTTATTAATTATTAAATGATTCGCAGAGTAGCTCATAGCTGAGTGTTAGTTGTCTGAGTATTTGATCAATGACTGAGATTTTTAAAGTGTATTTGTGTTCTCTCTTCCCTTGAAATAAGAGAAATAGAATTTAAATAGACACTATATATTTTTTTTTATTTCTGATTTAATCCTAGATGCTTTATAACACATGCACTACTAGAAGTTTTCTTCCATAGAAATGTGTGTGATGAGAACGTGTTAAGGCATCTCTCATTCTACTGACTACATACCAGGAGACCAGATCCTTAGCTGGTGTAAATTAGTGTAGCTCCACTGACTGCAAAGGAGCTAGATTGACTTACACTAGCTGAGGACCTGCCCTTGGATACTTTTTTATATGAAACAGTTACTGATTGATTGGGACATTTTAAGACTCGGGGATCCTATGTGTAAATTCATTCAATGAGAATATCCACTGTCTTTCTGAGCATTGGCTAGGTTCCCCTAAGCTAGTGAATAACACTATTCTAAGGAGAATTTGCTAGTGGGATTTTTTTTTCCTTCTACCTGTTTTTGGAATTTCTTTTTCTCAGCATTTATTCACGTGTGCACACCTGCTGGCCCACACTCTGACAGTTGATATATACTTAAAATGTGTGAACCAACTGTTGACATGTAATCAGATCACTGACCTATCCTCAAATGTGTACCCTCAACCACTGATCTCCACAATAAATGCAAATGTGTGCCACAGTTGATGTGCACTAATAAGTATCAATGTTAAGAAAGTCAGTGCTTTTAAGGAGTTTTTAGTTGTGGATGAAATTGTGTTAAATCTATACCATTGTACTAGCTCTCATAGAGAACTACACGTGTCTGAAGCCTTAAGAGCCAAAAGTTATTGAGTTACAAGTTTGTGAAAATGTCACAATTATTTTTTCAGAGCCTTATTATCCAAAAGTGTATCTGATAGTGCCCCCAGAACTTCCCGGTGTGGGGGGAAGTCTCATCTTTTGGCTGGAATTTTTCCTGGCCAGAAATTTTTTGGAAATTGGGCTTATATAGTGGAGTGGATCTTACACCTTTAGTTCTGGAGTTACAGCTGAGACTCCATGGTAAGGCTAATTTCCTCTAGTTGTTTTGTAATTACTTTTGTTTATCATTTACATATAAGAAATGAAGAACCATTTAACATTCAGCACTGAGAGCAATGCACTCAGCTGGGCAAGTGACGAAGCCTTTTTGACTGACATCCCAATTGTAGCAGGTAGAAATGTCGATGAGAAATAAATGACATCCTAGCAGCAGGCTCTATTTGCAGGGGTGGCTTTTAAGCAGCAGTTGTAATGTTTTCCTTAGACCTGCTGTCTACAGACTAGAATTTAGTCAAACTGTTTATGCCCCTGTACAGTGCAAAAGATGTGTATATGTGCTGAATACAGAAAATGATGATGTACCAAGCAGTTGATGTTTTCTTCCTAGAATGGAGGTGACCACAGTTTGGCCTAGTGTGGCCCACAGAGAATAATGAATACAACAGGCTGCAGCTCAAGTCTGCTATACCTCCTTTATGCCTGTGAATGTCTTTCATAGGTTAATCAGCAATGAAAAAATATATCTGAGAAGCAATTCCTATTTATCTACCGAGGAGGATGCAAATACAAGCCAGTGTTATGGCTGCCTGCATTTATTTTTTTATGACATTATTCAAGTAGCTAATGTTCAAATTATACCCCTTGTACTCACAATTGTGGTCACAAAGTTACAGCATAAAAAGGGAGGCTGGGTGTTGTGCCATCTGTTTTCTGGCAGATTGCCATTGTGGTCCTTGGTATCACAGCACTTTGGCTGTCCTGTCCTAGAACAATGATTACCAGAAGAATATTAAATGTTAATACATTTAAATTAGACATTGTTGTGCTTGGTGATGGGTGCTGTCAGCCTGTATCTTACTGGTCTGTGCTTCCTTTATTCCAGATAATTGATAAGAGCAAACGAGACCCCTCTGAAGAAATTGAGATTCTCTTGAGATATGGGCAGCATCCAAACATCATTACTCTGAAAGATGTGAGTAGTCTATGAGGACTTCAGCTTTAAACAATTCTCCTTTTAATATCAAGCTTACCTGCTCTGCAACTGAGAAACTCTCCTGTTTTAATGTTCAGTCATTTTAATTTTAAAATGAGAGCCATCTGAATCCAAGGAAAAATGTTCGTTGAAAAATTATTGGACACAAAAATGGCAAGATTATCAGACCATGCATTCAACAAATACTATTTGGTCAACTCTAGCGAAAAGCATATTTGAAATGACCCGTAAGGCTGGATAGAATAGAAATTAATTTGATTTTAAAAGACTTTTCAGAACCAAAATCTTTCAATCTTCTTTTTGAAGTAGATTGTCGAACACTAATAATGAGGGTTCTGTAGATCACTGGAATGGCTATTTCCTGGTCAGTAACTGTTGACATACAGCCTCAGGTACTTGTTTTATTGAGAGGAGGGTTGTTAACTAGGCCAGTAGGGCTTCCCCTGTTTTTTATTGAGTGCCAGGAAACCTTTAACTTACATGTGAGCAACCAGAAAAGACAAGATGAAGAGACCTTATTTTAACATTTAATATGAAAGACAACATCTCTAAGGCCTTGTCTATGCTACAGAACTTTAGCAAAGACTTCTCACCAGTGCTAACGCCTCACCTCAGCTACACCAAAGGGAGCACCCGCCAAAGCCCTAGAGCCAAAATGACTTCTGGTGTTTTTATCCTCTTTCTCTGAACAGCTTTAGTCAACATGGTGTAGAAATGTTGTAAGCTGCCGGAGTCTTGTCAACACTAGGAATCCACCTGCTGGCAGCCCTATTGGAAAATGTTCTTGCTAAAATCCCCTAATATAGATGAGGCCTAACGGTGCTAGCTGTCTCATAAATGGCAGTAAAGGAAAAAGAGGAAGCCTGCTTCTGGGTTGTAGTGTGCTCTTGGGTGGGAGACTACTGATTTGTTCACTCCCTTAAAGAAAACACACCTCTGTGAGCTCATTTGTGTTGGAGCTCCTGGAGTATTGTATTTACAAAGCTCAGAGCCCTTGATTCCAGTGGAAGATGGAAAGCTGTGGAAAAGTAATCATGTGGATTTCCAAAACTTCAAAAAATCAAATATGACATTTTCTGGCTCCCCACTTCTTCCCCCATTCCAAGAATTGGGGAACGTTAAGGGACACAGACACAGCCTAGTGCATATCTATCCAAGAGTTACAGGAATTGGGAATGATCTAGCGTGAGATTCTAGGCACTCAGAGATTACAGTGATGAGCATGGTATAAGAACCTAAATAGATACGTAGAATTCTGTCCAAGCACAGAATGTTAATGCTTCTAGAATGCTGGCACTTTGCAGATGGGTATCCAACTGAATGTTAGGAGAATGTGTGTAGATGTTGTTGGGGTTTTCCTGATACCTCTTCCACTCGTTCCCCAAGAACTCAGTTCGACTCCAGTCTCATCATTCAGGTTCCTTTATTTGGCATACATCAAAGCTATGCTGAGTTGATCAGACTCAAGCGTAGGGGTGTGCATGTAGGGTGTACCACACATCCAAAGTTACACCGCAAAACTTTACCTTGTATACATTTTTAATAACACATGCATTCTTAACCATACATTGCATCATTTGCTTCGTGGTAGGCTTGGTTAGTTTTCAGGAACCAATCCCTGTACAGTATGCTCTGTCCATGTAGAAACTGATCTTTACATTCCAGGTTTATCTTGCCCATTGTCCCTAGCATCCAGGTGCTCCCGCTTATCTTTGCCAGCACAGACATTCTGACTCCAGCATACTGCTTGTTAAGCCCCTATTTACAATTTAACCTTCCATTCACCTTCCCAATGATGTCCACTAAAAAATGAGGCAAGTTACATATATCAAGCCAGGCCTACAGACATATCTGTATTTAATACATTATAATTCCTAGTCAATTCATTTGGACAATAATTTACCATTGCCAGCACTTAGGGTGTAGTGATGTGTGGTGTGTATGTGTTTGTTTCAATAGACAGAAACACAGAGACCTTATCCATAGTCTGTACACACAGGAACATAGGAATTTCCATACTGGATCATATTTATCTTCATCTGGTCCAGTATCCTGTCTCCAACAGTGGCCAGCACCAGATGTTTTAGAGGAAAGTTCAAGAAACCCCTCGGCATATGTGGTTCCCATTAAGGTCTCATCCTAATCCCTAATAGTTAGAGATTGCCTTAAAACTGGCAGCATGAAGCTTTGTATCTCCTCCAAAAACGTTTAGCATTGATTATTATAACACTGGATATTCTCGTTGTCCATATAAATGTCCAGTGTAGCAAAGGGGTATGAAAATAAAATCGCTATATTCCAGTTTGGACAAAAGGCTGATGCAAACAACTTATTCACCAGAATAGCAAAGCACATGCTATATGCTATCACGGAAAGCAAGTACTGACTAATCCTAATGCAGTTTGTTTGGCTGCTTATGAGACAAAGGGAAATATTGATATTTAAAATGGCAAGTGCTACCCTGTAGAACTGGAAGAGAGCAAATAATTGTGAGCGAGTTTGGGCTAATGCCAGAAAAGATTTCAGGCTGCATTTGGAGGTGCTGCTTCTGCAGCTTGGTTTGTTAATATTTTGCAGACTTGATAGCAAATTATGAAAACTGGGTTTCTGTGCAGCTCAAGGTTCGATGAATAGTTGCTTCAGAGATGAGAAGTACAGTAACTCCTCGCTTAATGTTGTAGTTATGTTCTTGAAAAATGTGACTTTAAACAAAATGATGTCAAGCGAATCCAATTTCCCCATAAGAATTAATGTAAATGGGGGGGGGCCTTAGGTTCCAGGGAAATTTTTTTCCCAGACAAAAGACATTATATACATGTACAGTATAAGTTTTAAACAATTTAAACAATGTAATACTGTACTCTGCAATGATGATTATGAAGCTTGGTTGAGGTGGTGGAGTCAGAGGGTAAAAGAGGATGGATCGTCCAGCTGCTCCTCTTGCTGTTCTTTACAATGTGCCAGAGGGTGCTCAACCCTCAGCTCTGCCCCAGGCCCGCCCCCACTCCACCCTTTTCGCCCGTCTCCGCTTCACCCCCGCCCCGCCTCTTCCCACCCTGCTCTACCCCCCCCCCGAGTGCGCCACGTCCTCGCTCCTCCCCCCTAGAACCTCCTGTGCACTGCAAAACAGCTGATCATGGCGGGTGGGAAGCCCGGAGAGGGAGGAGGAGGCATTGGGGGAACGAGTGGGGAGGCTGCGTGCCATGTCCTCGCTCCTCCCATCTCCCCCCGCAGAGCCTCCTGAACATCGCAAAACAGATGATTGTTGTGGGCAGGAGGCGTGGGGAGGTGCTCATCTTCAGGGGGAGGCGCTGGGGCGGGTGGAGGGGATCTGTTAGGGGGGCTGCTGGCCCACCCTGGTTCCAAGCCCCCACCTGCTAGCTCTGACCGGCTGCTCTTCCAGAGAATCCCGCAAGTAGTGGACAAAGTACTGTACTAGCAGGCGGAGGCCAAACAATGTTATAAGTGAACACTGCGCAACTTTAAATGAGTATATTCTCTACTAGATCAGCGATGTAATAACGTTAACCGGGACGATGTTAAGTGAGGAGTTACTGTAATGATTAACCCTTTTGGAAAAAGATCACTTTTATGTTGTTAAATACAAGGAGTATAAAATTCACTTCTCCTGTATTAGCTCTGTTTTCTTCTTGCAGCATCTTGCAATAACATGGCAAGATATTGCAGAGTGATCACTACTTGCTAGACTAATGGAACGGTGATGTATGATTGCTTCCTCTGCTCTTCTAGGTGTATGATGATGGGAAGTATGTGTATCTGGTGATGGAGCTAATGCGAGGAGGAGAGCTGTTAGACCGAATCCTTCGACAGAAGTGTTTCTCAGAACGAGAGGCTAGTGCTGTCCTTTGCACCATTACCAAGACGGTGGACTATCTGCATTCCCAAGGGGTAAGTATGATCACCTCTGTTCTCCATGTCAACCTTAGTAAAAGCTGACTCTTAGCAGCAACATCAAAGCTACTTTTCTCAGGAAATAAATATTAAGTAGGGGGGTTGCCCAAAATGAACATTCAAAGGTGCAAAGAAATTTGGAAAGGGTTGTTTTAATATTTAGTCATTACATTTAAAAATGAGTGTCCAGTTTGTGAAATGGGATTAAAGCCACTCGTGCCATTCTCCAGGCCAAATATATTTATGCAATGCCAAAGATTCTAATTTTCAAATCTATGTGGGCATTATTTATTCATATCACAATCATTATTATAGTATCCAAGCACCATATGGGCAAATATGAGCTCTTCAATAAAATATCAAAATCCTAGCCCTCAGACATTCACATCAGCATATAGGTGTATAAACAAATTCCCCTTTTTTAAGCTTATATGCTGATGTGAACATCTGATAGGGCAGGGTTTTGACAGCCTATTAATAGCACAACTTTTGAAATTCGAGCTCCCTACAGATAGCAATTTGAAGTACTCTCCTTTCCCATTTGTCTGGGGCATGCAACATTTTGGATGGGCCTGTAAAGTACCTTTTCCATTATCATCATCATGAGCAGGATGAGTTCATTTTGTACCAAGGCTGATACATTTTCATGAGTTTTGCATGGCTGATATAGTTTATATCATTTATTTGCCCACCACTGAAATTTAGCCACTTCTAGTGAAATACACACTGCACAAAGGATTTTTAGGAAGGGAAATGAAAATGTCTCCCTTCAGTTGAGAGCCACTCATGTTAAGAGCAGCCAGAGAAAGAGCCTCACACTCAAATGAGTCCACACTTTCCGCCTTTGGCAGTCTTCTCTCTTTTTTAATTGAAGGATTAAAACATTCAGATTCAAAGACCTTTCTATACTTTTAGAGGGATGTATTTTATTTGTATAGTAATCCCTTCTGCTAACCCACAAAAGAGATGCCTTTCCACTGGAACATCTGCCTCCCTCTTGTATATCATCAGAGGATGCAATTTGTATTATTATTTCTGATTTTAACAGAAGTGCAATTCTGTATCCAGGCCATCAATTCACTCATTTAAAAAAAAAAAAAAAGTGACATTCTTCAAAGGCCCACTCTTCCAAGGCAGGAACTGTTTTGCCCCCATACACACACTCCCCACCATCAGGAAAAATGTATAATGATGGTAAACAAGCCTGCCCGCTGTGTAATCATGCCCATGTTATTTATTTTTTATTTGTTTCCCATTAAGGTTGTGCATCGAGATCTGAAGCCCAGTAACATTCTCTACATGGATGAGTCAGGAAACCCAGATTCCATTAGGATCTGTGACTTCGGATTTGCCAAACAGCTGAGAGCAGAGAATGGACTACTCATGACACCTTGCTACACAGCCAACTTCGTAGCCCCTGAGGTAGGATTGTGTTTCATAAACTGTGGATACAGAATTTTATAACAAAAAGCATGTCTCTGTCCCTGTCCTTCCTTTCTCTCACTGCCTTTAAAAAAGGAACAAAGCAGGAGTTAGAACAGAGACAAGTTTCATGTGCCCTGTTACCAGCCGTCCCTAGTCCTCATTCCTTGTGGGTGGTTAGCTTTCCCCATGTCCTTACTAACTGTAGCCATGTCTGGTTGGGACTTACTTAGCAGACATGCCAAACCCGTGGGGAAAAAAACAGAAATTGGGTTTGTTTAATTGACTTAATTGGCTTATGAGTTGCTTGTTGGCTAGTTTTTGGCTTGTAGCTTGGTTATTTTGGTCGGCTCTTGGCAAGCAGGGGTGGGTGGGGTGGGATAGAGTCAGGGGTGCAGTGGGTCCACCACAGTCCCAGACTGCACGCCGGGGGGGTGGGGATCTAGTCACATAGTGTGTTAGGGTTCTTAGGGATTGGCTTGTTTTGAAATGGGATTAGCTTGATTTTTGGCTTATTGTGAAAGTCAGGGTGCTTATTTACCACGTGAAAGTTGGCAACTGTTACTTAAGTGTCACTTTGGCTGCTTACTTTAGGCTAGGTATCTCTTTTTCCCCAGTTGCTTCACCTATAAGGTCAGAAGGTTGTTTCCCCTTCAATGTACCTCATCCAAACAAAGTTAGTCTCAAAATGATTATATTGAAGCCAAGATTAATTAAGAATCAAGAGAGAAATTCTTGGAATGAAATCCTGGCCCCACTGAAGTCAATGGGAGTTTTGCTAATTGCTTCATTGGTTCTACGATTTCAGGAACTTAAAACAAAAGAAACAGCCTGCAAAACATCTCTGACCTGGAACTCCTCAAATAGTAATCCAGACAGATAGAATCTGTGTGGTTATAGTGAAGATGAAAAAGGCGTTACAAGTTTAGTGAACTCTCCTCACCTAAGCTTAGCCCATCCTCCTCTTACTCTTTGTGTGACAGCATGTCTGAATTCCTTCTTGGCATCACATCTCTGGATTCATTTCCCATCTGAGACAGTTTCTGATACCATTATTCATGATGGATAGTATCTCACCCCATGAGCATTCCCACTGAAGTCAATGGGACTACTCCTAGAGTAACATGCTGTTTAGTATGAGGAAGGGTATAAGAATCTGGCCCACTGTGTTTTCTCTTCTTTCTATCTGTGATACTTATATGCCCCCGTCACTGTAGTATCTGAGCACCTCCCAGTTTTTAATGTCTAGTGTCCTTACAACACCCTTTTGAGGGTGAGAAGTGCTATTATCCTCAGCACTTACAGATGGGGAACTGAGGCAGAGAGAGGCCAAGTGACTTGAACAAAGTAACAGAAGCTGGATCCAGGTTAGCACTAATGCAAGCTAGTGCTCTTCCTCTTTATTGCCCCCAAACTTGTGGCAACGGTGCCCATGGCTTTGGTTCCTTACCTGTTTGGACTATTTAGGCTGCCTACTATGGTTCAGCGCTTGAAACTCATATCTGTCCTTCTATGAAGTATCAACAAGTTTATCTCCTGGATGATTGTTAGTTATTTGTTCCGATCAGGTTTTACTAGCTTAATCAAGTCCCTAAATATACAACTCTAATTGTTTATCTACCTCTGCTGGTTACTACCCAATAACAGAATACACAATTATTACATATCACAAAATTATGTATCATTCCAATATCAAATACCATTTTTCCCTCAAACAGTATGCAATCCTCAACCTCCTTTGCCTCCTAATTTCCTTACCCTCCTGCCCAAAAAAGTAGCAACTCGGTATCTGCCTGTAACGATGAAGTAAGTAACTGGCTTATCTTCCTACAGACAATACTTTTGGGAAGTTTTTTAAAATTTGGATCATATACCCCGAATTCTCAAAAAATGACTTTTGTTTAATTGATGCCATCTCATCATCAGATGATGTGGCTCATTGTGTTAGACACAAAGTCATGTTCCATGACACACATGCCACAGCCATGAATAATATATAAAAATGCAGATATGTTATTAACTCTTCCATTGTCAAGTTACATTTTTGGTCCATTATTTTGTTGCTGTTGGTCTGGTTATCCATCGTGGAAATAGCTCTTTAAAATATATCAGAATAAATGAAAAATGTACTGTGGTACCATGACAGTTTAATTTTTAAGATGAAAATTGACCACATATGAGAGACTAAATATTGTCATTTTCTGAAAGATTAACATGCCTACAGTATCTGATTTCTCTTTTCATTATGGAATATCTTTTGTACACTGTCCATAATCGGAAACGCTGCCAGATCAACACCTCGACAGATTAGACTTTAGTGAGCTGAATTCAGATCAGAAATCATACTCCTAACCATTCTCAATGAGCCAGGCAAGTCCTACTAATGCAGGAAACATTAGCGATCAATTGAAACACTGCCATAACTGACAGTTCGCATGAAAGCCTTAAGTGCTGCTCCTGTGACATAATGCTGCTCGTCAGCTCAGATTTGTCTTTTACTGGCTCAGTTCAACACCCACTGCAACCATTTCCTCCCATAAGCATGTGAAATTAAATAGGAAGTTAGGAAGGAGATTGAGCATATGATACAACAGAAGGATAGCAGAGGTGTAATGGCACGTTTGCATATATAAATCTTTATTTTGGAAAGCATTTAATTTTTGGTATTAGATGCTAATGGGGCTATTGCAGGATAAAATATCATAGATGGTAAAAGATGCCTAAGAGGAAGAACCAGCATGCCACCTAGTGGGAGCAGTGCTCTCCGTAAAGAATAAATAGCATGGTTTAGTCAGGAATAAACAAACCACAAGCACCATGCATTACATGACTGAGTACAAGAGGATCATTTTGAGTAAAATAAGGAGCCTTCATTCTTCAAAATTCAACCAAACTCTGGACAGAATCTTTTTTGGCATGCAAAAAGTAAGATTTTTTTTTCTTATTTTTCCATTCTTGTATGCTTCCTAGTCCCCACTATAACCAGAAGCAGAAATTCTAAAGTACCAGAGAGAGCCTATTTTCACAATATTTCAGCCCAGTAATGCAAAATCTAAAAGTTAGATGATTTTGGATATACATCTGGGTGATTGTTAGAAATCAATGGAGCCATCTGAAGTTTGCCCATTACTACAAATGACCTGTATGTTGGCCTAAGAACTATATATATGTACATTGGAAACCACATTCTGTCCCTTAGGAGATCTCAGCTCTTACATACATGACAGGTTCTCTGACTTCCATGAGGCCAGGATAACACACCTTCTCTTGTAAAGCCCTTTTAACAAAAAGACTTTTATGGAAGTTGTGGAAAAGAACTGGTATCTGATTTTAGTGAAGACGCTTATTGTTATTTATTATAGTTGTGCCCAGAACCCCATTGTGCTAGTCACTGTACAAACACAGGCATGGTCTGTGCTAGGCCTTTTTGCCAAAAATGTCCCACACTGCTACCATCTGTTGAGTTTCACCAGTGGGAGCTGGAGCATAGACAAGGTGCTGGCACTTAAATCACTGTGTTATTGTAGACCTGGACATGATGCTTAAAACATCAGTGGTGCCTAGTAGCTCTGAATAGCCCCCCCACCATTGTTACCACCAGTGGCAGCAACAATAGGGAATTTTTGGCAAACAATCTTTTCTGAGTAATTGCACATCTACTTTTTCCAGATTTCCTACAGCATAAGCTTGCACAAGGGTAGATTTTGCACCAAAAAGTGTGCAGATTTTCTGCCTAAATACCAGGTCTTTGGCCTCCAAAGTGGATACATTATTTGAGGTACTTTGGAACCTCTCCATTTTATCTCACGCAGCTGTAAAAATCAGTGACATGGACTATTAAAGTTATTTTGGAAGCTAAAACACACCCCAATACCTGTTCTTATTTTACTAGATGTTAAAATTGTCATGATGCAGTAGCCAGCCAGCACAGTCAGTACTGAACACAGATATACTGTACTTTTAAGCGCTTTAGAATTTTTTGTCTACTCTATTTGCCCCCAAGTCATGATTGTCTTGTATAAGGTAGCTTTTTCCAAGGTAGCAGATGCACACTCAGCACATCTGTCAGATGGAGAGATTGTTTTGCCTTGTCATTTATATTCGCTAAAGTTTACCTAGGCAGGATTTTCTGAAGTCACTTTTTTCATAGATTCCAAGGACAGAAGGGACTATTATGATCATCCAAACTTACTTCTTGTCGAACACAGATCGTAGAACTCCACCCCCCTCCAACAACAACAACAATTCTTAGAGCAGATCTTTTAGAAAAACATTCAATCTTGATTTTAAAATTATCAGTGTTGAAGAATCCACCACAACCCTTCCATGAAGTGAGATCACTAATCGGTGCTAGGGCTCCAGGACAGGGGGAAAAAATGTTGCGGAATGTTCCTTCCTTTCATAGTGTTTTGCAGGGAGGTCACTGTATCTAGTGATCCCATCGCATGGGAAAAACTGATCTTCTCTAACAACTGCAGTCTCAAAATGTATGCAGAATACTGGCTCACCTTTAAAGCAGTAGGGAAGCAAATACAAAAGTTAATTATTCTTTCCCTCCGAGAGTAAGAATGCTCTAAGGCCCTTCTCAGAACATCAGGAATCCCCTATTCTGCCCCCACCCTGAGAGATTTACACCATTGTAACTCCACTGACTTGAATGGGGTTACTCCTGGTTTACACCACTGCAGATGACATCTGAATCAGGCCCCTTGTGTTGTGCTAGCTGTCCATGCGGCCAAAAGGACTGAACATAGCTCCCACTCTGGTTCTGCACCAGTATTAAGTCAGCTGGGCAGATCTCTTCAGAGCACTCGAAGACTTGTCTACATGAGGGGAAATGATCAAGTTTGGCTTTGTTAATGTAATGCCGACAGACCCTGGGCGTCAGTGGACAGGATCAAACCTGGGACCTCTGGAGTTTCGTGCATGAGCCTCTACAGCATGAGGCAAAAGCCTTATAGCTGTTAGCTAAGATTGTAGAACAGACTCATTCATCCCTCTCTCTAAGGGTATGTCTATACTTACCTCCGAGTCCGGCGGTAAGCAATCGATCTTCTGGGATCGATTTATCGCGTCTTGTCTAGACGTGATAAATCGATCCCAGAAGTGCTCGCCGTCGACGCCGGTACTCCTGCTCTGCGAGAGGAGTACGCGGAGTTGACGGGGGAGCCTGCCTGCCGCGTCTGGACCCGCGGTAAGTTCGAACTAAGGTACTTCGACTTCAGCTACGTTATTAACGTTATTAACGTAGCTGAAGTTGCATATCTTAGTTCGAAGTGGGGGGTTAGTGTGGACCAGGCCTAAGTGGTCTCAGTGCCACTAGATGGGACAGAACACCACACTCAGGAGGTGTGTGGGTTACATTACCATATGCTCATTAAGCCCAACCTAAACTTGACCACTTTTCTTAATGTAGATGCAGGGTTTCTTCTTTAGCTCTAGTTTAGGAGGTAGAGTGTTACTCTTTATCTACACTGGGGGGCGTGGGGGTTGAATAAACCTGACCTAAACACAATCTTTATCCTAGCCCAGACAAAGACAAAGTGCTTTCTCTCCCCCCCTCAAATCTGAGCTTGCTGAATCTGCAACATTCTTTGTTACTTCCAACCCAGGAGTCTTAGACTAGAAAAACAGATAAAGTTTTAAAATGCCTTAGCTAACACATTTTAACAAATATGTTATACACTGTAGCAGAAAGGGCTCTGCACCTTTAAAAATGCATTAGCTGGTCAGAATGGACCCTCAGGGAGCGTAAAGTAAAAACTGTTAACCTGTGTCTGCACTGAAGACAAGGTCTCATTTAAATTGGAGTTAGCTAACCCTGATCTAATCTTGACCTCTCTTTCTAATGTAGACATATCCCTTGAAAGTTAGAACCCCACAGTGACATTTTTGCCTAGTCACTT
This sequence comes from Terrapene triunguis, assembly GCF_002925995.2. Classification (NCBI taxonomy): domain Eukaryota; kingdom Metazoa; phylum Chordata; order Testudines; family Emydidae; genus Terrapene; species Terrapene triunguis. The sequence goes on from NW_020664436.1 coordinate 28,844,713, forward strand.
TTCAAGGTATAACTGTACTTTAAATTAACCTTACTGTATTAAATTTTCTTTGTAAGCTAGCACATAGCTGCTACTTCTTGCTTTTGAGGAATATTTATTGGTTTCCAAAAAAAAAAAAATCCCAAACCAATACAATTCTACATAGTACATTTTTAAAAAGCCAAAACAAAAAACATTGTAGACAGAGCCAAAAAAAACCCACCACCACCACTCCAGTAACAATTCCCTATTACAAAGCAAAGCCTAGAAGATCCATACATCGTTTTACACATATGAAACATAGAATCAGATTATATACCACCATTCCTCCGGCGTAGCCCTATTGACTACGGAGTGTAAGTAAAGGTGGCAGAATCTGGCCCTTAATGATCTCTAGACCTTTATTATGGAAAATCCTGATACCAAAGGCTGAGACAAGTGTATCTGGAATTTTACAAGAATGAGAACAAACCACCCAACCAAACAAAATCAACTCTCTCCAAAACAGTGGTGCTGGAACAATTTTTTTATAGCAGGGGTGCTGATAGGCATTGAACCAGACTGTAAACCCAGTATATCATGGAAACCACTTTAAGCCAGGGGGTGCAGCACACACACACACACACACCCCCGCACTTCTAGTTCCAGCACCTAGGCTCCAAAACTCCAGCAGGACATGATTCTGACTTTCGTGTTAGGTCACATAAGTATCATGGCATGATGTAATACAGTGTAATGCCCATGCATCACGTTCCACAAGAGAGCCTAGGTAGTAGCATGTATTTCCTTCCTCCTTCTACACACACCACCTGGTAGACATGTTACTGGGTTATTGATGTAAAATGAATATTGCTGCGTGTCCCCAAAAATTCTTCAGTTACTTTACTATCTTCCCATATGCCGTAACAGCTTTGCTGTAACTTCAGAAGTTTTCAGGCCCTTATTTTCCAATGTTCATATGTACAAATGCCAATGATGCAAAGTCACGTGTACAAATGCATGATGTGCAAACAGGTAGTGAGTGTGTGGGCAAACTGGGTATTGATCTGAAAATGATTGGTCATGTGTCATTCTGGCAATTTGTATGCACAAATACCTGATTTGTGCACACAGGACTGGTAACTGCATATGAATTGGTACACTCACCTTTTCAAAAGTCAAACCTTTAGAACCCAGTTCACACCACAGCCATTTTTACACTGTTCTGGCAGCTTAGAGGGATCCCTTAACTGTGCGTAAATATACACCAGGCGTAAGCCCCCTTCACTCTGACAGAGCAGCATATAAGGTCTTTACTGTAAATGAGAATGTTTCCTAATGTCCAGAATCATTTTAACCAAGCTCTGTAGAGAAGCTCACATTTGCTGCAATAGTAAATCTAGAAATGTGTCTGTCAGTCCCATTATTGTTTTCTTCTGTGATTACTTTGCATGTCATGGGATAACTATAACTTGAATTACAGTGTCCAAAGTATTTACATATTTTCCTATGTGTGTGAGAATAGTTGCTTGTAGTCATTGCCTTTAAAATCCACCTTTCCCCCCCCCCCCTTCCCAGCCCCTCCGTCTTATTTGGCTTCTTTAGAGTTGTGTGTCTAGGACCAGCTAAATAGATTCTATTATCTTCAACAAAATGGTAAATGTGCCCCCCTTCCATCCGATAGTAATTGTTTGCGTGGGAAACTGACTGTTTTGCTGCCCTAGGCAACTCCCTATTCCACCTGTACTCTAGAGCAAGCTCTGCAAAATATTAACAAATCACTGCCATAACATCCACATTTTCCTGAAATTCAAAAGTTCAGAATTCAGGAGCATGAATTAACCTTATCTCTTTTGATTTCCTTATGTAGGTCCTGAAACGACAAGGTTATGACGCAGCCTGTGACATCTGGAGCTTAGGGATCCTGTTGTACACCATGTTGGCAGGGTAAGTGCAAGATTTCTGGTGCAGGTAGTTCAAAACTGATTAAGGACATAAACAAGTCATAGATAAATACAAATGCAATGTATTTTGAGAGATTAAACCAATTGCAGCAGACAAAAAAAAATGGCACTTTCAGAACTGAAAAGTCTAGCACTTTCAGAACTGATTTAGGCACTTAGCCTATGTCCCATAGATTCTCAGTGAGACTTAAGCTACTAAATTCCTACATCACTTAGGATAAAATTTCCAAAAGTGCTTAAGTGTATAATGTAGGAATAGTCTATTAAAGAGCCAGATCCTGTTCACCTTATTCATATGAGGAGTTTCATTAATTTCAATTTTAAGGTGTGTTCTATTCAGGTTCCTGCACTGTGCTCATCACTGTGGTATCTGAGCACCTGTGAAAAGGAGAAAAGTTGTGTTTTCAGGTGCAATTTGAAAAATAGATGGAGGCTCCAAGATGCAGACAGAATAGGAAGTTTGCTTCTGATGGCAAGAGTTACAAAGGAGAAGGCTCTCCTACCAGCAGTAAGATTGTAGAAAGGGACAAACTATCAAAAGGAGTGAGTGCTGGGGGAGCTGGATGGAGGGAACTAGAAAGGGAAAGGAGGTATAGATGTGGTGGCTAAGGTTAAAGACAGACATAAGATGGTTCAGAGGATGGAGGTAAATTGAAAGGGGTAGAGAGGGCTGAGAATGAAGAAGAACTGGTTTGAATCTGAAAGTCGGTGTGAAATTCATAGAACACAAACCAGAAACAAAAATTGTCAAACCCCTTGCAAACTAAAAATGTCAAGTTTCTTATTGCTCAAGTAGAGGAATGGCTGGCTGGCCACAGCGTAGAGTACAAGCACATTTGTCATATCTAATCACTGGTTGCATTTTTGCTATGTCCTTTAAAACACATAGACCAGATACTTTCTAGTTCAGTAGTGGAGAAGAACTTGAATTCCTTCCTCAGATTTGTATGAAAAACACATACTCTGAGTCCATCTCTCTGTCACTCGCATCTTTTGCCTCATCCATTACAAAAAAAGATGCCAGCACTTCCAATACTAACTATTTAGTGGTAATTAGAATTGTTCAGAAACTGTGTTAGATATGTTAGACGCTTCAGGAATAACGTGCAAAGCCTGTCTGGCCTGCACTGCAAATCAAGTCCGTTTCTGCTCTGAACTAAAGCAATGTCTTACAATCCCTTACTTCACTGTGGTCTCTGTAAAAGGTAGTCTCTGTTTAGCTAATACCACAGATTTACAGCAGTATATGGCAAGAAGAGATAAGGACTTTAAGGACTACACATTATCTGTGATCGGTTTATCTTATCCGTTAGATTAATTACCGTAACTGCTTTTTAAAAATGTAATCCTTAAAAGAAAATCGGAATACTCATCAGACAGCCTCATATGGACCTTGCCATTGGGCAGGAGCTTGCCCTCGGAGCTGGGGAGGAGCAATAGCATGCAGTCTCCCCAGCTGAAAAACCCTCTCCCAGGTGCCTTTGTTGTAGTTTTGAGCCTGATGGGCGTGTAGGAGGTTCTCCTTCATAAATTGTCCCACCTGTTCAAGATGCTCGTACCTTTGTAGGACCTGCTGTAACATGGTTTGAGACCATGACTACCGCTTTTCCCTGGCATCTTTTAAGGAGGTCCAGGATTCCTCAAGGCTGCCAGCCATATAACAGTTCAACAGGTGAGAAGCCTGTTGAGAGCTGGGCACCTCTTGTACTCCAAAGAGGAGATAGCTCAGGGGTGGGGAGACAGGCTTTTCCATAACCCTATCATAGGTGATTTGTTTCAGCAATCTTTATTATGACGGCTAAAGAGGACCTGAAAGGTGGGCTTTTTAATGTTGTTTTTAAAAGGTGCCTGTTTTCCTGCTTTCTTCATCTCAGAAATATCAGAGCTTTTACCTCCTGCCTTTTATGTCATAATTCCACTACTTGGCCAATCACCCTGGCTCTAAGATAGACTAGACCTGAATTTTTAAAGTTTAGGGGGGGGAAAAAAAGGGAGAAAAATCCCATACACTTTATTAAAAAAAAAAAAAAAAATCAAAGAAACAGGAGGGAAACAAAGGTGCATTTCTTTTTTCTTCACAGGACAATTTCAAGGGGATGGTAAAGCATTTGTCCATGAGAAACTCTCACCATTGCTGAATAAAAATTAAGGGCTTGTTTCTGCAGTCTTTACTTAGATTAAATGCCTAATGATATCAATGGGAGCTAAGGCTGCAGAATCAGGCCCTATAATTGTACACCTAAAAATCTGCAGTACATAAAGATGCATCTTTTTACAGTAAACCTGTTTGTTTCACAGATTCACCCCTTTTGCAAATGGACCAGATGACACCCCAGAAGAGATACTGGCCAGGATTGGCAGCGGAAAATATGCACTTGCAGGAGGAAACTGGGATTCAGTGTCCGATGCTGCCAAGGTCAGTAGATTCTTCATGTTTTTATCCTGCTTTCTAAAAAGGAGTCATTCTTTTAAGCAAGAGGAGGTGAAATCAGCAGCTGTATTAGTTCCATAAATTCTATTTTAATGAGAACTATGTAAAAATGGTTGTGTGTGACTTATTACATTATGCATTTCTGTATCCTATTTCAGGAATGTAAGCCATAATGCAGCATCATAACACAAATAAATGAAATTTAATATCCAAGTCCAACAAAAAATCCTTTTCAATTTGGTTGAACTCTTCAAAATATATAGGGCAGCCCAAAACTGCAAATGTCCAGTTTAATTGTGGATCACTGTGTGACCCCTGAAGGTAAACCCTTTAAAAGGCAACCCATAAATTAGTATTTTTAACATGCACTTAGGTATGTTTGTTATTATAGTTTTGTATTATTACTAATACTTTGCTTTTGCATAGCACTTTTCATTCAAGTATCTCAGTTGACTTTACAAACATTGATTTCTCTCTCACAGTCACTTGAGAGGAAGGTAAATATCCTTGTCCTGATTTTACAAATGAGAAAAGTGCAGCACAAAGTGATTATGGCCAAAATTTTCAGTAATGGCCACTAATTTTGGGTACCCAAATTTGTGATACCTTGAGCCTGGTTTTCAGAGGTGCTGAGCACCCACAGCTCTTCTTGACTTCATCTGAAGTAGTGGGCACTCAGCCAGGCCCAAGGTGTATCTCAAATGGACACCTATACCTCCAAGTATTGGTCACTTCTATACATTTTAGCCAAAGTGACTTGCCCAAAGTCACAAAAGAAGTCTGTGGAAGAGCTGGAATTAGAACAAATATCTCCTAAATTCTAACCACAAGACTATCTTCATTTCTCTTGTTTTCTTTAGAGTTTAAGGCCAGAAGAGACCATTAGATCATCTAATCTGGCCTCCTGCATATTAGTGACCATAGAATTTCACCCAGTTACCTCTGTATTGAGCCGAATAACTTGTGCTTGACTAAACCTTATCTTCTAGCCTTGATTTGAAGATGTTAAGAGATGGAGAACCCACCACTTCTCTTGGTAGTTTGTTCCAATTGTTAAAAATGTGTGCCTTATTTCCAATTTGAATTTTTCTGGTTTATGCTTCTAGTCATTGGTGGTCCTTATACCTCTCTCCACTAAAGTAAAGAGCCCTTTAGTACCTGGTATTTTCTCTCCGTGGAGGTACTTAAATATTGTAATCAAGTGACCTTTCAATCGTCTCTTGATAAACTGGACAAATTGCACACTGTCTCACTGTAAGAAATTTTCTCCAGCCCTCAAATCATTTTTAGGGCTCTTCTTTCTGCACCCTCTTCAGTTTTTCAAGAACCTTTTTTAAAACATGGACCCAGCACTGTGCACAGTATTCCAGGATAGGTCTTACCAATGCCATGAACAGAGGTAAAACAGATTTATTTGGGCATAAGATTTCATGGATAAAAAAAACTCACTTCTTCAAATAAATCTGTTAGTCTTTAAGGTACCACCAGACTCCTTGTTGTTTTTGTGGATAAAGACTAACACGGCGACCTCCTGATACTTTAATATTCCTGTAGGAAACTATTTTTTCCCCTCATTTGTGTGTTGGTTTTGGTTAGTTTTGTTTTCTCATTGTTAGAGAAGTAACTAGTTCATCTCACCTGCGCAGGCCAATTGTCAAATAATGATGATTTAATAGGGTGTCCAGTTTCATATTAATATGTTCAGATGGTCTCTTAAGTGCTTAAATGTCAGTATGAAATTTGGTTTTACTTCTGAAAATTACAAGGGATTATAAAGGCTTGGCTGCATTGCACTGTCCCTTTAAATACTGCTGATGAAACTACCATGAGTAAGGGGAAAATCTAAGTAAAAATATTTCCAGTCAGACTCTGAAAACCTCAATTGATGGTTTTTACATTTCTCCCCCACCCCCTTTCTTTCTCCTTCAACCACAGGATATTGTGTCCAAGATGCTTCATGTAGATCCTCATCAGCGCCTAACAGCAGTCCAAGTGCTAAGACACCCATGGATAGTGAACAGGGAATATCTATCTCAAAATCAACTCAGCAGACAGGATGTTCACCTGGTGAAGGTACACAGCATCTTTTTCCTGAGAAATGTAACTTCCTGAGTAACAGTGAAAAGATAGGATTTGCATTAACAACTTGGAGATACAGGAAATAAGGGGGTTATTTTCAAATGAGCCCAAGATAAATACGGTATTACATTAAATGTAATACTATTTTACACACATCATCTCCTAGTTATTATAACTTTCTTCTGTGTTGTAATGAACTAGCTCAAGTGTGTGTGTGTGTACACACCAGTACCCCTTGTGGGGTGGAATTGGAACCACTCAGCTGTGTGCCAGGGCCTATACTACTAACAGCTACTGGAGATTCTCCTTTCTCTTGGTGGGAGGATCTAGGAAAGGGAGGGTAGTAATGAAAGAACTTATTTTAAGCCAAGTATTTTCTCTTTCATTTTGCAGGGCGCAATGGCAGCCACATACTTTGCTTTAAACAGAACACCTCAGGCACCAAGGCTGGAGCCTGTATTGTCCTCCAATCTGGCTCAGAGGAGGGGCATGAAAAGACTTACCTCAACAAGGTTATAGCAGACCCCAAAAATGCCTCACTGAAACCCACAGTTTGTTATTCAAGAGGTTCATCTTTATTACTCAGATAACAGAACTTTGGACAACGTGCACATGAAGTCACCAGAATCAGCAGAAGTCCAGCATAAGGCAAAGTTACCCTTTGCTGTTTTATTTTTTACATTTGGGCCAGGATCCTGAATCAGCAACTTCTCCAAGACGTGCCAATTGCCCTATTTCCTTATTGACTTAAAGCGAAATAAAATAAGATTCCCTCCCAACCCCAAGTACTATTTTTGAATCCTTAAGATGTTCTGAGATCACTTTTTTAAAAGCACTTTTCACAGTGAAAGCAAGCAGTTTGGTTTAAAAGTTTTCATCTGTGCCAGCATCTGCATCACGGTGAATTGGCTCAACCAGTCAGCAGTATACATCTACTGATCATCAGCTGCACTGAAGCCCATCTCAAAGGAATTGAAGGTTGGGGAGACATGGTGCCAAATACCAGACTTAGAAAAAATTCTGTACTAAGTGAAGGAGAAAGAGCTGTCACTGATGAACACATCTCCTGATTCTGAGAAATCTTGTGAACTCTCCCACTCTCATCTGATGTTGAATAAGGTATGGAACAGTGACAGCCCCTTTAAGAGCAGATGTCACGAGCCCTAATATATCGAGGTTTGGCAGAGAACTCTGGGAACTGCAGTCTCCAAAAGGGATTGTTAGGTCTCATGTGAATGAGGAGGTCAGATGTCTGGCCAAGACTATACGAGTAGGAGCCTGTGGCTGAGAGAGGAGGTATGCCCTATGTTTGGCCTCTCCATAGTACCAGGCTTGAGAAAACAAGCTGAAGATGGCTGGCGGAATAGAGCCAGGAAAAGACCTGGGACAGACCTAAGACAGCACACAGAAAGACTCAAGGAGGGTTATTGCCAGAAGGAAGTCGCTTGGACAAGATAGTGGAGGGGGGGTGATAAAGTCAGTTGAAACTCACAGTTAGGGTGGCAGGATGTCCCCCTTTTTATAACTGTGCCAACCAGACTAGTGGATTATTGAGCCCAGGAGAGGCTAAATGGACTATCATTCTTGTTCCCCCAGGCCTTTTCCTGGGTCTATTCCACCAGCCTTGCTCAGTTTGTTTGCACAGGCCTGCTACTCTGGAGAGATCAACCCTAAAGCATATCTTCATCCACTGCCCTCCTTATATAGTCTTGGCTTGTCACCTGACACACACTCCCATAGACATGTGACACTCAACAGTTCCTCCCTGGGAAATGTACTCTCCAGGTTCCCTGCTTTTAAAGGGCCAAACCTTCTATTATGCCTGGGCTCACAGCACTCTCCCATAAAGGATCCACCTAAGTCTTACAAGGTATTTAAATAATATTAATAAATAATAATAATAATAAAGAATACTGTGCTATTGAGACAAAATCAACCATACTCTGCTATCTGGGTTTTCCAGGTGTAACGATGCGGTTCTGGCGGACCCAACTGAGAGTGCCAATTAAGGTCAAATCGCTTAAAACAGGGCAGTTACAGCCCTAGGCTGGGGTTTTTCCACCTCTAAGGCAAACCCAACCAGCCAGACTAAGAGGACTTTGGTCTCACCCCACTGGCTAACCACAAGTCACACAAGCAATTCCCTTAGACACTCCAGTTTCCCAGTATCACCACCAGTGCCACTCGTTATGGGGACAAATGGTTATGAAAACCAATACCCCAATAAAAGAAAAAAGGTTCTCTCGATCCCAAAGGACCAAGCCCCAGACCCAGGTCAATATACAAATCAGATCTTACCCACAAATCATACTGTTGCCAATCCTTTAGAATCTAAAATCTAAAGGTTCATTCATAAAAGGAAAAAGATATAGATGAGAGCTAGAATTGGTTAAATTGAATCAATTACATGCAGTAATTGCAAAGTTCTTGGTTCAGGCTTGTAGCAGTAATAGCATAAACTGCAGGTTCAAAATCAAGTCTCTGGAATACATCCCCAGCTGGGATGGGTCATTCAGTCCTTTGTGTAGAGCTTCCATTCATAGCAAAGTCCCTCCAGAGGTAAGAAGCAGGATTGAAGACCAGATGGAGATCAGGCATCAGCCTTTTATAGTCTTTTCCAGGTGTAAGAACACCTCTTTGTTCTTACTGTGGAAAATTACAGCAAAATGGAGTCTGGAGTCACATGGGCCAGTCCCTGCATACTTTGCTGAGTTGCAAGGCGTATTTGCCTTCTCTCAATGGGTCAGTTGTATAGCTGATGGTCCTTAATGGGCCATCAAGCAGGCTAGGCAAAGCTAACACCAACTTGTCTGGGATGTTTCCCCGAAGCATATCATAAGTTTGAAATACAGACAGTATAGAGCCAATATTCATAACTTCAACTACAAAAGTGATACACACATATAGACAGCATAATTATAACCAGCAAACCATAACCTTGTCTTAGACACCTTATTTGACCCCCTTTATACAAGATTTGGTGCCACTACAGGACTTTGGTTGCAACCATGTTCTATATGGTCCCAGATTATGTCAATAACGTCACACCAGGTGTGGAGAAAGAAAACTTCACCAGAAAAGTCTTAGTAAAACAAATCTTTTGCATTTCCTGATTTCAAAAGAAAATAGGCAAGATTTGTAATACTGGACTTAAGACTTTTTTTTATTCCCTTTCTTATCCATGTTGGCTTTTGATGGTCACAAGTTGGCCAGGGTTGTTATTTACAGTGCTTTTGTTAATTTGTTTTTCAAGTGAATTTCATCACCTCACATGCTTTGCGGAAGCAAACAATATACTATGTTGGCTTTTGTTTTCTGTTGCAAAAGGTAAAAAGAAAAAAATGTGAACATGGAGCTTTGTATCCTAGAAGTGGTGTTTATTTTGCTGTGCATCTTGATACTCAACTGGAATCAGCAGATTCAGACTCTTTGCAGCAGTATGTCCAGGGGAACAAGGAGTTGCATTAACTACAATGTGCTTTCTAGGATTACATTTTCCAGTGTTGCTCTGAATTTTGTTTGTATTAGTCTATTTTAAAATTTATAATTAATAATTTAAATATTTAATGTTCTGTTTTATGTGCTGTGCACACGGGACTGCATCAAAGCAGCTCTCCTTTAAACTGTATTTTTTTTTTTAGAATAAAACAATGCTGTGAATCATCACAAGGTGAATGAATTGGCTCAAATTTGTGTCCTTGTTCATGTGTATGTTTATATAATATAACACATATGGCCCTGATTCTCTGGTCTGGCCAAGCTCTGCTTGGGACAGGACTGGGCTTATAGGTTTTATGTCACCTTTATGGTCCCCTTATTAGAAGTCAGAACAGCCCCAAACACCCAGCTCTTAACAGCCTCAAGGGGCTAGTCCATCAGCTGGGGATCACTGGGAATGCCTCCTAGAATAGGCATATGGGGAGGGTACAGAGTCACTACAGCAGCTGTACGCCACCCAGGGATTCTATGTACAGATGGGAAATATGAGGGGACTGATCTACTGGGTGTCCACCTGCTTGAGCAGACTCAAGAAGGGGGCCCCGTGCATGTAAATGTATTGTGTATGAAGAGACCGCGGACATATTGTGTACAGTTTGTCTCCTCTAAGACTTCCTGTTGATCATGCAGTGCTGGAACTGTCCTCTCTATTCAGACTAAATTGAAACAGCAAAGCTATTAAAATCCCATCCCTTTTGACATTTGGTTTTTTATTCTTTCTGTACCTTTTTTTCCAATCTTAACACTGCAGTGGGCCCACTCTACTGCTTTATATGAGCCCTACCTTGGGTACTGCGTAGGGATATGATTCTGATCTCAAATACATGAGGACAATTCTCTAACTCACAAATTATCCCCAGACTGCATGTGCACAGAATGTGCCAAGTATGAAAGAATAAATATTAGCTTGCACTAATTATTTTGCTTTATAAGCTTAGAAATCATGTTTAATGATGTTTGCCTATTAGGGTTTTGCTGTCAGCGTATCGAAAAATACACAAATCCCATTTTATCCAGACTAATGCGGTCAGTGTTGGAAGTGATAGTATAGAGGAGCTTTCTCATCAATATAATAAGCCTTTAAAGTAGTCTCAGGTAAAGTGGCAGTTCCCACTATCACTAATAGAGCTACTTTTTTGCCAGTCTTTTCCTTTACAGACTCCTAACTACAGAGCTGTATAGCTTGGCAGTAAGCACTTGCTCTTTCTATGAGGAAATTTAGCATACAAAGGCTTAGCTTAATTTTTTTTAACCCTAATGGAGATTTATTAATAGGCAGGTAAAAACCTATTATTTTAGTGGGTTTAGATGTTTTTTCACTCCTATAAATCTAAAGTTACTCTGATTTACAAAATACTTGATCACAATGGTCCCTTCTGGCCTGGGAATCTATACCATGCTACAGGCTGTTAGTCTGCATGGTGACCTAATGCCTTTGCATATTTAAGAATAGACTTTCCAGAAATGGAGAGAGGTAAATAGTGGTGTTCCCCAGGGGTCTGTACTGGGCCCAGTCCTATTTAACATATTCATAAATAATCTGGAACAGGGTGTAAAGAGTGAGGTGGCAAAACTTGCAGATGATACAAAACTACTCAATATAGTGAAGACCCAGGCAGACTGCAAAGAGCTACAAAAGGATCTCTCAAAATTGGGTGACTGGGCAACAAAATGGCAGATGAAATTCAATATTCATAAATGCACATTGGAAAACATAATTCCAACTATACATATAAAATGGTCTAAATTAGCTGTTACCACTCAAGAAAGATCTTGGAATCATTGTGGATAGTTTTCTGAAAACATCCACTCAATGTACAGCAGCAGTCAAAAAAGTGAACAGAATGTTGGGAATCATTAAGAAAGGGATAGATAATAAGACAGAAAATATCATATTGCCTCTATATAAATCCATGGTACGACCACATCTTGAATACTGGCAGCAGATGTGGTCACCCCATCTCAAAAAAGATGTATTGACTTGGAAAAATGATTAGGGGTATGGAACAGCTGCCGTATGAGGAGAGTATGATAAGACTAAGACTTTTCAGCTTGGAAAAGAGACTAAGGGGGGATATGACAGAGGTCTATAAAATCATGACTGGTGTGGAGAAAGTAAATAAGCAAGGGTTATTTACTCCTTTTCATAACACAAGAACCGGGGGGCCACCAAATGAAATTAATAGGCAGCAGGTTTAAAAACAAACAAAAGTATTTTTCACACAGTGCACAGTCAACCTGTGGAACTCCTTGCCAGAGGATGTTGTGATGGCCAGACTGTAACAGGGTTCAAAAAAGAACTAGATAAATTCATGGAGGATAGGTCCATCAATTAGCTACTAGCCTCTGTTTGCCAAAAGCTAGGAATGGGCAACAGGGGATGAATCACTTGACAATTACATGTTCTATTCATTCCCTCTGGAGTACCTGGCATTGGCCACTCTCGGAAGACAGGATACTGGGATAGATGGACCTTTGGTCTGACCCAGTATGGCCGTTATGTTCTTAAATGCCTGAACCATACATATATATATGCACAGTAAAATGTACCTAATAACAGGGCCAGTCTGTTACAGTGCTGAGCAACTTGAGCTGTCATTCAGCTCAACACTTCCCTGGAGTCTCTTGACACCTTGCAAGTTTTGACCCAGTCTAGAAAACTACTGCTTTACAACTGGTTACAAATACATTTTTTAAAAGCAAGTTAAGCTAACATAAGGGGCCAAATTTACAAAACCTGGCCTCTTTGTCTACATGCAACTTGCCCTCCCAGTCACCTGCATAAATATTTTTTTGCACACACACAACTCATTTGCAAACCCAGCAGAACCTTGATTTTACAAACATCAACCTTACGAATGACCAGCTGTACAAACCATTTTTCCTGATGGGGGGAAAAAAGTCACATCACATGGACTGATTTTGGAAGAGATATTAAACCTTGTGCTTTGGCACTCAAGCCAATCTGAGATCAGGATGAGACCCTTGTGGGGGGCAGATCATCCCTCATCTGTCTACTGCACGGTTCTTACACCTTGAAACATCTGGTACTGGCCACTGTCAGAGACAGGATACTGGACTAGATGGAGCTTGGGTCTGATCCAGTGTCATAATTCGTATGTTCCTATGATTTAGGGTATTCCAGGGACTAGATCAGTCCCTAGCTAAACCCAGCCACCAATTCCAGGTGTCACAAAGGGGCACAGAAGGCTCCTATGCTCCCCTTTTCCCTTTCTGAGTAAGGCAAAACTGAGATCAGCTCAGAAAGAGACAAATTCTATATTTTTTGTGCAGAAGCAATTTGTGTATGCAAGGTTGTGTGCACAAAAATGGAGAGCAGGTTGAGGCCTCTTTGAAAATGTGACCCTGAAGTTCTTACAACTCACACTAGCAAGGAGGTGCACAGTTACAGGTAACAGCCCAGAAAAAAAACTGGGCTTCTGCACATTTTACCTAAGGTGTAAAGGGGGCATGAACAATGTTTTGTTTTTAAATCAGACCATTTTACAGGAGAAATTCAGGTCTTATTTACTCTGATTCTGTGAAAGACTTGGGATTCCTGGAGTTCTGGTAGGATTAAGACAGAGACCATGGAAGTGAATCCTTTTTAACTTAGAGAAGTGATTTTTATTCAGACTGTTTAGAACTTTGTTCTAAGGCCTATGTAACTTAAATGGTTGGAAGAAAAGTTCTCTTGTTAAAAGTTCACATCCCACTCCTTTTTAAGAAAGGACAGAGATCTTCCCAGTCACATGTTTGGGTCATAAAAGATAGACAACCAGTGCAGCTGAGAAGACAAGTTTTGACACCTGTTAGGTAAAAAAGCAATCCTAAAAATTCTTCTTCAAAAGTTCAGGTCACCTTTATAAAACAAAGGAGAAAAAATGCATACCCCCAATATTTTTTCTTTTGAGGTTATCTTTAACATTCTAATCCTTCTATAACATGCCCCAGTATGTCTACAAGAATCTTATCAGATCTACAAGAATTGTGAAAACGGGTTGTTAAACATGCAAAAAAAAAAAAATCATGTAAAATTGTTAAGGCTTTTGTTGGGTTCATAAGTAAGATTTCTAACAACTTTAAAGTAGGGGTTTTTTGGTATGTCAATATTAAGACTATTATATAGTAAAGTCAGTAATACGTGGAGCCAAATTTTCAGCCAGGTTGTGAAATTGTGTTAAGTTTTCTGAACACAAAAGCTGCATCTTTATGTGCAAATGACAACTCATGCAAATCAAGTAGCTAACTATCTAATTGATTATTTGTGTAAAAACAGGTAGGCACATGTAAATATTTCATCATCTAAACATGTTCAGTGTTGTGTTTTCAATTACACAACCAATTACTTGTATCTAGTTATATCTTATTAGTCCCATAAAATGCATGGTTAGAGGTTCAATTTGTGCCCCATTATGTGTCCTAAATACGTGTGATGTCCATTATTTTCTGTAATGTCATAGAAAGCTGAAAAGGCACAAAGAGGATACCACGTCCCTTTTATTAAAGATGAATTTTGAAACCAGAGAAAAAAAGTATTGTAAAAGGTGTGAAATGAGAAATAAAATCAGTTGCTAAAGGCTAGCTTTTGATTATAACTCAGGGCCAAATCCTGCCACCCTTAGTTCCCACAGTACCTTACTCTGCAAGCAGCTCTTATGAAATCAATGGGACAACTCACACTGCATCACAATGGCAGAATCTGGCCCTTAGGAAATAATGTGGGTGAGGGGTTTTCTTGGTTAATATTTGATAAATTAGTCTAGCACTTTATTTGCAGGCTCCATACCCATGTTTCCAAATGCTTTTTAAGTTTTCTGTTTGAAATGAGCAGCCAGTGCAGATTTATTATGCTTACCAGAATTTCTGAATATTTTTATATACATGGTTTTATGAAGTGTAGTATTTTTATAGCACTATGATAATCTTTGAATTTCCTGTATTGTTACATGCAACTGTTTGTAGGTAAGTTTCCTGCCCCCTTCTTTCTGTGCACTGTACCAGTGCTTCTGCTACCACTGCTGGCCTCAGCGGCTGCTAAGTGACACTATTGAGTTTATAGTATTGTGAAACTGTCTGAACTACACTTCAAAGCAGCTGTGATTGTGCTGAAGGGCTGGCTGCATGCCAGGGGACACTGGCAGGAGAAAATGTTCAGCTGTATTGTGACAGGGCAAGAGTTTACTGACAGGTTCCTGAGGAGAAACCTCAGTACTGACCTTCATCTGTATTCTGCAATTTTGGCTTGTCATGCCCATTCTTTCTTTATAAAGAAATAGATTTAAAAAGACCCTATTTTGGTTTTGCATATCTGATTCCTTGTCAGTAACTAAGCACTTGGTCATGTTTGGATGTGTACATAGGGTCCTGATAAAACCATACAATGCTCTTCTCAAACAATAGCTGGAGATGTTAACGCTTTGTCGCCTCAGTCCTCAAACCTGCAATCTGACCTGCTGTTCGCTACCTGGGAGGGGACAACTGAGCCTTTAATCACTCAGCTTGTCATCCTCACACCAGACAAGCCTGGGACTTCGCTTCTGTTCAAAGCAAAGCTTCCACAGAGTTGTACCTTTAATGAGCGTCCCCTCAAACCTTCTGCATATGGATGAGTTTCCTTAGTAACTGGTATGCAGCCTGCATAACATCAGTTCTCTGCCCATTAGCCTTATTAGTGACCACAAAACAAAATCAATCTCTCCCAGGCCTGCACCAGAGATTCAGTTCTGCTCTTCTGGAAATAGTGAACCTGATTCTCCCCTCAATTACACCAGTCTTATACCAGTACTTCCACTGGTTTTGAAGGAATTGCACTGGTGTAACAGAGTAGAGAATCAGGCCCACGCTCTATGCAGGAGCAGATTGGGGTCTCCAACATTAAGTAAACACGATTCTGGTCCAGGGGAGCTTAATCCTTTGATTTCAAATACACTCATCCTTAGTATTATGCACTGAATATATTTATCTTCATGCCTCTTCTTCCCCCACCCCCTCCACCAATTGCTGTGCTGGCTTCCTCTCCACTTCTGTCCTCTTACCCCCTTCCCCAAAGATACAGATTCCCTCCAACCTCCTTAGGCCCCACATCTGTCCCCAGAACAATTCTACTTCCTTCACACTGGGCTCTGGTCTCATGCACCAGATCAGCCTCCTCTTAGCCATCTTCTCTTCCCACTGCCCTCTCCATGCTGCTTTCTATGAACTACCAATGCAACCCACAGGCCCCTTCATGGACCAGGCCTAAGGGTAGACTGAATAAAACCAGCAACAATGGAAAGTGAGTCATGTTGGGAATGCAGGTTGGAGGAAGGAAAGGCAGAAACTACTCCATGCTTTGTGTGAGATTATGTAATGAAACAACATTTTACAGCACAAGATATAGAAGGGCAAAGACTGGATAGTGGGCCCCCTGCTGGTCACATGGGCAACTCAATCAGGCACTTACTTTACTAAAAGTGTACAGTGCTTTCTATTTATTTTGGTCCATTTTTTGTGCAGAAAGTGTAAGCCACAAAAAGTGTTGGAGTTTTGGGGCAAGAGAACTACATCTGTTTCATTCAGCTGACCACTTTGTAAGAGACGTATGTACCCCACAGACTGAAGAGGGGGCACATCTTACTACTCTGCATGGCAGAATACCCAGGTGCATGAAATCTGATCTGAGAAGTAAAGTGCAGGGAAGTGTCACCCATGCAGCCACAGGTTGCAAAGGAAAAAAACTCCTATTTTTTCCCCTGGTATTATATACCATTAGTGTAAAAATGATCACTATCAGCTCATTTGCACTACATTTGTGCATTTTAATAACCCACAAAAAATTAAATGATAGAATATTTACTGGCCAGTCTGAATGTACTAGACTGGCCAGTAAAGACAGCTAGGTCACTCGATTACAGACCTAAAAGTCACAATATAACAACAACAAAACTTCAGAAACAGACTCCAATGAGAGACTGCTGAATTGGAATTAATTTGCAAACTGGACACCATTAAATTAGGCTTGAATAAAGATTGGGAGTGGATGGCTCATTACACAAAGTAAAACTATTTCCCCATGCTTATTTTTCCCCTACTGTTACTCACACCTTCTTGTCAACTGTTGGAAATGGGCCATCCTGATTATCACTACAAAAGGTTTTTTTTTCTCCTGCTGCTAATAGCTCACTTTAACTGATCACTCTCATTATAGTGTGTATGGCAACACCCATTTTTGCATGTTGTCTGTCTGTCTCTGTGTGTGTGTGTGTGTGTGTGTGTATATTATATATATAATCTTCCTACTGTATTTTCAACTGCATGCATCCGATGAAGTGGGTTTTAGCCCACGAAAGCTTATGCTCAAATAAATGTTAGTCTCTAAGGTGCCACAAGTACTCCTCATTCTTTTTGCTGATACATACAGACTAACACGGCTACCACTCTGAAACCTGTCAAACATTAGTTATTACACTGAAATCTTGAACATCAAGAACTAGAAATACGCTGTAATTCAACAGCCTCCACTCCACTAGTGTGACAATAGTGGCAGATATTTTTTTTTTAATTGCTGATAGAATAGATTTAATCAACCACTCATTTCAGGCATCTGTCTGGACAAGTTTAACAGTACCACCCACTGAAATCTGAACAGAGTTGGTGTATAGGGCAGTACTGTGCTTCATATTGGAGTTCATATACTATACACATGGGGGGGGAAGAGGAAGAACCTGTCAGGAAACTAACAATGGGCTTCACTTGTATTTGTACCTGAGCAGGAATAAAAGCAGAATATGAAGCTGAAATATGTCCTTCTGACCCAGCCAGAAAAAACCTGTATGTGAGCAAGAGCATGGAACATTTCTGTTGAGATAGAGATCCAGATTGTTTTGTTGCTAGTGTTACATGCACAGACCACCAGGCGGCTACTTTAAACTAGAGCATTTATTAGATCTTTTGTCAAGATCACACACCTTTCACAAGCTCCACAGCTGGAGACTCTTCCAAGAGCCACAAACTCTTTTGACCACATTCTGCTCATCATAGCCTATCCTTTTCACCTCTTCAATCCAGTTCCAAACCTTAAAGGGACAGCATCTAGAAAAATATAGTCCTGACTCCATCCAATTCTTAAACCAAAAACACAAAAAAGTTAATTTACACTGACATACACTGCATATAATTAAGGCTATGATTTAGTCATGGAATCTGTGACTTCCAGCGACCTCCGTGACTTCAGCCTGTAGCAGTTGGGAGCTGTGGGGTACCTTAGCCCACGCGGGTGGCAGGGGAAACCCCTGCAGCCCCTGGCCGCTGCCCAGCTGCAGGTGGTGTGGGGACCTGCTGATCCCCATTTTGTCACAAATATTTTTAGTAAAAGTCAGAACAGGTCACGGCTTCTGGGAATTTTTCTTCATTGCTCACGACCTGTCCATGACTTTTACTAAAAATACCCATAACAAAATCTTAGCCTTATATATAATTTATAAATGCTAGAATCATGTATAATCTTGTCCTCTTAGATTCTAATCTCAGCTACTGTGCTTAACTCCACTGAAATGCAATCAGCAGCCAAGAACAGAATTTGAAGAGAGAGAGAGAGAGAGAGAGAGAGAGAGATGCTTCCTCACCTACTGCTTTTGACCCTGTGACCTTCACTCCCATCCCTGTTTTTTCATTTGTTGTCCCCTGGAATTTCATGATGCCTGTGCCCAGTGGCTCCTCCCCTTAGGCTAGGGCAGGGGCCTTTAGATGTGGGCAGGCTTGTGCCCACCCACTCCCAGAGCCTCAATAGATACAGAAATCTACCTCTAGATTAGGTAGAAGGCATGTTGGTAGGACTGCATGGAAAAGACTGCACTGCCTCTGGCCACGTGGTAGTATTTAAATAAAAGACAGTCTTCCCAGGGCTCTCAATTTGGAACTTTTCACTAGTACTTTATTCCCTTAAAAACTAATCATAGGGTGAAATCTTGGCCCACACAACGTGAACAGGAGTTTTGTCATTGCCAGCAAAATCTGAGAGAAAGTATTTTACATTTATGTAACCATACGTCATCCAGAAACAGACATCCAGGCCCTTAATTCAGTGGGTCACCATTAAATGTTAATCAACACATTTAAATAGTATTACTTGATTAACATTGGAGGGGTGCAACTGTGCAGTGAAGAGTTGCCTTTGTTTTTCCAGATTGTTTTAAGAAAAGATCAGGGATAAATACCACCTGAGCACCACAACACAATGTTATAATTGACATTATCCAAAACCAGTTAGCAGAGGATGAATGCATCTTCTTGTACCTTTCTTGAGTAAAGGATTTCAGAAACAAGAGGCAACAGGATTTTTTCATAAGTGATCTGATGGGTTGGAAAACAGGCTAAAAATTAATTTTTTTTGTGGTTTTATTTAGAAGTCAAGAGCTAAATCAGTCTGATTTAAATTCAGGGATAAAGGTCCCAATGATTTTGATGGGATTAGGATAGTATAATATAAAAAAATTATTCTAATTAGGTACACCATTCTCTTCTCACTTGAACCAGTGAAAATCAGGAGTAATTCCACTGAAGTCAATTGAGTTATACTTGTGTAATTACAAAATTGAGTAATGTCTGAACTTCCAAAAGTACTGAACATCTGAAGCGCTCATTGACCCAGATGAGATTTGTAGGTTCTCTGCACCTTTGAAAATTGGGCCATAAACCTTAAACACACAGACACCCTTGGGATGGAAATGTGAGGCCAACAGAAGAGTGGGGTATGGCTGTGATATTACATCATGTCAGCACAGCTGTTGTTTGTTATACTTAATTAGACAAGTGTCTTATTGGTATTAAAGTACCAATCTCATTTCTGGAGAAAGTAAACAGAAGTATTTCTTGTTAATCCTTGAGAAATGAGACATTGGCACTGCCACCTGACATCAGAGTTTGGAATAACCAGTTACTAAGCACAAGACAGACTCATACTTCCTTAGAATGCAATGTTTCAAACTCTGGGGGTGGGGAGATGGAGAGAGAGAGAGAGAAAGAGAAGAGTGATGTTGTAGAGTGTGGAGCTGAATGACACCCAGACAGCTGGGGGTATTCAGCTGCAAGGTTTTGATTTTAACCATGAGAGAGAGAGACGGACAAGCTGTGAATTTCAAATTTAGCACACAGGTCAAAGTCCAACCTCTGCTTCTCTCTAATAAATACATATAAATGTGTGACTGTATTTTTGTAAAAGTTGTCAAGGACACCCAGAGTATTGGGTGGGCACTTTTTTGGTTACACTTCCTATAAGTCTAAAATAGACACACTGTGTTGTTTCCCAAATGACCTTGCAGAGAGTCTACTAGCTCTGCTTGTAATTCAGCACCTGGCACATCCACTTTGATCCCAGTAACTATAGAGAGGACCTTGGCATATTCACTACAAGTTAATCTAGTGATCTTACACTTTGTTTATCTACTATATTTGATTTGTTATCTTTTTGCCCTTGTTAGAAAATTAGGCCAAAAGTGATTTAATAAGAATTAGGGCAAAGGTAATATAGTTAAACCTATCTGGGTATGCATCAACTGATTTCATCAAAGGGAACCTCTGACTTCCTCTAAAAAGTCAAAAGGGTCCCAACTACCTTGTTGGCACAAGTCCTCAGATCATCAAGCCAAAGATCAGCCCTAATATAACCATGTTTAACTCCACTGAGGCTAGCATAGTTATGCCTGCCTCAATTCCCTCATCTTAAGGGGTTCTTTGAGCTGAGGTCAGAGTCCTCTACGGAATCCAGGATCACCCCTCCGGCACATGGCTTCTTCTTGAAATCATGGAGTCTCTTTTTCTCTCTTCCCCTTTTGAAACCAGTTTCTTTCTTCCTGGTCAGCAGTTAAATAGGACTCTTTTGCTACGAAAGCATGCCCCTCTATTCCACTCCCCTGCACACGAGTGTCTTGTGTCTCTAAGTCCCTTCCCAGCAGCTCTCACCAAGTCTCTAAAGGTAATTCTACAATGGGGGGGGGGGGGGAGCCACACACATTGTGGCAGAGAGTCTCAGGGTATGTCTACACAGAGAAGAAAAAACCCACAGCTAACCCCATGCTAGCCAACTTGGGCTCAGGCTGCAGGGGTGTTTCATTGCTTCCAGCCTTGAGCTGGAGCTCAGGCTCTAGGACCCCACAAGATGGGAGGGTCCCACAGCTCAGGCTCCAGCCCAAGCCCAGATGTCTACATAGCAATGAAACAACCTAATGGCCCACGCCCCATAAACCCAAATTGGCTGGCACAGGCCAACTGCAGGTTTTTCTAAACTATACAGACATTACCCTCAAAGCCCAGATGTAAAGAGCTCCACTCACCACAGATTAGCCTCCTTATGGCTAGGTCTGGGAATGCGCATTTGCCCAATATGGCACCCCATTGTTGGTTGCTCATAGTGCAGTTCTTCTGGGTCTTCAGAACTAGAAGTACTCCCTCTTTAACTCAGTCCCACAACCAGATCACTATACAGTCCCCTCCCCCCACCCCTTCCAGGTCATCAAAGTCCCACCAGACAAGCTCTACCTCTAGGGCTCACCCCACTTCCCAGTAGCTAATAGGGGAGCCCAAGCCCAAACCTACCTTTAACTCCAGGTTCTAGTCCAGGAACCTTATGACTAGGAATCCTGGTCTGCTCAGTGTCTGTTGCCCTGGACTCCTTCCTACCCTACCTCTCTATCTCTGGCTTTACCTCTAGAGCTTCTTCTACTCCCTACAACTACTTCACTCCTCTGAGCCTCTTGCCAGACTCCCTACCCACAGTAGGTCCTAGGGCTTACTATCCTCCATATTTCCTCCTTGTTTTTGGCTAGTTCCCTGTCCCTGCCACTTCTCCCTACTTGCACTTGCTAGCTTTATAATCCTAATCCATTTTCTCCTCTAGCTGGGCTTCATCTACAATTAAGCTTTATCAGGCCCTGGCTCTCAGGTGCAGTATATGAGATTAATAGACCCCTTCTGGCCCACATTAACCAGCTCAGGACTTGTGTGGGGTGAATATCCCATTGCCTAGGTCAGTAGTTCTCAAACTTTTGTACTGGTGACCCCTTTCACATAGCAAACCTCTGTGTGTGACCCCCCCCTTACAAATTAAAAACACTTGTTTATACGGTATATTTAACACCATTATAAATGCTGCATGCAAAACAGGGTTTAGGGTGGAGACTGACAGCTTGTGTCCCCCCCATAATAACCTCATGACCCCAAGCGGGGTCCCACCCCCCAGTTTGAGAACCCCTGGCCTAGGTCAACTGACTTAGGCTCTAACTACAAGGCTAAAAATAGCAGAATAGACGTTCCTGCTTAGGCTGGAACTCAGGCTCTGAGACCCACTCCCCTGACTAGTGTCCTCCCTTTTAGATTTTGTGTCTCCCCCCCCAGTATGGGGAGGCACCAGTTGTCTAACCATTAGGATACACTCGCTTCACATTTTCTGACTTGTCTCCACAACCAGGAGGGCTAGAAAGTTACATGTTTTAGTGAAAGCTGGGAGTTTTGTTTTTTAAAATCAAACTATCCCAAAACTTAGGACAAAATCAAGAGAGTTCATATTACTGCTTTTCCTCTGCTGTGCTGTAAACTGCTGCTCGCAGGTGGTGTGTCCAAAGGCAACCAGTCTTCACAATTTTCCACCATCAAAATAGTGAGCAACGGCTGTTATCTATGCAAAGGATTATGGCTTTCCAGGCAGGATCAAGCAAGAAGAGGTAATACGCTGGCAGGCAGCCTTTATCTCGGGCGTGTCTGTAGGCGGGAGCTCGCGCTCCTTCGCGCAGCCACAGCTCCGCTTATAGCAGCAGCCGCCTCCTGTGCCCTTGACACAGCAAGTCAAGAGGCGGGCAGAAGACTGGAGACGGAATAAGGGGGGGGTACATTGACCAATAGGAGACAAGCAGCCACCTGCCAACAGCCAATAGCGGCTGAGAAACTCGCTGCTTTGCTCTGCGCGGGCGATATCAGCTTCTTAGCATTTGGTTTGGAGCTTTTACGACGTCACGCTCCCTCCTCCCACCGCGCTACTTTACGCATCCGCTCTCCTCCTCCTCCGAGGCTGGGTAGGGGGCGGGGTGACAGGGGCCAATGAACGGCCAGAGCGCCATGGCGACGGAGGCGCTGCCGTAAAGCTATAGCCTAGGGGCGTCGCGCGGAGCCGGTTTGACCCCAGTGCCGGGGGCAGTTGTCATTGGAGTTGGGGACGCGGAGCGTGTGTGGTGATCGCCGCTGCGCTCCCTGCCTCCTTACCCGCCCGGCGCCCGACACCCCCCTGCCGCCATGGCGGGGGTGCTGGCCCGCAAGGCCGCGGACTATGTGCGGAGCAAGGACTTCAGGGACTATCTGATGAGGTGAGAGCGGCGGGGGCCGGCTGGGCGCGGCGCTGCCCTGCAACTGTCCGCCCTGCCGCGCGCGGGGGCTGCTGTGGGCCGTTTAACGGGCCTTTCGGCTGGGTCCCTGCGGGCTCGCCGCGGCCTGTCACGCTCTGACTGTGGCGCTCACGAGCGGCTCCTGCCACAGCCCCGCAGTGCGAGGGGGCTGCTCGGCCGCGCGGTGACTGACCCAGACCTGCCCAGCTATACGCCCTGCTGGCCTCCGGGGCAGGCCCAGCTGTGTCCGTGGACGAATGCTGCCTTTAACGTCGCGAGTTTGGGTCAAGGCGGTGGTGTTCCCACAGCCACCGAGAAACCCCTTTCCTCCGCGTAACGTGCGCCTGCGTAGCCAGGCTGGTGCGGCTCCCATCCCGTTGGCATGTGTCGCTGATTCGCTGCGTCCCATGGCCAATCGCAGTGGGGAACTGGCCTCATTTACAGCAAAGCGCTCTGTGTTGTTAAAGCAGCAACATCAATGCCTGCTCCGTTTTCTCGTGTATAAATCTATCGTAATTTGAGTCATGCGACACTCAAAGGAGCACAAAGTATACTATAAAAACAGGCTACAGAAACCTTGCAACGTTTTGCTTACCCTTTTTTAATGGATGGGCAATTTAATTATTGCTGTCATCGTGGTTAAGATGGGGGTGTAGCAGTAGCATTTGTGTTAGGGCAGATAAACTGTCACGTCAGTTTTACAAGGCAAAAATGGTATATGCTCGTACTTTATGATGCAGGCTCTAATTATATAAGCATAAAGAGGCCAAATGAAAGTTTTACTGGCAACCTTAATCAAGGCAATTCTTGAATTTTGAGTGATTGACTTTGCAAACTTAATGTTTTTATAATGTTTTTGTATATAATTTCTTATCTTTAAAAAAAAAAAAACACCTCCAACAGCTGGAGCCATATTCATCCCCAACTTGGGTCATCAACTGGGTTTGGACCTTTAGAGCCACATTACATACATAGGTGTTGCAACTAGAGGTACAGGGGGTGCTGCAGCACCCCAAACCCAAAGTGGTTTCAATTATATACAGGATTACAGTTCGGTTCAGTGGCCTACATCACCCCTGCTATAAAAATTGTTCCATCGCCTGAGGTTACATACTTCTACCACTTGAGCTGATAGAGTAACTATTAGATGATAAACAGCCTACTACACCTATGTGGACCAACCACTAGAAGTTGTGAATTACACACTTTGCCAGGGGATTTCTCAGCTATTTGCTAACAGCAGAGGAATGTAGAGTCTTGGGTGTCATAGATTCAATTTCAGGTTTTGGAGGGGAATGTTACAATTAGACTCTTGTGTGCCCCACCTTTTCTTCTTGTAGCCACTCAGTACTCAAATAGAGTGGCTTCCTTCTTCTCTTCATTGCCTGTCACCAGCTGAATTTACAGGAAAGAGTCTCCTTGAACTCAGTTCCTGTGTTTAGTGCCACAGTGGCTTACAGCAGCTGTGAGGAGCAATTTCTGTGAGGTCCTGCTCAGCCCCTGCAGTTCTGGGGTGGAGTGTGGCTAGTAAAAATGGAGTCCTCGTAGCCTTTAACTCCCAGAATCTAACAAGTCTCTACTGAGCATATGTGGGGTTTGTGGGTTTTTGTTTTTTTTTTTCCCCCCAGAGGCTCATAACTTGGCCAAATTTGAGTGAATTTTCATGGGGACAGCATAGGGCATAGATCCCTGACATCACGGCAACCCTGCCACTTCCTTCCAAATTTCAGATTCTTGTGACAAAGCATGGAGGTGCTAGAGCTTATCAACAAAATGGTTGTAAGAATTTTTTTAACACTGGCAAAACAGTGAAATATTTTTCCTATTAATCTTATTTTCAGAAATACTGAATTATTTTGACTTAAAATAATTTTTTTTAAAAATCTTTTGTCCGCTTGAGGCACACAAAGACCAGAGGAAATTTCAGCCCAAATGATTTAAGTTTGGCAAAGTTATAAGTAAGTGAAAACAGAGTCGTATAATGGTAAGTGTCAGGCAATTTTAACTCAGGAACCAGCTCTGCTTATAATATTTTCTCAATTCTAATGTTGCTTGGTGTCAAGCAAGCACAAAAGACCACATAATTGTTGCTCAAAGGAACTTTCTGTCTAGTATAGACACAAGCAAGCATAATATACAGGAGATGGTGCAAGCCGTGGTGGAGAAATCTTGTAGTAATCAACATTTAGGCTTTGTGGGAGAAAAGGAGATTTGGCGCCTGCTAAAGCAAGTGCAAACAGAAAGGGTAGATGAAAAGTGTGAAGACATGAAGAATTCCAAGACAACAATAAGGAGACTATTTGAGTCAAAGCAAAATGAGGGAGAGTAGGAAAAAATGGGAGCAGACATGTAGGCATGGCTAGATATAACTCAAGGACTCCAAAGGTTTTCAGTACAATATATTTCATCTAACACTATCCTGTGAGATTGGAAGTGTCCAGTTGTGCTAGTTATAACAGAATTGAACTTGGAGCTGGAGCATGTATCTATCTAATGTAAATGTCTGTCATGTACATATCTAATAAAACACTGATCTGATTTCTTTTTTAATGGACAAAAGAGACAGATATTCATTGTGATCAGTCATCCCACCTTAAGAACATTACCCGTGCCACATTCCAAGATGTAGGAACATTTATTTTTCTTGCAAAAAAGATGGCTGGGGGTTGTTGGTTTTTTCTCCAGTTATTTTAAAGGCTTACCGGTCTGGAAGGAACTTGCTAAACAGGATACCATATTCTTCCAAATCTTAATTTCTTTAGTGTTTCAAAGGGCTCTAGTTTCATGGAATGTGTTGATTTCTACATACAAATGATACTTATTCGATCCTATCTCTTACTGAATTAGTCTTGGTTAGATTTTTACAGTTTTAGTGCACTGGAAGTTTCTTTTTAAGTTGATTATTTTGTCCAGTGTGTATTTATAAGCACCACTTTGTATGAACACTGTTTCTTGTCTTACTGGGAGCCTTTAACAGTGATCTTGATTCCAAAGATTGAAGTTGAAGAATTGCGAAGACTCAAAGGATACCAGCCAAAAATCTCCATTTTAGCCATGACACAGGAAAAATACCCCCCCACACCTCTCCCCAAAAAATCATACCTTCAAATTGTGTTGTCTTCCTAGGCTCCTTTTCCAAATTGGCTTTCCTGGAGAAGGTTACCTGTCTATCTTCCTCTTACAGGGATAGCAACATATCATGGGGCATTTAGATGGATTATGACTGAGACAACAACTCTGCATGTCATAAAAGTGCATCTGTAAATGCATTTTAAATCAGGCTCATTTAATGGGTAAAATGTTTAAATTCATAGTGGGTTTTTTTCCAATCCTATACCCACAATTCACTTTTGACAGACAAACTTAGTGCCTCATATGTCTCAAAGATAGATGTTGATTCTAAATACTGTAATATAACAAGCCATCCTATTAAGCTGTGTTCTAAGTATGTAATCAGTTGATTCAACAGATGCTATAACAACTCTTAAGTTCTGGTTTCTCTGAAATGATTATTAAATGGGGATCTAGATGCCTGTATGTCCAATTATATTTGCACAATTGACCATCAGTTTTTTACCTACATTTTTTTTTCCAATGCATCCATAATAGGAATGTAAGCCACAGATAGATCTTTTGCGGTACCTGTTGATTAGTAATATTCTTAGATTTGAAGACAGTGGATTATCATTTGAATGCTTGGTGACTGAAAATAGCTGGTTCGGAGCTTAAAGGTGTGATTAGTATGTATCTGAGGGTATGTCTACACTGGCAAGTTTCTGCACCACATGTTATACCATTTTTATTAAAACACTGGAATTAAACCACTGTTGCGTGTCCACACTGCTCCTTGTGATGGTGGAGCACATCCACATTAGCAGCTTTTGCAACGGCAAAGACAACAGTGCATTGTGGTAGCTATCCCACTGTACAATTGGCCACAGGGTGCTTTGGGAAGCATTTGCAATGCCTAATGGGGCAGATACAGGGTCCTATGATTCAAGTTTCCCAATCCCATTGTTCCATGGGCATCCTACTACATTGCCACCTGCTTTTCAACTGGGGGGGAGCGTGTTACAGGGAGTGTGTGTGTATATTGATGGGGGGGGAAGAGACAGTGTGTTTTGGGGGACAGAGAGTGTATCAGCATGCTATATTGTAAGTTCAGACAGTGGCAGGAAGCAACCAGTCCTGAGGCAGGGGGTGGGGGAAACGCTGACATCAGTCTCTCTCTCTCTCTCACATCTCACACACACACACTCACACACAGGCACACACACCTTTGTGTTCAACAGGATGAGCATTCCACATTAATGGTTTGCTTTGTGTCCCAGAGTAGATTAGCACAGCACGCAAGGGGTGCTTTGGAAGGGGACGAGTGCATGTCTCCAGGGCAGAGGCGTTCAAAACAATTAGCAGAGCAGTCACTTGAGGTATTATGGGACAGCTCCGGAGGCCAATTACAGCACAGAAAGTAATCAAGTGTCTACACTGGCAATAGAGCACTGGAGCCTCTGCGCAAATACTCTTATGACTCTCGTTGCAGTGGAGGTTTTTTTGCAGCACTGCAACTGAGGAGTTTCTGCGCACAAAGTGGCTTGGCAGTGTGTACATGTCTGCAGTTTGAGCGCAAAAAGCTACTTTACTGCGCAGAAACTTGCCAGTGTAGACAAGCCCTGAACCACTGGCAGAAAGACTCAGTTGCCTAGCATTTCTTGCATCACTGAAATGAACATTGCAAAAAAAAGTTCTAATAAAATTGTTGCTTTTAATTTCTCCACCGCAGAGATGCCCTGCAGGTATTGTAAATACAAATGGATTTTTTTTCCGCACTAGTTAGGATTCTGAAGTAGCTGGGATCCATTGTACAGGAGTATGCTTTGAAAATCTTCTAAAAAGTTTTGGAGTCTGTATCTCTTGTAGCTAAACATTGCAGTAGCAGTCCCATGATCTAATATAATTAGGGGTTGTTTTGAAGCAGATTTGTTCCATTCCTTGCAAAGCATGAACAGTTTTATTAACTCAGGTCATTTAAAATGTGACTAGAAATCCTAGTGGTATATTTGACTTGCATTTAAACAGAGATGCAATCCCCTTTTCAAAAGACTGCTCTTACTTTCAGTGACAAAATTATGAACTGGGACTAATTGTTTTTGACCTTCAGTCCTCCTTGTTGATAAATTTTTAAGCAAGAAGTGTACTTCAAAGTAAGCTCTTCAAAATGTGCACATAAAATATGTACACTTTGGCAGAAGTTGAAGGACATTGACTTGTAGAACTCAAAGAACCTCTTTCTTGCCTGTAGTTTAGTCACAATCTTTGTCGCTTTCACTCTTATAATTCTAAACTAAGAATTCAGAGTTGTTTGGATGGACTTGGCTTTTGGGAGAGGAACCCATCTCTTGTGCAATGTCTCCTGAATGCTACCCATCTACTATTCAGATCTTTCTCTCTCCAGCAGCTGTGTAACATAGAGCCATATAGAAAGGTTCTCCTGAGTGGGGCAAACACAATTTGGAAATGTTTTGGGGACTAGTCATCAAGGGATTGAAGGATTTCTTTCTTGCCTTTGCAAAAGGCTAAAATTCCTGCCATGTCACTAACCTGTTAAAATAATCCTAGCTATCACTCCTCCAAATAGACTGTCCTCAGCCTTCCCACTTTCAAAGAGGCTGAAAGTAAAGTTTCTTAGTAGAATGGTACCTCTGGTCACCAGGACAAATCATTGTAGCTGTGTAAGGTATTGCTTCCTCACCTCTGGGGGTTGCAATATCTGTGGTCCCAATTTGTGCAGACCTGGAACAAGGAGTTAAAAATCTAGTGACAGCCCAGCTATAAATGGTAAGGGCTGAGACTACCAATGTTCTCCTCCTGCAATTTAGGAAACTGATTGCATGAGAGACTGAGGGGTGCCAGGTGAGAGCCACTTCCTGAGCTGTACCTGGGCCTCATCTACAACTCAGGACAGCTCAGTGTGAGGCACTATTAAAAGCCAGCAGAGCACCATTGATTGTCTGGTAGGATTTTATAATACACTATTGTTCATGATTGATAGAGTGGCCCCTAAAATACCCTCTTTCCTGGCTTTGTCTCATGGATCATCATGGCTTATAGATGACCCACGACAGACATAGCAGGAGGGGGAGGAAATGACACATTTTCCATTTATGCTTAGCCAAGGCAGTTGAGACAGTTGCTGGTGAATGTGTATGCTTGCTATAGTCATTTCATGCCTCTGTCACCTTGACTAGTTCACTGTAATATACTTATTAATATTAATAAAAACACTGACCCAGGAACCTATCCTTGCAACAAAGCCCGATGCCAACTCTGTCCACATATCTATTCAAGTGACATCATCATAGGACCTAATCACATCAGCCATGCCATCAAGGATTCGTTCACCTGCACATCTACCAATGTGATATATGCCATCATGTGCCAGCAATGCCCCTCTGCCATGTACATTGGCCAAACCGGACAGTCTCTACGCAAAAGAATATATGGACACAAATCTGACATCAGGAATCATAACATTCAAAAACCAGTAGGAGAACACTTTAACCTGTCTGGTCACTCAGTAACAGACCTGAGGGTGGCAATTTTGCAACAGAAAAGCTTCAAAAACAGACTCCAATGAGAAACTGCTGAACTTCAATTGATATGCAAACTAGATACAATCAACTTAAGCAGGGCCGGCTCCAGGCACCAGCCCACCAAGCATGTGCTTGGGGCGGCGCCTGGAGGGGGGCGGCGCGGTGGGGCGCTCCCGCCCGAGAGTGGGGCCGCAACTGGGCTCGCCGCCCTCCCCGCGGCGCTCCGGCCGCTGGGGAGAGCGGAGCCCCAGCGGGCTCGCCGCCCTCCCCCCCGGCACTCCGGCCAGTCGGGGAGAGCGGAGAGCCCCGGCCGGGCTCGCCGCCCTCCCCCTGGCGCTCTGGCCGGTCGGGGATTGCGGGCCCGCGGCCGGGCTCGGCACCCTTCTCTGCCGCGCTGGGGGGGGCGGCGGGTGGCTTTTTTGCCTAGGGAGGGCCTAGGGCGGCAAAAAAGCCAGAGCCGGCCCTGAACTTAAGCTTGAATAGAGACTGGGAATGGCTGAGCCATTACAAACATTGAATCTATCTCCCCATGTAAGTATTCTCACACTTCTTATCAAACTGTCTGTACTGGGCTATCTTGATTATCACTTCAAAAGTTTTCTTTTCTCTTACTTAATTGGCCTCTCAGAGTTGGTAAGACAACTCCCACCTTTTCATGCTCTCTGTATGTGTATATATATCTCCTCAATATATGTTCCATTCTATGCATCCGAAGAAGTGGGCTGTAGCCCACGAAAGCTTATGCTCTAATAAATTTGTTAGTCTCTATAAGGTGCCACAAGTACTCCTGTTCTTTTAGTAATATACTTGAAACCTTCAGGAAGCTTAAGCTAGTACAGAATGTGCCTGACTGCTTGCCAGTCTTACAAAATGCACCTATTGCCAGTGCTCTAAATTGCTCTGGCTACCATGTTGGTTTAAATGTAGGGCTTGTCTACCTGAACAATTAGAGCATGGCAAGCTGGAGTGTGACTCTACCTTGCACCAGTGGCCCGTGATTTAACTGTCCTGCTGATGTGTGTTTACTGAGCACTTTGAGCTAGTCCCCTTTGAAATGGGACTAGCTGAGAGCATCTTAACAAACTGTTAATGCACATCAGCAGGACATTTAAATCATGGGCCACTGGTGCAAGGTAGAGTGACACCCCAGCTTGCCATACTCTAATTGTTCAGGTAGATAAGCCCTTAGAAATCCCTAAAAGGAGCAGCTAGGAATTTAAGGGCTAGTCTACACTGGCAACACTAAAGCGCTGCTCTGGCAGCGCTTTAACATGGCTTTTATGGTCGCGGCAGAGTGCTGGGAGAAAGCTCTCCCAGCACTTTTTTTAAACACCTCCATGAGGGGCATAGCTACCAGTGCTGGGAGCATGGCCTACACTGGCACTTCACAGCTCTGAAACTTGTGGCACTCAGGGGGGTGTTTTTTTCACATCTCTGAGTGAGAAAGTTGCAGCGCTGTAAATTGCCAGTGTAGACAAGCCCTAAGCCTGACCTGTCGTGACTAACCATATAGTGCTCTCTCAGGAGAAGAGGGGCTTTGCTTTTGAGGGGTTGCACTTACCTTTGTGGAGATGGCTAACTGGGGATATAACCATTATACTTAAGGAACAAGAATATACTGCAGTCTAATTACATCTAAGAATGGAGAGATTACCACATCTGTTCGTGAAACTGATCTGTTCTTGGCTGCAAAGCACTGGGCTAAATATGTGCTTGCTTTTGAAGGAAGAGTTTGTATAACCTTGGTTTTTCATATTCCTCCCACAGTGGTAGCTGTCCCAAGGGCACATGAACAACAATGATTTGGTTGGGGGGAAAGAATCTCCCCCATCTGGACAGGTTGTGAGTTCCACTGTTAAAATAACAGTATTTTAGACCCTGTTTCAAACTGGATTTAATTGGCATTAAACTCCCATTAAAATATAGACTTAAAGTCTGAGAGTTCTTTTAACTGGCTTGATTAGCAATGTTTCCACAAATATAGCTAAACATACATTGTAATTGTGTTTTCATGAAAATGGCAATTACTGCCATCACTGCAACTGTCAAAAAATGGACTAGATTCATCCTGATGTAACTGCTCTTCAGTGGAGTCAGGTGGAGATTGGCTCAATGACTGTTGATTATGCAGACCAGTGGGGAAAACACATAAGCTACACAGTCATAAAGCTAACAAATTTGTATCATATGTACTAAAATGCAGCTTACTAAAAAAGTCTAAGTGGTTTATGAAGCATTCTCTCATGTCATATTTTAAAAAACCTCGTATACTCAGCAGCCCAATAATAAGTTACTGTGGGGCATAGTCACAGGAGTGCACTTGCAGCATGTTGAATCGTCCAGTGAGCATGGTTACAAAATGGAAGAACTCTAGAAATAATGGTGAAAACATTCCTCTGGCGATTATACTGAATATGCATTTAAAAGTAGAGGCTGACAATTTCAATATGCAGGGGTACATATTGGTCATGCACATACCTGTGCTAAGCTATTGCATTTAGACAGTGTCTCAAACTAATAAGTGTAGTGTCTTCAGAAACTTCTTACAGACTCTAATGTAAGAGTACAGAATTGTGAAATTGATTAGGGTAAAATTTGTGCATCTCAAGACAATGGATGGCAGTTTCTAATGCATGTTGGGTTTTGCCCTTTTATGTTCATCCTGAATCATGTAGCAGCAGACAGTCCCAAATATGTGCCAGCAGCTAGCATTGACCCAACCATATCATACTGTAGTACCTGAGTGTAATAGCCTTCAATTAAGTGTTTAGTGTGTCAAGCCATTGAAGTTTGTCAACATAGAGATTATGTACAATATAACTATGTTTTTAAGGTTGGGTCTCCTAAGCATTGTAACAGTGAAATCCTCATTGGCAACTTTCCCTGAACTAGAGGGTCAATTTGATCAGGGCCGGCTCCAGGCACCAGGCACCCAAGCTGGTGCTTGGGGCGGCACCTGGAGGGGGGCGGCGCGGCGCGGCGCTCCGGCCGCCGGGGAGAGCGGGGCCACAGCCGGGCTCGCCGCCCTCCCCCCGCGCCCTTCCCCCGGCCACCGGGGGGAGAGCCTAGCCCCCGCCGGGGATCGCCGCCCTGCCCCCGGCGCTCTGGCCGCTGGGGGGCGGGGGGAAGAGCCGAGCCCCAACCGGGGCTCGCCGCCCTCCCCCTGGGGCTCCGGCCGCCCCCCCCCCCTTCCGGCTCCGGCCGGAGGCTTTTTTGCCTGGGGCGGCAAAAAAACCAGAGCCGGCCCTGATTTGATTCTTGATTTCTTTATCAAAAGCAAATGCAACTTCTTTTATGATTTACATTAATTACTGCTTATTTGAATCCACCAGGAATAAAACCCTACACTTCATTATATTTTTTCTTAGTTTGTAGTTAGATGGAAGAGGCAGCCAGCCACATTGCTTTTAGAGCTCAGGCTTTTGCTACCCTCTTGATCTTAAAAAACTAGAGGTGAAATCCATTGAAGTCCATAGCAAAACTCCCACTTACCACAGTGGGACCAGGATCTCACCCTAGTACATTAGATGAGTGAAAAGACTATTTAGAGGGTAACATTTTTATTCTATCAAGACACTTGTTAGATATTTTCAGTTTTAGTACAATAACTTAATTGAGAAAAATTGCTGCAGCATTACTTATGTCTTCCACTTTTCCATTCAAGATCAGTAATTTGAAGGAAACTAACTCTCTTCTCTGCTCCTCTTTCATGCATTGTCTGAATGGTGAACCATAATGAACACTGACAACATAGTACGGTAAGAAAAAGCTTTTTCTACTTCGTTTCAGCTGTTTGTAATCTTTCTGTACTAGCATTGTTGTGAACTGACCTGACTCTATCTAAGGAGGTGCTTTGCTAACCTTCAGGACTGGTGAGTTAGTAAAAATTTTCCTCACCTCTGTACTCCCATGTGTATCAGGGTAACAATTCCCTCATGTAAGGACGACTAAAGCAGCTAAGGAATCACTTCAGAAAGATATGGGTTTCCTTCACAGCTCTCTGTCACTGTTTGCTAGGGGCATGGGATTGATTTAGAGCTCCATCTCTGACTACTGCACAGTCATGTGTTGTTGCTAGATGAATTGAATGTTTTATTTTTAACCATGTTTACTTCAGACAGTAAACAGCACAGTTCCACAGCTTTCACTCTAGACTTTCTCTGATGGTCCAGTTATCTTCATTACTGAATCTGGAAATCATGACTCACTATATTGTAGGATTCAGTGTACTTAGTTCTGTACTATGGCTGAATACATACTGACATAGAAGGCTATTCTAGTCTACTTCCCGTGTAGACTGAAGAAAGCCTGTACATGTGAAGTTTCACTTTATTGTATATCTATTGAATCCTCTTACTTTTTAGATGAAAAACATAAAACTTCTGAGGGAGTCGGACTGAATCGCTGAGAGGATTAGAAAGGGGATTGTGGAGCCTTTTACTTCTTGGTCTCCAGTTCAAATGTGGTCCAGATCAGTAGTGATTGAAAGTTACCATTTGATGGCAGATTAGTGATTTATGTGAAACAAGTTGAGTGCACTCTGACCTTTTTTCTAATGAACACCCCCATATCACAGTAATCATTGGACTTGGTACCTTTTGTAGGCAGTCTAATAAGGAATCAATTGCTGAATGAACATGAACTACCCTCCAGAACAAGAAGCTAGCATTAAGTCTCCTAAGGCTAAAACTGTTTTAAGGGTAGATGGACAGCCACTTTCCAGTGCTATCATTGTGTCAGTTCTCAAGCACTAAATTCCACTATTTTAAATGAATCCAAAGAAAACTGTAGAGGTTCTTAAAACAGTATTAGTGACAATATACAGTATGTGCAATTGCGATTACACTCAGAATTTGCTTAAAGTGATGCATTAGCAACATAACAGGTTTCAGAGTAGCAGCCGTGTTAGTCTGTATCCGCAAAAAGAACAAGAGTACTGGTGGCACCTTAGAGAGTAGCCCACGAAAGCTTATGCTCTAATAAATTTGTTAGTCTCTAAGGTGCCACTAGTACTCTTGTTCTATTAGCAACATAAACTTAGTTAGGAAGTGGACTGGAATGTACCTCTAGTCACACAGAGCTGTAGTTTTAAACAGAACATTGAAACTATTAAAATAACTTGGTTATATACAAGCTTCTCCCCCTCCCCCCCCACAATAACAGATCACTGTTGCTGAATTTCTGCTGCTGTGATTCTAGCTATTACAGCATATATCAACTTATATTGGTGTCTCAGAGTAAGTAGTAGGTGTCACTATACTACATATGCCTTCACCTAGACATTGCCATTAATATACAAATGAAATACCATAACTCAGAATGTTCTTGTTTGTGAGTAGTAATGGATTGGTTGGATTTTAATTAGTGATTCCTCATGCATTTTCTTTCCCTGTCAACTTTCATTTCTTCCACATTTTCAGTAGTAGAAATGGAAGTCTTTATAACTGCTCTAGTCTTGTACTGTCCTTCACAAGTAAATAGTGTCACGCTATTTAAACTTTTAAACTAAACTGTTCGGATAAAATTTTCAGAAGCGTCCAAGTCCCATTGTCAGGCACTTAAGTCACTTTTGGCAGTGTTACTTTGTGGTGGTTAGCCTTGCGACCTTAAACACATGAGGTCATGTCTCACTGTAGTAATGTAAAACTGCAAACCTTGCTAAAAAACAGCACGTAACTCAGCAAAACTGATCACGGGGATTATTTTAGTTGTTTTTTGTAAGCTTTCTAACTCTTTTCTCATACGTGGGCATCCACTAGTCTGAATACTGCTAATGAGTTAGATCTACTTATTCCACCACAGTAGAGGCAGTTTAGATTTTATCTTCCTTCCTTTGAGTTGGAGATGGAAGCAAAGCTGTCTCTATTCTAGTGCACAGGTAAAATCCACAAGCTCCTGTCCAGACCATTGGATGGCCCTCTGCATGAGAACTAAAATTACAAGTGAAGAAACCCATTTTCCCCCCTGCTTCTCTCCCCCATATACTTCCTTGTTCTGAATCACTGGAATATGTGTAATGTTAATCTTAAAATAGATGCAAAAGTGGTGTTTAATTGGCTGCAAAGAATTCCAGCTTTCACTTGCAAATAGGTATCCTAATCTTACTCCTTTTGGCCTTAGCAGTTAGCCAACTTGCTGGTCTTGTGTTTGTGGTTTTTATTAGGAGGAGAAATTCCTGGTAGGTATTTATTTGATGCAGTCATATTTTATTTATATAGAATGTACCTAAAATCCTGTTTTCCTGGACACAGTTCCAAGCCTCTTTCAGCCAGCACACTGCACCAAAGCTTTCTCTCTTACCTATTTCTCAAGATCATGCTCTGAGTTCTTATCTGGTTTTTTTGCTGCCTTTTCTCTGTTCCTGTGGTGTTTCTTCTTTCTTCTCTCATGCACATGCATGGATACACAGTTGGAAATAAATGCAGGGATAAGGGTTTGACTTATCAGACCCCCAGAAACTCCTTGAACTGCATGGCTCAGACACTGCCCAGACTTGTATGCTGTCTAGTCTTTGGGCAGTGGTTTTCCATTGTTTCAGCTACCACTAAACAAAAGTGCATTTAACTGTTCTCATTTACCTAAATGAAAGGTGGTTATTGCCCAACAGCTTCCACAATGTGGCATGATTGCCCGAAGCTCAGACCTGCTTGTTGGGAGCAATCTAGCCTCCAGCATAATGCTGGAATGCCCCCTTAAGTTAGTCACTGAGGGTTTTTTTCCCTGCCTTTTATATTGAATAATGGTTTGAAGAATTTTCTTGTGTGAACAAGATGCACTTTTTGTTTGCCTAGGTTGGCTATAGACTTTAGCATAAACATGAGGTTACAGTAGTGACCACAGAGTGGGTTCTGTTGCCACTTGACAGCCTGGGAAGAATGGTGTGTTCTGTCCTTGTTCCCCATGGGACAAACTATGCCAAACCCATCTACATGGGCTTGGGAAAGTGGGGAGGATTTTTTCCTGCAATGGAGAGGATTAGACCCTTATTTGACAAGAGGTGGTTTTGTTTTTTCTTCCACTTAAGTGTGCTTGAAAGCTGTCTCTATTCTAACTTGAAAGGAAGCTCTACCACACTACTCTTCCAGAACTTCCTCTCTTAAAAACATGTAAGAATAACATGTCGATGATAGCAGAAAAAAAATGAAATCTTTCAAAACTAAAGGATAAACTCTTTGCTTCCTTCCACTTTATTTACAGCACTTTTGGGGACCGGTAGCCAACTGGGGACTCCCTATTGCTGCTATTAATGACATGAAGAAATCTCCAGAGATCATTAGTGGCCGAATGACATTTGGTAAGAAACAGGGTTGAAATTGGGACAGACTTAAAATGTCAAACTACTTAAAGTCCATAAAAAAACTTTCCAAACGCTACACTTCAAGCACTAATTTTAGTTTAACATACCTGTAAACTGTCTTGTTGCATCTAAAATACTATGGATGTAAGTTTTAAAATGTAACTAGTGGCTTCTGGGTACTTTTTTGAGGTGCCCAACTTGAAACATCTTAAAGGGGGCAGATTTTTTTTCCAGAGGGTGGATTAGTGTAGATGGGGAGGCTCTGAAAAGTGTCTCAAGCGTGGGCATTCAGAATCAGTAGTTGCTTTAGAAAATTTAATCTCCTTTGTCTACTACTGTAAAATGTTAGTTCCTGAACATTTTCCTAACTTATTTCCAATGTTAACTTGGTACTGCCTCCCTCTTGTACCTGGGTTCTCACTGATGCTGCTTCTGTGTGGTATGGGATTTAAGTTACAATACTTGCCAACTGGAGAACCGAAAGGGAATGTCTTCTGAAGCTGCCTGCACCTTAATAACAGAATTAAATTGCCTTTAGAGAGTAACAACTGTCTATCAGAAGGTTTTCTACAAATGCAAGGGAGCTACAATCACTCTTTAAAACTTCTCTATACCGTTCATTCACTCTGCGTTCTGTTCAGAAGATTTGCTGCTAGGAAATGCAAGGATAGTTTCATTTAAACACTTGCTTCTGCTTTCCTTCTGACATATTGGATTTCCTTTCTTCTTGCATGATAAAAATAAAACCAAACAAAAATCCTTTTTAATCACCAAGAGAGAGTTTGCAGTGGAGAATCCAAGCAGAGGGAAGCACCTATCCCAGAGTTCAGGCGTCTATCTCAGAGGGGGAGGAGTTAGTACACACCTCTCAGTTTGGCATTTCCCATTAGCTAGTTTAGGCTGGCTTTTGTGAATCCTTTTTAAGTTTAATATACAGCTCTTACTTACATAATGACATTTATATTAGCCAAAGTATAGTGCCTTCCACTTAATTTGTTCAATAGTCTTTTGAGCAGATTCCCCCCAAAGCAAAAATGTGCTGCTTATAACAGAAAATATGACTTCTACCCATTTAATTTGATTGCTTCAAACAAGTATTATTGGATAATTTAGTCACTGCCTCTTGAACATTACTCTCAAGATGGCCAGTATTGCTTACTGAGATGGAAGACCCCTTTGTAGGGCTTTGGAACGGTGCTCCGGCTCCGCTCCAGCTCCAGGCAAAAACCTGCAGCTCCACTGCTCTGGAGCTGCTCTATGCTCCAGCTCCGGGCTCCGCTCCAAAGCCCTGCCCCTTTGGGCATTGTTACTGACATAAACACTGCTTTGTGCATTCTAGGTGGCCGTTGCTTAAACTAGCCAATGGGAAATGCCAAACTGAGAGGTGTTTACTAACCCCTGCCCCTCTGAGATAGATGCCTGAACTCTGGGATAGGTGCTTCCCTCTGCTTGGGATTCTCCATTGCAAACCCTCTCTTGGTGCTAGATGCCTGTTTAGCAAGAAGATGGGGGAGAAAGGAGGAGGAAAAGGACCTCTCTCATAACTTTTAGCCAGGGGTGTCATTTCAGAAAAAATTGGGGGAGGGGGAGACTGTTTAACGTATAGAAGGTTGTGTGATTATATTGCATTCTGCAAGATCTCGGGGTTGGGAGGGAACGGCTCCCCTTGCCCCATAGCAAATGATGTCCCTTCTTTTAGCCTAGCGGTTTGGGTACTCACCTGTGATGTGGGAGACCCCTTGCTTCAAATCCCCCTTGCAAATGAGGGGGAGAAGGGACTTGAACTGGGCTCTGACACTTCTCATGTGAGTGCCCTAACCACTGGGCTATGGGATAGTCTGATGTGGGGGCACCATCAAAGTCTCCTATTGAAGTGGTTCCACTTTGGATAAATAATTTTTAAAAGTCATTGGAGCAGGGGATTCGATCCTGGGTTTTCCACCTCCCAAGTGAGTGCTTTAACTACCAGGCTACAGTCATTCCCATGCTCACTCGTTCTTTCCCCTGCCCCCATGATAATTTTTTAAATTATCCAGAGTGGAACAGTTTCAACAGGAAAGACTGAGGCACCTAGTACGTGAGGTAGTGTAGTCATGGTCGCATGGACAGCAGTGAGTGTTGGCACTGGCTAGGTGCCCCAAGTACTTATCCACAGGGTCTGGCAGCTTTGTACTCAGGGCTGTTAGCCCATGTCTCTACTCTCTGCTTTCCATGCTACCCTGGCTACGCTATCTTTAGCACACTAGCTTGATGAGAGCTGACACAAGTATGTCCACTGGAGCTGGGAATCGCACCCCTAGCTCAAAGCATAGACGTAGCCTCTGAGAGTCCCATATCAGAATGTCCCATTGCCCAGTGGTTAGGGCACTCACTTGAGAGGTCGCAAATCCCTGCTCAAATCACTTCTCCCCCTCACGTGCAGTGGGGATTTATGTAAGATCACCTATAGGGGCTTCAGCCAGTACACAAGCTCTGAATGCATCAGATTGGGCCCTGCAGACAAGTTAGGTGGAGGAACGCCTATCTTCCTGCAGTTGGTGAATCGCTCTAGGGCTTAGGCAGCCAGATGCCTGGCGTGGGTCTGCAGTGCGCATGCTCAGTGGCAAAAACATAGGTGCCTAGAGAATTTTTACTGCAAAAACTTAGGTGCTGAGCAAGTTTAGGTGCCTACAGCAACCAGGGGCAGCTGAGTGGGAGTTTTATGAAACCCGTGGGGCCTGATTCTGGGTTTTTAGATGTCTCAAGAGGAAATTGCCACTTTTAATCTAGCCCATGCTGCAGAAATTGATAAATAAAACACATCACTTCCTTTCCATCTTCACAGTGGAATTGCCTTGTCCTAAGCAACTAATGAAAAGGGATATTTTGAAGTGTAACTTTGTTCAGCCTTTAGAGTCCCCTTACTATATAGTTGATGCTGGGTACTTAAAATTTTATTGCATTTACTGTACATGTTTTGCAAGGTCTTCGTTTTGCACAGGTAAAATAGATGTTTCAGGCCAATGTTGAAACTAACCATCTTCTCCATATAGTGAAATAGTACATTCCAAGTGGGATGGAAGCTTAAACATCCATTTAGGTTTTGGGAGGATTTTTAAATAGTGAAATTACACAACTCTTCAAATATTTTGCCAAAGAACTTTGCTCTATCAAATATATGTACACTACAACACAATGTTTAGTTAGCTAGTTCAGTTTCAACTTAGTACCTGTTTACAAGCAGAAGGTTATATGACTGTTAAGAAATAGTTTTGTTTACAATGTTTGATGCTGCAGTCATCCTCCAGTACTATTACAAAGGTTAGTAGGTGAGTGTTTCTCCCCACAAAGCGTTATTTTTGCTACAAGTTTGAATGAGTTGCTTTCATTTTGTAGAAATTTTTTTCTTCCTTCTTCCAAATTTTCTGCTAGAAATGCAAATGATTCTCTTAAAATATAAGGCTTTTCCCTTCTGAGACAAGGTCTGTTGTCCTATTGTCACAGAGCTATTTCACGGGGGCTCACAAAACGTTTTCTTGCATCTGAATTTCCATCAAAAACTGAAAGTTTACACTACAGTAAAAATTTATTTTCCTTACCCTAAGAGCACTTAAATGGAGATTAAAATTGTTAATCATTTGCATGTCTACCTTAAGTTAGAATTTCCCTTGTAAGTTATCATTTGGAAAATGTGTAGGGCTTTTTACAAGGGGAGCGTTAGTTGCTTTTAAAAATACTTAGTCCTTTCCTAGCAAGAACCATATTTAAATAGGGTAAGAATTAGATTTTAAATAAGGTTCTTGCTAGGAATGTGCCAATAGATTCAAGTTTGTGAGGGCCTTATTTATTTAGGGCCTGATCCAACTCCCATTGGAATCAATATTGACTGCAATAGGAGATGGATTTGGACCCTGAACTGAAGATGCTTTGGTAACTTGCAAAACAGACAATTTATAGAATTGTTTGCCTCTGTTGAGGTGCTGCCATAGTAAAGGAGAAATGCATTCAGTAGTTGCTAAATAGTGGTTTGCCATGAAATGGTGTCTTAACAATTAGA
>NW_020664436.1:28885930-28901553 GCF_002925995.2 Terrapene triunguis
AGTTGCTAAATAGTGGTTTGCCATGAAATGGTGTCTTAACAATTAGAAGTTTAAAATCTTAGGTGGTAAGTTTCTTAAACATAAGCCAGTGACGTTGGGGTTTTTTTGGGGGGGGGTGGGGGAATGGATTGTGGGTTTTTTTGGTTTTGCCTTCCTCTGCAACATGTGGGTAGAGGTCACTTGCCAAGATTATCTGGGTATATCTCACTTAATTGTTTTCCTGCCACTGCAGAGACCTTGGGCACTGGTGCACCTTGGTCCCTCCTATTCTCTCCCTGTGGCTCATAATAGTCTAGTCTCCGGTGGGCTGTACTACTTCGGTCTAAATTTAATTGTTGGGTTTAGTGTGTGGGTGATGGTTGTGGCCTGCAATATCCAGACTAGATTATATGGTGGTTCCTTCTGGCCTTAAACTTGGATTCTACCACTGACACTATGTTGACTCTGTTTTACAGCACTGTGTTGTTACTCTTTGACTTTTATGAGATTTGCCTACAAGGTACAGCCAAGAAACTGGCTTCTGTTTGCATGTCACTTCACTAATGAAATCGCACAGCTAATCCAAGGAGGACGACTGATGAAATACAGGTGAGTGAATTTTAAAATCTGGGTGGGGAAGGGGAAACAAACTGACATTTGCTAGGGGTGTTCTCTGTACATGAATTCAGATTACAAGGGGTGCAGTTTTCCATCTTCTATAATCAGCAATGACTATTAGCTGCCAGATTTTGGTGCCTCCTGCTGTAATATCCTATTGCTGGTTGTTCATCTCTGTCACAGAGAGCAGCTGCTGAGAAGGCGGCTTCCCAGGAAACAAATGGCAGAAAAGCAAAGCAAATGCTGAACATTTCATTGCCTCCTCATATGCTGACACAATAGCTTAGGAACTCCCATCTTTTGGGACACTTTAAAACTAGACTGCATAAAACAGGGAAGTTTAGGGACCAGTTTTGTTGTGGTAAGGTGAGAAACCAGATAATTTAGTAAGTCTCTTTTTTATACCCAGCCTTTGATTTT
This sequence comes from Terrapene triunguis, assembly GCF_002925995.2. Taxonomy (NCBI): domain Eukaryota; kingdom Metazoa; phylum Chordata; order Testudines; family Emydidae; genus Terrapene; species Terrapene triunguis. Next base: position 28,886,948 of record NW_020664436.1, read on the forward strand.
TCACATTATGTTCAAGCCTTAGTCAATAATTGTATATAAATACTAAGACCTTCGCTGAATTCTCCTGTTTTTCTTGGTAGGATGGAAAAGAAGAACTAAATATCTTTATCTGGGAAAAACAGGGAATGTGCTCCTCATCATGAATTACAACAAAGGAAGAGCTCTACAGTTGCTGTGATGCAGACTTTTGCATTTTCTTCTCCATCATAAAATTCATCATGAATACAAGATCTTGCCAACACAAAACACATCATCCTTCCACTAAATTTTGTAGCCTGCCTTTTTTGTAAAGTACTCTTCCGAATGTAGACAATTACATCTAGCTCTTTGCTGCCTTACACGTACTGACTTTACTTTTCTATTAATGAAATTACTTATCCAAATCATGTGTTCAATAATTTTTTTTAAAAGATGAGAACTTTTGTTTTTATTTAACCAGCTATATAACTGAATGGCACAGGACCATTTCATGCATCTTAAGCCTGCTAGATCAATATGAACGTAGAGGTCAGTAAGACACAATTGTAGATGGTGTAATTGTTCTGCATATTTAAATATTTTAAAAACTATTTAACGTAGTACTTGCGGAGCATCCATTCCTGACTGTTTCATCATTAAAATTTATACCAGACTTCAGCAAGACATTGCTGATCTAAAAGTATGCATTTGCAGGCTTGCCAGGTCACTCATTGCATGTATGTTTTCAGTAATGTGACTAATGGATTTTACCTGAAAGGGCATGTTACTTACTTTTTTTACATAATTCCTGGTCCCTAGAATCACCTTGAGAGAAGCAAGAATTTCTTGTAAATCAAAGGAGGGTAACAGGGTTACAAACATGCATATTTAAGAAGCTTGGAATGTTGTGGATTTTTATATTTTGTTAAACATATTCATTTTGTGCACGTGGGCCTCTGAAGGTCGCTCCGGTCCTTATTCAGGCAAAAAAAAAACTTCCCTTTACTTCAGTGGGAGCCTTGTCAGGGTAAGATCTGAAGGATAAAACTCCATTGTCTGTTTTCCTCCACATTGTGGCAGTCCGTGGGTGTGGGTTCCCCCCCCCCCCCCGCTTACTTCATCACACTTGCTTGAAAGTGGCATCAACAACTGCAAATAATGCATACAACATAAATAATGTATGTGACAGACATAATTTTATTATCAGTAAAATGATTTTGGATAGTAAAATCTGTGTCCCAACTAAATATGTACTGTCAAAGTTTTAATCAAAATAATGGCAATAAATTTCAATAAAATTCTGATGCAAGTAGTCTCTTCGTAATGAAATGGAATATTCTTCTTATATGCCAATATCAGATCTTAAAGGAAATCTCCTACATATGGGAAGTCTGATGATGGTCAAGGCATCTCAGCTATAGGGGCCATTTTTTGTTGCAATGAGCTGAACTTAAAATTAAAACAAACTGGTGTATGAAAATAGTGTTGCTGTTTTTACTGACTGTTGTGGAATGATTGGCATACAGTTGACAGACTTCTTTATATAGAGAGAAACTTTGTTATTCTTTACATAAATGGGATTTGTTGGATCAGGAAGGAGATGAGGAAACATCTTTCTGGAATTCTTACTGTGACACACAGTGTTAATTGTACCAATGACAGAGCAAATCAATTGCATTAGTTTTTCACTTGAGGAAAATAATGTTGATCTTGATGGTTGTTTATATCCCATTGATCAGAAAACACAAATGGCCACTAACAAGGGGGTTACATGGATGTGTCTTTCAGCTGGGGGAATTTTTCAGTTGACAATACAAATTATGGAAGGGGGGGGGGAACCACTAAAAATGCAAACTTTAGATAGTTTTAACATAAAGCCCCAAGCAGCATTAGATTCATTTGAAACCTTAATGAAAACTAGAGTTAAATTGGTCAGAATTTCAGGTTTCTAAGGGACTCTGAAACAATTTGGGACTTCTCAGTCTTTGTTGCAAATATTGAGCATAATGTTCAAAATGAGGCAGAAGTCTAAATATTGTATAACTTCAGGTAACTGCATGACGTGGCTAACATGTTAACCCTCTCAAAACCAGTGTGGGGTCAGCTGTTCATTTCCTGAGTGTCTGCTTACTTTAACAAAAGTGGTGGAATAGTTCATATTAGAATTTACCTCAATTGCTGAGTTCCTAAGGTTTGTTTTATTTCTATCTTTCTATAATGCCATAGAAATTAAAACAAAAGCAGAAGTGGAAAACTCTCAAGAAAATGTACTCCATAATCATCCCAAAGCTCGCATGCTTATCCAAACTGGGACTTCTTAAATGTAGTGTTTAACATCAGAACGAGGAGAAAAAGTGGCCATGAACATGAGTGGGAGTTGGGAGATGTCACCATCTCAAAAAATGAGGCCACTTAGCTATCTATATTAAAGAATCTAAATCTGTATTTAGGAACCTACCTTTGAAAAGTTTTGCTAAAATTTGGTGTTTAACCACATTCCCCCTCCCTACTTCCCCTTACTGCTGTTTCCTCCTTCTGTAAGTTGATATCAGATTGGGTAAACTTGCCATAGATTTTCTGCATCAAATGCTCTGTTTTAGGCTAGGAGTTACCATATAACAGATTTTTTTTTTGCAAAACAATGTTTAGGAAAGCAGGAACTATACACCCAACATGGGGTTTTTCACTACTTACAAATGGTGTGGTCTGCAGCAATAGTTGGGTTAGAAGTTCAAGAAGGCAGCAACTGCACCTGCTATATTCATAAGGTGTCTAGCACATCACATAAGCTTTCAGAAATAAGAAGGCAGACTTCAGGATTGCTACTCCAATCAGCAGATATTCTGGTTGGCCCCACAAAATGAAAAACACAGAGATGGTTGCATTACATTACTAAACAGTTTTCAGCATATCTACGAGAAAGCATGTTATCTACTTCCCATCCTTAGCATTGTACAATGATCTGCCACCAGTAGGTAGTGGCAGATGGGCTATATACTGCTTGTGTCAGGAAGCAGGGCCTGCAATGGAGTCAGTCTCCAGGCAACCTGTAGTAGGCAGCCTATTTAGCTATTCCACCTGATTGATTGGAAGAGTCAGCAGACTGCCTGTTAAGCCCAGCAGCAGCAGTTCAGTGGCTACTCACAGTATTTGCCTAGGCCTCTGATAGCTCCTGCTTTGTTCCCAGCCCTGCTTCTGCCTTGTCTCAATCCAGGTAACTGAGTCCTGAACTTTGGCTTTGATTTCTGACTTTGGCTCTGAACCTTGGCTCTGGTACTTGCCCTCTGACTCCAGTTCAGACCCTGGGCTCCAATTCCTGACTGCTGACTCCTTCTCTAATCACTAGGCCTGACGCCTGCTCTGACCTCAAAGCACAACCACCTGCATCCTGATCACTGGCAGTTTGGACACCCCAACACAAATGATAAGGGAACTAGAGATGATATGGTGAGCATAGAGTCTAAAAGCCAACGTCTCTCCTATGGCTGGCTTGCAAGGTGTGCAGGGCTCCTGCTACCAAGTGCAGAATGCAAGCTCAAGCAGCATCGCCTTCAGCTCCAGCCCCTGCTGTCTGTGAACCCAAGCTCCCTGTACCTGGCAAGTTCAACAGCAATCCAAACAAATTTTGTAGGCTCCTAATTTAGTGTCTGCCCTTATTTCTGTTAAGTCCGCCTCCATACCTGCCTTGTTCCAGCCCTGTTCCTGCCTTGGTCCCAGCCTTGCCCTTTGCCTTGCTTCACTCCAGGTAACCCAGTCCTGACCCTCAGCTCTGATTTCTGACTTCGAGTCTGATCCTTGGCTCTGGCATCTGGCTTCTGACCCTGAGCCCCAATTCCTGACTACTAACTCCTGCTCTGACCACTAGACATGACTGTCCACATCCCAGTCACTGACAGTTTGCAGCTTCTCTAAAATAAAGGTGCGCATCAAATGTAGTCCTAGCCAGAGCTTTTACAGGGCATAGGGATGCTGGCAGATTCCTCCTTTGCTCCTTGAATGTTGCTGGCCAGAGCAGTATTTAATGGGGAAGACTAAAGCACATATTGCTGTTCCTCTGAAAAGGAGCACGTATGACCTAGACAGCTTGAGCTGCAAAACAGAGCATGTATGCTAGTTTATGGGTGGTTGGCTGTGCCTGCCAGCTCCATAGGATTACAGAATGGAACCAGAGTGCGAGTTGTACATTGTTCCTAATGCTCTCGTGAGACTGGAGAGAGATCTTGCCCTGCTCTTTTACTTTCATGAGGCAGTTGGGAAGAGAAAAACTACTGTTCTCCAGTTTGTCAGCCCTTAGCTCACCAATGCCACAGATGGTAAGATCTAGCCTTGATTATTCTATAGACTTTTCATGTCATTGCACCATGTTATAACACGAATGCATTCGGCTTGGTTTTACATATGTGGACAGGTCTAAATCACATTCTGATACTGTATTACAGGTGTGGAAAGACCAGGTGCCTTTATAAACTTGTTGTGCATACGTGACCTGGGGTGCCTGGGGCAGCCCTCACTGGAAATGCCAAGATCAGGGTGGGCTGCAAAAGGGAGAGCAGATAGTCCCAAGACTGGTGGGTAACACTGAAGTTAACTCCCCAACCAGTCACAAACTGTTTCTGATCCCCCGCACTGGTTATCAAGAAGCAAAAAAGAAATCACACAGCCCCCTTCATTGCATTCCAGAAGTTATTTTAAAACTCTACTCTCATATATAAAATGGTCTTCTGACCCCAAAAAGGATCAGCCATGTTACCAGGTCTGTATAGGTTTGGATCTTATCCAAAGTACCACAGCCAGCCAATCCTTTGGTGTCTAAAACTAAAGGTTTATTATAAAGAAGAAGAGAGATGTTAAATAGTAAAGCAACCACATACAAAGACTTCAAAGGCCATATACAGTAACTCCTCACTTAACATTGTAGTTATGTTCCTGAAAAATGCAACTTTAAGCAAAACGATGTTAAGCAAATCCAATTTCCCCATAAGAATTAATGTAAATAGGGGGGGTTAGGTTCCAGGGAAATGTTTTTCACCAGACAAAAAACTGTATATATACACACATAAACACAGTATACATTTTAAACAAACAATTTAATACTGTTCACAGCTATGATGATTGTGAAGCTTGGTTGAGGTGGTGAAGTCAGAGGGTGGGATATTTCCCAGGGAACGCCTTGCTGCTAAATGATGAACTAGTACTCGGCTTAGGCCTTAAGGGTTAATACATTGTTGTTAATGTAGCCTCACATTCTACAAGGCAGCAGGAATGGAGGGGAGAGGAGATACATAGCAGACAGACACAGACATACACCTTGTGTGTGGGAGAGAAATGCACACTGCCCCTTTAAGTAAGCTGACCCACTCTTAAGTGCATTGTCTTTTTAAGTGGATCAGGAAGTTGAAAGAGCAGCTGTTGTCCCAGACTCTCTCTGTCTATGTCCCCAATCTGCTCTATATGGAGAAGAAGGGGTGAGCAGGGGGGAGGGGGACACCCTGACAGCCCCCCCCCCTTCCCAGCAAGCAGGAGGCTTGGGGAGCAGCTCCAAGGCAGAGGGCAGGAGCAGCACATGGCGGGGTGGGGGGGACAGCTGCTGCACAGGGAATTTAGGGGAGTGGGGAGTTAATAGGGGGGCTGCCGGTCCACCCTGGTTCCAAGCCCCCACCAGCCAGCTGAAACAGGCTGCTTTTCCTGCAAGCAATGGACAAAGCAGGTGGCTGCCAAACGACGTTAGAAGGGAGCATTGCACAACTTTAAACGAGCATGTTCCCTAATTAATCAGCAACGAAACAACTTTAACTGGGACGACTTTAAGTGAGGAGTTACTGTATCAGGTTCCTAGCAGTACTGGTGAGTTTGCTGGCTTGAAAGTTCCTCTGCAGTATATCCACAGCTTGGATGGGTCGTTCAGAGCTTCAGTTTGTAGCAAAGTTCCTCCAGAGGTAAGAAGCAGGATTGAAGACAAAGTGGAGAAGATGCAGCTGCTTTTTATAGCCTTTTGTCATGTGGCTTGTGCTTCCTTTGTTTCCAACACAAGCTGCCCAGCACGGGCCTTGGAAGCCTTTTCTGTCCATAAGCATGCACCTGCATGCCTTGTTGCGTCATAAGGTGTATCCCCTGCCTTCTCTCAATGGGTCAGTTGTATAGCTGATGGTCCTTAATGGGCCATCAAGCAGGCTAAGCAATGCTGATGCCAAACTGTCTGGGGGTTTCAGAGTAGCACCTGTGTTAGTCTGTATCCGCAAAAAGAACAGGAGTACTTGTGGCACCTTAGAGACTAACAAATTTATTTGAGCATAAGCTTTCATGGGCTACAGCCCACTTCATCAGATGCATAGAATAGAACATATAGTGAGGAGATATATATACACATACAGAGAACATGAAAAGGTGGGAGTTGTCCTACCAACTCTAAGAGGCTAATTAATTAAGAGAAAAATTCTTTTGTAGTGATAATCAAGATAGCCCATTACAGACAGTTTGACAAAGGTGTGAGAATACTTAACATGGGGAAATAGATTCAATGTGTGTAATGACTGTCACCCAGAGGCACAAGTTTTGTAATACAGACATACCTTTAACTCATAATACAAAGGTGATACAAACATATCAATGAGATTATCATATCTGGCAGATATATCTGCAAAAATGTTATACTTACATGGCAAATCTGGCATAACTCATTGCAATTTTACAATATTGGTATTCATGGTATCCTAACGTGTCCCCCAGATTCCATACAGCATAATAAATCCTTAAGGTGCTATGGTAGCCCGTCACTTTAAAATTAAATATATCTGACCAACTACCAGGTGGCATCCACTAGAACAGGGGTCGGCAACCTTTCAGAAGTGGTGTGCCAAGTCTTCATTTATTCACTCTGATTTAAGGTTTTGCGTGCCAGTAATACACTTTAACGTTTTTAGAAGGTCTCTTTCTGTAAGTCTATAATATATAAGTATACTATTTTTGTAGGTTAAAATAAATAAGGTTTTTAAAATGTTTTAAAAGCTTCATTTAAAATTAAATTAAAATGCAGAGCCCCCCAAACCGGCGGCCAGGACCCGGGCAGTGTGAGTGCCACTGAAAATCAGTTCGCGTGCCACCTTTGGCACACGTGCCACAGGTTGCCTACTCCTGCACTAGAAGATGGCTCAAACTATAGGTACAAGGAGTCCTGCTCTAGAAGTGCCAGAGAAGCACAACTGTTGTGGTCTAGCTCATAAAGTGCTTATTGCTTAACTTACTCCACTGTGTACATAGTATGATTCCTGCTAAATACCAATCATTGCAGCTTGTTTATACATTGTAACCCTTTCTGGCACCCCCAGCATCTGCAAGTACATGACAGTCTTGCACAGACAAAGAGGACACACTTTTATATTACGTTCATTACCCTCATAAGGCTACTCTGCCCCATTTGAGTCAAGCAGGCATGTATGCTGTTGTCTTTTTTATTCTTTGGTTGGGCCCTGTAATAAATGAAGGGAGGCGGGGTAGCTCCCTTTTATGGACACCCAGCCAGCCAGTAGCTATAAAATCCCTCTTAGTAGCCGTTCTCTAATTGCTCTACCTGTAAAGGGTTAAAAAGTCTCACTGCTATGCATAGGGAAAAGGAAGTGAGTGGGCACCTGGCCAGAAGAGCCAATGGGAAGGCTAGAACTTTTTAAAATTGAAACAAAGCCTCCCCTTTTGTCTGTCTTTGTGGCTCTACCAGCTGGAGAGGGGACAGAGCAGCTATGCTGGAAGAAGCTTGTGGCCAAGTATGAAAAATCCTCAGTATTATACCTAGAAACTATTCATTTAAAACCTCAGATATGTAAGTAGATCAGGAAATGTCTAGGAAGACGCAATTAGCTTTCTCTCTTTTTATTTTGTTAGGGCTTGTGGATTCCTCTGTGCTAACCCCAGGTTCTGTTTGTTTTGCTTGTAACCTTTAAACTGGACCTCAGTCTTAATCCTTGTAGTTGTTTTTTCTTTAAAATCTAGTAAATGCCTACGTTCCCAGATGTATTTTCTTTCCTTTTTTTATTAATAAAATTTACCTTTTTTAAGAACAGAATTGGATTTTTGCCTCTTAAGAGGTTTTTGCACATGTTTAATTAGCTGGTGGCAACAGCTGATTTCCTTGATTTTTCTTTCTCAGCTCTTCCCCGGAGGGGAGGTGAAAGAGCTTGAGGGTACCCCAGAGGAAGGAATTCCCAAGTGAGCCTTCCTGGTCTCTCAAAGGGGTTCTGCACTTGGGTGATGGCAGCATCTACCAATCCAAGGTCAGAGAAAAGCTGTGACCTTGGGAGTTTAATACAAGCCTGAAGTGGCCAGTATTGATTTTTAGAATCCTTGCGGGGCCCCCTCCTTCTGCACTCGAAGTGCCAGAGTGGGGAAAGGTAGTGGAAAGAGGGGAAAGTGCAGCTCCTTTCCTTTAACTTAGCCCCAAACTGACTGTTTCAACCATGTTAGTGGAGGAGGAGTGTGGGATTTACACTTGCTGTTCACAAGGAGATAACTTCACAGGCATCACAAAAGCTTGGTTGTTTCTCAGCTGAGTGATGAAATGAATAAGTTAATGGAGCACCCACATTTGGATTTACAAATAAGACTCAAATACTTATGGGCCATTTCAACTGGCCCCTCCACTTCTGCACATGAAGGTAATCCAGACTGGACAAATCTGGGTTTGGGATGTGGAAGGTGAGGAGTGCTGGTTCAATGGCCCTCCCACAGGTACACCAGCGGTGAGACTGGCTTGGGACAGGGTGAGCTCAAGAGCCTGGCTGTTCTCAGTGAAAGCATATTCTCTGCAATGCAGTGTGGAGTCCTGTGGTGGATTTCACTGAATGAAGCCCTGCTTAGGAGACTTGGGATGGAGGGACGGCATTGATCAATTACAGACCATAGCAACATAACGCCCTCAGACACCATGCTGCTTAGTGGCCTAAAGGGGCCTGTATGTTGTTTTTTCTTTTTTTATATTGTTGTAACAGGTTAAAACATGGCTGGGTCCCATCTACACAAGCAAGAGCAAACGAAAAAGGGAGCCAGGTGTGCAAACATTCTGGAGTGAGTTCATTTGGAATGATCCTCCAGGAACACGGTACAGCTTGTTCTATAGTACAATCAGTAATGAGGCAGGGTGAATGTAACAATGGAACTGCTGACATTGGGTGACACTGGGTGACACCAGGTATTGTATAGTAGGTTATTGTTTTAGAGGGCAGAGAATGTGTTTGAGTGGGGCTTTGATGAGGTTCCACTTTGGCCCAACAAAATTCTGAGGGGAGATTCTAGTTTTCATTTTACTTCTAATATTTATACAGTCTGGAATAAATAGTGCTCCAGGCTATTGTCTGTCAGCTGTAATTGCCTGAAGCAATAATGCCCTTCAGTGCTCATTTGATGGGACTGTTATGAATATACTACCAACTACTCTTAGTTAAGAGACCTGCCCTGTAAGGTGCTGAACACTTGTAATGGGATTTGAGGGCGCTGAGCACTTAATGGGATGAGGGAATGTGATCTTTTGGCTGTTGCATGACCTGTCAATCTTTTTCCTATTGACATATAGTTTTTAGGGAAGGAGCGCCATCATGTGGCCTGATGGCTTCTTTGGAATCTTTACTAGCCAGAGTGACCAACCATTTAGCCGCTAGTCATTCTCCCTGATTTGCCTAAACAAAAGTGCTTGAAAGAGGAGCTATTTGTAATGTTTCCCAATCTGGTTAGTAATACATAATTGCATAGCTATCCATCCCTCTGTCCCCCTGAACACAGCGCACAGAGATTCATAAATGTATTGTCATTGGGGGCTATAGTCCATGGCAACCTGAAGACCAGATAAAAGTATTTTCAGTAAAAAAATTTTGGCATTAATGCATTCAATACATAAATTTCATTGGGCTTTTCAAAATCATTAAGGATTTATTAAGCTACAAGAGTAGAGATGTGCTGTCTTAAAGAGTTAATACTGTTGGTTTCACTACACCTGGAATTATTGTGCATTAGCTGACTACCTGTGTCTTTTCTAGGTTATATAGGGTTTATATGATGGTGTTATTCCAGAATAGCTGTTGCACTTTAAAGTCACACCATAACTTAATGCAATTTAACTTTCAAGCGTAGACAAGCCCTATTAGTAATAAAGCACTTATCACTGTTGTAACCACATTGTATTCCCTGCTTCTACATCTCCAGAATAGGGCAGAGGCCTCCATGGCCTCTCCTGTCCCTCTGTAGTGTGTGTTGACAACTTCAGTTGCTCTCCTCTTTCATGTTTTCAGACAGGAAAGAATCTCCCACCTTTTTCAGTGAGTGTCACTTGACTGCTGCTAAGGAATGTTGCACCTCTTGGGAATTCCAATAGGACGGAATAATAACTCCATTTACAAAACCGTAGCCATTTGAGTTGGAAAAGACCTATCGGATCTTTTAGTCAAGATGATTGAGAATTCATTAGTCTGTGATGATGCTAAAATAGCTCATAGAACTTGTTTTGTCCTTGCAAGATTAAAACGTTGGTTCTGTGTACACCTGATTTTTGGAAGCTTGCCATTTATGGTTTACACATAGCAATCATTCAGCCAGCACAAGAACAAATCACAGAAACAATCACAGTAGGATAATGGGAGGGGAAGAGCTGCCTTTTAAGGGAAAGATTCCTTTAATGAAAATAATAAAGTGGCTCTCTAGAGGAATTGTGTTATAACCTGTCTCATATGACAAGTACTGTATATTCTCTTTTCATTCTGCTCCTTTTGCTCCCATTATGAATAATGGGGGTCTTCCCACTATGAGGCCAACTGATGAAAATTCCCCTCAGCTTGATCACTGAAAATGCAGCCTTCTGGCTCTTGTAGAGAACACACTATTAGTAAATTACATTTGTTGATGGCACAGTGGAGAGTGCTTTGTTCTCCATACAAAGCACAATGGTGATATCTGGGGCAGGCAGGGTGGGAATGTGGAGGAGAGATAGAAATTGACAGAAAAGAGACCTAAGAGACATTCCAGAATGGGAGACGGGCACCAGAAAAGGAAAATTAACCACCCTTTGGAGGCAGCTGAGATTAGATATAAAATAGATAATAGAAACTGCTGAGCTAGGTCAGAGTAGTGATGCAGCTAGTCAAGTATCCTGTATAATTCCTCCCCTAGGGATGCTGAACTTAATTCTGTTATGATCTTCATTACTTAGTGGCTCAACTATAGATACTATTTGAACCAAGTCCTGCGTGTTTCTTTCAATGTACATATCTAAAATGTATGTCCTCTTAAACATCTATGTGGCTGCAGTCGGGAAAATGCCAGTGTTGTGTACTAGTACAGAGAAAGGGAAAGGAGTAAAAAGGGTGGGTGATGAGAAGTAGAATATAAACAAAATGCAGAAGAGAGTGAAAAGGGAAAAGTCCAAAGGAACAAGGAAGAAAAACAAGTGAGCAAAGAAGAAAAAAATACAGGCGGAAAAGAGGATCAAAAACATGAGAACAAAACCTGCATGAGGGTAAGGAGAGAATGCTTTTCTGCCCAGAAAAGTGACTTTACAAATGGCAGGGTGGGATCCCACCATTGTGTCTGATTTCCATATCAAAGGCACTAAGGGGGGAAAAAAACACCTTTTTACTAACTGCCAGACCTGCAACCTCAATCTGGGATCTGGGAGCCAGGCTGGCTTGTTTCCTTTTTGCATACCATCACTAGTAAAAACAAGGAATGAAAAGCCCACTTGCCTCTTCCACCCACCCACCCACACACCAACCCCCCCAGTAAGTCGAAATATTGCCTAGTGAGTGGGCTGAAGAGCCATATAGGCTCCATCTGAGAGCTCTCTTAGCTGGAAGATACCTTCTGTCTTCCCCCACTCCTTGGCTGAGTGAGTTAAGGAGTGAATGCTACTGTAAACAGAAAGTTGCACAAGTTTGTATGGGTGGTGGGGAGAACACTGTAAATAAATTGCACAAGGGGTTTGACCAGAAGAGGGTCTCCGAGTTGTTTGTGGCTAAAAAAGAGACAGGAGTGGAATGATGTCCCGTCACACTTGGTAAAGTTGTTATTCATGTTATTTTATACCCTACGTAGCATACATTACTTTGAGTGGTTCATAGCATTTAGGGTGAGGAGAGACCATTATGATCATGAAGTTTAACTTCCTGCATAACACAGGTCACAGAACCTCACCAGTAATTTCTGCATCAACCCCATAGCTTCTGTTTGAGCTATAGCATCCCGGCTCTCTGAGCTCTGGTCAAGTGAAAAATTCTCTAAGTTATATCTTTTAGAAAGACACTCAGTCTTGATTTATTTCAGGTAGCAGAGTAGCAGCCGTGTTAGTCTGTATCCGCAAAAAGAACAGGAGTACTTGTGGCACCTTAGAGACTAACAAATTTATTTGAGCATAAGCTTTCGTGGGCTACAGCCCACTTCTTCGGATGCATAGAATGGAACATATATTGAGGAGATAGATATATATATATATACACATACAGAGAGCATGAAAAGGTGGGAGTTGTCTTACCAACTCTGAGAGGCCAATTAAGAGGAAAAAAAACTTTTGAAGTGATAATCAAGATAGCCCAGTACAGACAGTTTGATAAGAAGTGTGAGAATACTTACATGGGGAGATAGATTCAATGTTTGTAATGGCTCAGGTTTGATTTAAAGACTCTGGGAGATGGAGAATCCATAAGGTCTTTAGGTGGAAGCTGCTGCTTTCAGTAGACAAATGTTTTTTAAATGTCATTCCATCATCTCTAATAGAACAATGCCTAAAGAGTAGGCAGGAAATTACTAAAAAGATGGGTGGAGATGTCTTTCCTTTATGACCCTGAATAAAAGGTTAATGTATATACAGCAAATTGCGGTTGTGTTCTCAGATAGCTAATTGGAATTGTAGACCAGCAAACAAAAAACACCATCTAAGGACTTGGAGTTACATTTGACAAGTTAGCAGCTGAGCTGAGGAGTTTGGGATTTTACCAGCAGCTGAGTGCAACAGTTTGTTGGTGGAGAGACAAGGTAGATGAGGTAATATCTTTTATTGTTTGGTGGTGACGTTTTCAGTAACGGCCTTAATAAAAAGGTGCTTTTGGTGTCCCTGTACCAGACTCCAGTGAGACACTCAGTAGGAACAATAGAGGCATTCAAAGTGTAAAGAACTGGACCCACATTTCACTGTTCAGTATGCAGCAGCAAACCACAGAATAAATTTCAACAGTTGATATCAGCAACAGGGAAAGCAAACTGTTCAGCCAAATCCCCTCTTTGCCTAGGGCATCAATAAACCCTGAGGCTCACCCTGCACAGGGGGCAAGGTTACAAAATGGTAGGGGTAAGGGAAGTGGATTACAAATTACATTATTATGTGGCGCAAACCAGGGCATTCCATACAAAAGTGGGTTGGGTTGCGTGGGGTTACAGACCCCCAACTTTCCATCAAAAAAAAGTCTGTGGAGGGGCTGAAATGGTCAGTAGCTGGTTTAGGCGCATTTGTTCTTGGGGCAAGTCATCTGAGACAGTTTTATTATGAACCAATGACATTCTGTTGTCTGGTAATCCCAGACCCAGCACTAGGAGACTAATATAAATTCAGCCCTGGGATTTTGTTGTTTTGGTGGTTTTGTTTTAGTTTGGGAGAGGGGGTGTATTTTCTGACAGAATCCTGCCCTGAAGAGAATTTAAGGCAATTACGACTAGACCACTATCACTAAGCCACTAGTCCTTCTCCACTACAACAGTTATATAAAAGGAGAAGCGACTGATATTAAGAGATGGAACCCTCCCACTCGCTCCTCCCAACACAGTCTCCTCTCAGTCCCCAGAGTGCACTGTTCTGTTTATGTCTGACTTTTAGAATGTAAGGGCCTCCGGGCAGGGACTCTCCTCACCTTAGTGTATTGTACAGTGCTGTGCACACTGTCACCATTGAGCAAACAGAACGATCCTTCCAAAAATCCATCCTGATCCTTTTGTTTTTCCTCAAAAAAATGTATCATGGATGAACCAAAACCTCAAATCCAAACTTTTCTGTAGGTTTTACAATCAAGCTCTTGTATTTCATGGCTCAGATGCATCTCTAGTCACCAGCAGGCTGGGCTGGATACAAACTTGTAACCTATAGATTAAATGTTCCATGTCCTGTTACTAATCTCCTGAGCTGTCCACTCTGCAAGTTCAATATATACTCACACCATCTATTATTGGATAGAAGCCTCATTCCATTACTTTTCTATCCTCTGACACCTCTTTGTGCAATTTTTTCAAGAGTCTGAGATTAGCCTTCCAGCCCAGGTATCCAATTTACTGCACATTTGGTCTGATCCAAAACCCATTAAAGTCAATGAGAATTTTCCACTGACTTCATGGGCTTTGGTTTACAACTCATTTTGCATGTTATTGTGGTAGATTTCAGACATGATCAATTGCAGTATTATAAGGAATATGACAGACAATAACCAACTAACTTTGGGGCCCCAAACTATACTTCTTGAGATATTCTGAGGGCAAGTGGTGCATCTAAAATCCTGTCTTGCATTTGGAGAACCGTGGTGGTAATTATTACCTTGTTTAAACACAATTGGAGCTAGCACAGTTCTGCTCCCATTGTAAACAGAGACTCAAAGAGGTTTATTTTGATTGAACAAGAAGTAAGCCCCTGCAAAATC
>NW_020664436.1:28901563-28927976 GCF_002925995.2 Terrapene triunguis
CATTCGGTGGTGCCACACCTGCTTGTACGACAGCTGAGTTTGGCCCACTGTTTCAAAACTTGTGATTGTACCGGGCCAAAGAGTTAGGCTTCGGGCAGAATTTAACCCCTGCCATGCCCCGGAGAAGAACCTTGCTGTAAGTATGGTTAAAGTTTATGGTTGCTGATTTTAAGGTCTGCTTAGGAACAGGCTGACCATTTTGTAAAAGTTACTGCCATGGGGAAGCATCAGCTGAGAAAGGGGCCTTATCAGAGTGGTGCTGAGTGATATGAGTGAGACTAGAAGCCTCACACTTACTCCTTGTGGAGTGTGACTAGGTCTCTGAAATCCTAAAACTGTCTCTGTGCAGGAAAAGGAATTATTGCCTCCTCAGAGCTCTCACTCCACTGGCCGGCTGGAGCTGAGATCATGACTGCTAAGTAGGGCCCTACCATATTCACGGCCACGAAAAATGCATCACAGTCCATAAAATCTGGTGGTCTCCCATGAAATCTGGTCTTTTGGGTGCTTTTACCCTATACTATAGATTTCACCAGGAAGACCAGCATTTCTCAAATTGGGGGTCCTGACTCAAAAGGGAGTTGCAGGGGGGTCACAAAGTTATTGGGGGGGGGGAGTCGCAGTATTGCCACTCTTACTTCTGTGCTGCCTTCAGAGCTGGGCAGGCAGAGAGTGGTGGCTGCTGACTGAGGGCCCAGCTCTTCAGGCAGCAGCGCAGAAGTAAGGGTGGCAATAACATACCAGGCCATCCTTACTTCTGCGCTGCTGCTGGTAGTGGCTCTTCCTTCAGAGCTGGGATCCCAGCCAGCAGCCACCGCTCTCCAGCTGCCCAGCTCTGAAGGCAGCGCCGCTGCCAGCAGCAGTGCAGAAGTAAGGGTACCACAACCCCCCCTAGAATAACCTTATGACCCCCCCCAGAATAACCTTATGACCCCCCCACAACTCTTTCAGTCAGGACTACTACAATTACAACACTGTGAAACTAGATTTAAATCACTGAAATCATAAATGTTATGATTTTAAAAATCCTATGACCGTGAAATTGACCAAAATGGACCATGCATTTGTAGGGCCCTACTGCTAAGATATAGAGGTTTTCAAGCTTTTTCATAATGTAGATCATATCTTAATAGAGAGATTTGTCTCCTGGGCTGCTCCCTCCTCCATTCACAACAAGGCAGACCACCTCCCTTTGCATAGGTGATCACTTAACATCCCTGTGGTAACTAAAGCAATTGTTTACATGGAAAAATAATATTAGGAAAATGGCTTAGGGTATCTTAATCTTCCTTTAGCATGATGTGGCACTGTTGGTCCTGCCAGCAGATTGTCCATGACTGCTTATTCGACACGTTTCCCTGCTTTTATATTTTTTTGTGACCTTGGCACAAAAAGTGAGAATGTGCTAATAACATTTGCAGATAATACAAAGTTTGGAGGTATTGCCAATACGAAGGAGGACGAGACTATCATACAAGAAGATCTGGATGACTTTGTAAACTGGAGTAATAGAAATGTAACAGTGCAAAGTGCAAGGTCATGTATTTAGCGACTAAAAACAAGAATTTTTGCTATAAGCTGGGGACTTATCAGTTGGAAGTGATAGAGGAGGAGAAAAACTATGAGCTGCCTAAGTGATGAGGCTGTGAAAAAGGCTAATGTAGTCCTCGAATGCATCAGGCAAGGTATTTCCAGAAGAGACAGGGAAGTGTTTGTACCATTATAAAAGGCATTGGTGAGACCTCATCTGTAATACTGTGTGCAATTCTATTCTCCCATGTTTAAGAAAGATGTATTCAAACTAGAACAGGTGCAGAAAAGGACTACTAGGATGATCCAAGGAGTGGAAAACCTACCTCATGAGAACAGACTCAAAGAGGTTGGCTTGTTTAGCCTAGCCTAACCTAACGAAGGCTGAGGGGAATATGATTGCTCTCTATAAATACATTCAAGAGATAAATACCAGGGAGGGAGAGGAATTATTTAAATTAAGCACCAGAGTGGACACAAGAACAAATGGATATGAACCGGCCATCAGCAAATTTAGGCTTGAAATTAGATGAAGGTTTCCAACCATCAGAGGAGTGAAGTTCTGGAACAGCCTTCCCCAGAGAGCAGTGGGAGTAAAAAACCTAATTGGCTTCAAGACTGAGCTTGATACATTTATGGAGTGGATGGTATCACAAGACTGCTTACAATGGCATATAGCTGATTGCTAGCAGCAAATATCTCCAAGGGCCAGTGATGGGACACTAGATGGGCAGGGCTCTGAGTTACTACAGAGAATTCTTTCCCAGGTGTGTGGCTGGTGGGTCTTGCCCACATGCTCAGGGTCTAACTGATCACCATGTTTGGGATCAGGGAGGAATTTTTCCCCGGGTCACATTGGCAGAGACCCTGGGTTTTTTTTCCTCTGCAGCATGGGTCATGGGTCACTTGCAGGTAAATGGTGTATTCTAAACTAGTGTAAATGGTGTATTCTCTGTAACTTGGAAGTCTTTAAATCATGATTTGAGGACTTCAGTAACTCAGACAGAGATTAGGGGTCTATTATAGGAGTGGGTGGGTGAGGCTCTGTGGCCTGCAATGTGCAGGAGGCTAGACTAGATGGTCATGATGGTCCCTTCTGACCTTACAGTCTGAGTCTATTGAAGCTACCCTCCATATCTGGAGGGTATTCCAGTATCCACAATCCATGGACATGATTGGTGGCAGATGACACTGTCCCTAGGAAGATCTTCCACTACCCAGTGTGTAATGGAGCAGCAGGTGATGCTGCTGCCCCTATAAAATGCCACACATGCCCAAAGACCGTACTGGACACAAAGAATGTAGGCCACCATCAAATAAATCTGCAACCAGTTACAACCTGTGGGGGCACATGATTGGCCTTCTAGAAGTAATGAGGGGTTAACGGCATTCACAAGGGAAAGGAACTCTGAATTTAAAGCGGCATCCATGTTTATCCCCCTGCTTATTGCAGTTTCTGCACCAGTATGGCACATGGCTTGCATGGATGAGAGATGGACTGGAACTGTACACGCCTTTCCTACTATAATCCAATCACAATGCAGGTGATTCAGCAATGCAATGCTTCAAAGAAAAAAAAGTTTGCTGAATCCTCATACATTGACATTGACAGGAGACTCCACCATCAGTGTGATGTGACAGCAGGAAACAAGGAGCAGAGCCAGTACCAAGTGATCAGCCACATCTCTGGACTATGAGCTAGTGCTTCATGGATCACAGGCAAGGAACCACTGGCAGAAGGAGGAGAATGAGGACCAGCTCTCAGCCCACTTATTATCTAGTAGTAGGCAAATCTCAAAGTTTGGTTAAGTACCCAAAAGCTCAGAGACTTATCCAAACCTCTGTGATACTAACGCTGAGTCTGAGATACCACATGAACAGACTGTCTCACAAGCTTTTTAGTACTTTTAGTGCTTTCACTGGGACCAAAAATACATTGTAAGCAGCTATTTCCCCCCAACATTTCAGATGATTCACATCCAACTCTAGCTGATACTGCAAATTGGGGGGTTGGGGGGAGAGGAGGTAACCACATGTATTTGAATCTCAAAGGTTCACATTACGTTCACTTGAATTTTGGGTGAAGATCTAGATTGGTCTTGCCTTTTCTACATCCGTTTGCCTCTCACGATTAATATCCTGGGTTATTTCCCTGCGTATGGGATGGGCTCCTTAGCAGAAGCCTTAGTGCAGAGATAGATGGGATGAAGGAAAACCTTGGTTTGTAATCTTACAAACCCTGCCCATAAAACTGGAAAGCAATCCTGACTGGGGTATTAATAATATACCTACTAAACAGAAGAAGAAGAATGATTTTTTTTTTCCGTGCCTTTTTGTGCCAGGGGTTAAGAAGAATACTTAACAGCTTTATAGAGACTAAACATAACACACCTTGTATGCCTGAGTTAACCCACAGAAAGTGACAGAACAGATTTTTGTCCCTGCCTAGCTTTTTGGTCCAACAATCATGGTAGAGAGAAGCTTTTATTCCTCCCTTCTGTCGGGCCTGTCTTAGGGACACAAAAGAGGGTAGGGACCTCATTACAGAGGGTAACATTTTCAAAAGTACCTAGGTGACTTAGGCTCTTAAGTCTTCTTTTTAGAACGTGAGTCAGGCACTTAAGAGCCTGTGTCTCATTGAAAGTCCTTGGGATTTAGGTTTCTAAATGCTGAAGTCATTTTCAAAAAAGAAGACTTAGGGTATGTCTACACTACAAAATTATGTTGACCTAAGTTATGGCCATATACCGCCACCGCAGTAATTAAATTGCCTTTGCATGTCCACACTGCACTCCTTGTGTCTGCTGTGTGTGTCCTCACTAGGAGGGCTTGCACCAATTAAACTGTCAGTGTGGAGCACTGTGGGACAGCTTCAGAAAGCCAACAAGAGGTGACGTAAGCAACATATTGTCTACACTGGCACTGCATTGACCTAACTACATCAACCTAAGCACTACGCCTCTCGCAGAGGTGGAGTTATTAAGGTCTGGTCTACACTTGGGGGGAGGGAGGGATCGATCAAAGTTACGCAACTTCAGCTACGTGAATAACATAGCTGAAGTCGACGTACTTAGATCTACTCACAGCGGTGTCTTCACTGCGGTAAGTCGACTGCTGATGCTCCCCCGTCAACTCCGCCTGTGCCTCTCGCTCTGGTGGAGTACCAGAGTTAACGGGAGAGCACTTGGAGGTCGATTTATTGTGTCTATACTAGATGCGATAAATCGACCCCTGCTGGATCAATTGCTGCCCGTTGATCCAGCGGGTAATGTAGACAAGCCCTAAGTCGGCATAGCAGACGAGTTACATCAGCGGGAGCAACATTTTAGTGTAGACATGTACGCAGTTAGGTCAACGTAAACTGCCTTGTGTTGACCTAACTCTGTAGGGTAGACCAGGGCTTAGGCTCCTAAGTCACTTAAGCATGTTAGAAAAATATCACTAGTGTCTTTCCACTTGCTCCAGAACTGACAAAGATCTACAATACAGTCAAGCTACTGCATAACTGAACACCATGAACAAAGCGGTTTTTGTTGTTGTTTATCTGAGCTGAATTAGAGACACGGGAAATACTAACAGCAAAATTCAAAATACTTGAAATTTGACCATATGCCCCTTTTTGTTGCACACTTAATATTAGTCCAGATTTTCTAAAGTTTCCGTACTAATATAGAACTATTTTTGAGTGCAATTGTTTTCACTGCAAAGACATGGAAAATTTCATGATTTTTCATGTCTATGCAGCAAAATTATTATTTTTTACAAAATGTGAAAATGTATAATGTCAGTGTCAGGAAAAATGGTGAAACTAAATTGTGGATAATCATCCAAAAATATTTCCTTAGTATCATGCAGTGGTAATTAGATTATCATTAGTTCTTATTAATAGCTAGATCTTATAACCTCTTTTTAGGCCAGCCATTAGAGGGAAACAGTCCATATGTAAAACAGTACATCCCACACTCCTCCCTATTCAAATAGGCCTACATTTTTATTATTCTATTTTCTTGCTTAGAGCAGGAGTATCATATGTCCAAATCCATAATAACAGGTATATAATCTCAGCATGCTGTCTACCCCTGTGCTTACATGATCACAATTTGAAAGTGATTCGGGAATCCTATACAGGGTGAGTCAAATTTATCCCTAGTGTAATTAGACTGATGTCAACAAGCATTACACAACACTGAATTTGGTTTTGCCTTTTGTATAGAAGCTGGTTTTGTGTTTTGGATTTGGTTCTATTTTTATATTTCGCTTTTAGAACACCCTCTGAAAGTAAGTTTAATTTGTCAAAAACTATATGAGCAATATTCTAATGTTACCAATTCTTCCAGGTTTAGGGGAGCTGTTTAAGGCTTTGTTGTACATTGGCCAGTACTCTAAGTTGCCCAAGGCAGGGGCACAACCAGAATTTTCCTAAGGAAGGGGCCCAGGGAGAGGACCCCTCTCTAGTAGGGCACCTGTCCCTGGGCAAAAAAGATGGTGGGGCACAGGGCACCTGGCAGGCTTGGCTAAGCTTGGCAGATGGCTCAGAGAGGGCAGATCCAGACTCAGTTCCCCATCTGTAAAGTGGAGATAATAATACTGCCTTTCTCCCTATCTGTGTCTGTCTTGTCTATTTAGGTTGTAAGCTGTTTGGGGCAGACACTGTCTCTTGTTATGTATATGTACAGGACTAGAAGAATGGGGGCCTGATCTTTGGTAAGACCTTTAGGCTTGACTGTAATATTAATAATTCTTAAATAGATTAACCAATCATCATCAAGAAGAATAATCACATTAATTAGTTTTATGAAAATCGAAACTATTGTAGCTTTACCTCGAATCTTTGCTGTTTGCCATGCAAACAAATTAAAGGTACATCTTGAATGTAAAAAACTGCCAATTTGTTATAAAAAACTGTTTTTGGTTTTTGCTGCAGAAATTGGGGAAATTTCACATCAGGGGCATATGCAGAAAATTCCAATTTATGCCAGAAAGAAATGAATGGCAGAGGCAAATGTTGGCCCAAAACTGAATTAGTGGATTCTAACTTTTGTATATCTAATATCTATCTGAGGCGTCTATAATAAGTCTGGCTTTTTGGTACCACATTTAAGCACTATGAAAGTGGATAATTTAACTGTTTTATCTTTCTCCACATAAAGCTACTACTATGACTCCAATTCAAAGTCTAATACTGAACCACTGGGCAAGCAGGAAAACGAATGAATTACAGGCTGGGTTTTTTAATGTTATTTTCTTTTAAACTAAAGGGGCCAAATTCATTTCTGATGTAACTTCACTGAAGTAAATCAAGTTACCTTGGGGCCAAAGGTGGTCCAAAGTTTTTAACAGGCTGCCAAGGATATCCCATATTGGACCAGATTATGCTGTGTAACACTCATGCAACTTTAATGCAATTGTGTTTTTGTCATTAAGAACAGAATTTGGCCATTATCTTATGAGAGGCCTTATCACCAGGGGAATTATCCTGTAAATGCTTATTCATATTTGTAGTCTTTAATCACCATTGGGCATTACAGGGAATACGCATGTGAATAAAGGTTTGCAGGATTTGACACTCAAATATTTAAACTCAGTCTCAGAAGCAAAAACTGACCAGTTGAAAGGCAACAATAAGGAATTATGCAGCTAGATGATTTGTGAGTTCTCCTGCAAATATTGTCTGTACCCAGATGGGTCTTGTCATGTGAGTGGTTATAGAAACTAGCAGTCCATTATAGCTATAATTATATAATGAGTAGCAATGAACCAGCAGCTTTTCTGCTCAAGTTAATTGTTTTATGGTAAGTATGAGTGAGGGTGGGCAAACCTGTGTGTTGTGCTGGAAAAGTTATGATTGGGGGTGGGGGGCTGTGTTGTACTGGTTGGGGGATTTTTTTGTTTTTTGCCGGAGATAAATGATGGGTCTGTTCTGTGTGAGGACTGTGTGTGTTGGGGTTATCATGTGAGCTGGTTGTGTTGTGTAGGCGGTTGTGTTGATTTGTGTCTAGGGATGGGCTGTGCTGGAAGATTTGTATTGATTTATTCCAGTGGCAGTTAGGCCAAATAATCCACCATCAGTACAGTCTCCTTATACAACCGATGAAACCGATGCATGCAAATTAGCCACAGAGTAAGGATGCTGCTTAGTTGATTTACCTGTGATATCACCATGGTTTAGGACTCTTGGCATGGCATAGATAGGTAAATGCTTTACTGTAGCTGTACACCATCCCAGGTGTAATTTGTAAAGTCAGAAAGGCTGAGAATTTAGAAATTGCACAGTAACAGACCATGAAATTCAGTGATGGTTCAATCTGATGATATTCTGAACTAAAAGAGCTCTCAACCATTCTTGTAGCTGTTTCCCTCACTTTTTACACTGACTCAACAGACATTATAGACTTCAGAGGGACACACACTGAGTGATGTTCCTGGAATCTTATCATATAGAATATATTCAAAACATGCGACTGGGCAACAAAACAGCACATGAAATTCAATGTTGATAAATGTGACGTAATGCACATTAGAAAATATAATCCCAACTATGCATACAAAATAATGGGGTCTAAATTAGCTGTTACCGTTCAATAAAGAGATCTTGGGGGTCAGAAAATATCTGCTCAGTGTGCAGCAGCAGTCATAAAAGCTCACAGAATGTTAGGAACCATTAAGAAAGGGATAGATAATAAGACAGAAAATATCATAATGCTACTATATAAATCCATGGTATGCCCACAACCTGAATACTGCATGCAGTTCTGGTCACCCCATCTCAAAAAAGATATATTAGAATTGGAAAAAGTACAGAGAAGGGCAACAATGAGTAGGACTATGGCACAGTTTCCATTTGAGGAGAGATTAAAAAGACGGACTGTTCATTTTAGAAAAGAGATGACTAAAGGGGGATATGATAAGAAGTCTATAAATCATGAATGGTGTGGAGAAAGTGACTAAGGAAGTGTTATTTACTCCTTCACATAACACAAGAACCAGGGGTCACAATAGGTGCTGGAACTAGGGGTGCTGCTGCACCCCCTGGCTTGAAGTGGTTTCCATCATATACAGGGTTTACAGTTTGGTTCAAAGGCTCTCAGCACCCCCACTATAAAAATTGTTCTAGCAACTAGGGTGACCAGATAGTAAGTGTGAAAAATTGGGACAGAGGGTGGTGGGTAATAAGAGCCCGTATAAAAAAAGCCCCAAATATCGGGACTGTCCCTATAAAATCGGGACATCTTAAGGTGACCAGACAGCAAGTGTGAAAAATTGGGACAGGGGTTGGGGGGGTAATAGGAGCCTATATAAGAAAAAGACCCAAAAATCGGGACTGTCCCTATAAAATCAGGACATCTGGTCACCCTAGGACATCTGGTCACCCTACTAGCACCCCTGGAGGGGGGTGGGGGTGTCACCCAATGAAATTAATAGCAGGTTTAAAACAAACATAAGGAAGTACTTTTTCACACAACACACAGTCAACTGGTGGAACTCATTGCCAGGGAAGTTGTGAAGGCCAAAAATATAACTGGGTTCAAAACAGAATTGGATAAATTCCTGGAGGAAAGGTCCATCAATGGCTATTAGCCAAGATGGCCAGGGACGCAACCCTATGCTCTGGGTGTCCCTAAACTTCTGACAGTCAGAAGCTAGGACTGGATGATAGGAAGGATCACCTGATTAAGTGCCCTGTTCTGCTCATTCCCTCTGAAGTATCTGGCACAAGCCACTGTTGGTCCACCAAATACTAGGCTAGATGGACCATTGGTGTGACCCAGCGTGGCCGTTCTTCTGTTCTTATAGATCATTTTCATTGAAGATGGTTTTAGCTCATGAATGCAATCCTGTATAATGTGATGTGCTTTTGCCTTAATTTGATAGGAAATTGATTGTTGCATTGAATTGTAAGCAATGACAAGATGTATGTATGTACATTTACTTAATTTTGGTAATATTTAAATATTACTGTAGGAAGTTTAGATTAATTCAGAGTATTTCTCTGCAGATACTTTAATATCAATATAGTAGTATTTTATAGGGAATTATTTATTCACAATTTAACGGAGAGGTTGCACTTGAGAGGATAACCACAGGAGGTGGCAGGAGCTGTAATTCTCTAGGGCATACCTACATTTGTACAGAAATCCCTCTCCATGGGCCTGATTGGCAGTGGGGACAGAGCGCGCTGTTGCAGATGACTGAATGCTGTTAGCAAGAAATTACGCAAACTAACACCCTGGCAGGCGCCTAGCACTGCAAGGCTGCCCCAGAGCTGGGGATGCCCAAGCCGCCCCCCAGCCTGGCGCTCCTGAGGCCCGTAGGCGGGCCGGGCGTGGGAGCACGAGGGCGGGAGGGGAAGCCGAGCGTAGCGACTGCGGTGGGGTCAGGCATCAGAAAAGGGGCGGAGCCACGGCCGGCAGGGGGCGTGGGCACTAGGAAGGCTGAGGCAGAGGGACCAGGAGTTGCGTAGGCGAAGGGGGCGTGGCGAGGAGGGAAGGGGCTGTGCTCGGGGAGAGGGCGGGGCTAGTCTCGGGGCGGGGCAGGGGAAGAGGGTGTGGATAAAGGGAGAAGTCAGGAGGAGGGGCGGGGCCCTTCTCCCGGAGGGGGCGGGGCTCCTGGCCGGACCCTAATGGTTGGATTAAAGTCCCGGCAGCGGCGGCGGCTCTCTTTCCGTTTATGGTCTCGTGACTTCCGGTGGGGGTTTAGCGGGGGCGGGGTCAGTGGTGCGCGGGGCTCGAGGGGGAGGGGACAGCGTGGGGCGGGACGAGGGGCCTGAGGCGGCGGCGAGATGGAGAAGCTGCGCCGGGTGCTGAGCGGGCACGAGGACGAGGAGCAGGGGCTGACCACGCAGGTACCTCCCGGGGTTCCCCCCGTGCCCGCCGGGTGCCTGAGCGCTGCCCCGGGGCGATAATCGGTTTCTCCGATGTAGCAGTGACACCTGTTGGTATCTGTGTCGCTTGTTTCGATGGGGTTGGTAGTTAGGAATCAGCCGCCTCCCGGCGCCGTCTCTGCTGAGCGGCCTGTGGAACTCACCACCACAGGACAGCGCCTGGAAGCCGGGCGGGCTGGCTAATGGGTCACCCGCCCCTGTGACACGGGAGCTGCTCTGCCCAGCAGACGGGGCCCACCCCGGCCAGTATCCCATGGTTCAGAACCCGAGCAAGAAACCCCCCTGGGGAACGTGCTTCAGTCACTCAGTTTGATTAGTTTGTATCCTGAAGCGTGAGGGTTTAGAGTCCTCTAAGGGCTTGGCTGGAAGGGGAAACAGACCGGGCTAGCTCTTCCGGAATAGGCCCCTGGGTGTACGCTTCTCTGGAGCAAAAATCACTTTATTCTGGAGTAATTAGTGCATACCCCACAATAGCTGTTCCAGGCGATTTCCTCGTGTGGCCAAGTCCTTGGGTTTTTAATCCTACTCAAAAAAATTGTGGATCTTCTAGTTACCCATATAAATGTCTAATTCTTGTTTGACTTCTGCAAGGGCTGTGAAACTCTAACAATATGTTGTGTAAATCAAGATATGTTCATTCATTTAAATTGGCTGTCTTTCAAGCTGTGTGTGTGTGTTTCCAACCAAGTGAGGGTAAAGAGGAGCACTCAATTTATATTCTCTGTAACGTTATTTTATGCATGTATCTTATTTTTCCTCTTAGTAGTCTTCTTTGTAAACTAGTCTCATTCTTTTAATTCTCTTTGTACAGCAATCTCCCCTTCAATAATTTTCATCATCGATCTGAATCTGTTTTGTTTTTGCTGTTTCTCTAGTGGGTGTGTTATCTGGGCTACATCACATTTGAGTTGAAGGCATACCACAAATTTATATTTTTGTCATTCTAACTTCAGTATTTTGTTGATTGTCCCAGCACACTGAGCAGAGGTTTTCATTGTACTGGTCACAATGATGCCCTGGTTTCTTTCCTGTTAATCTAGTAGTCAGCTAATTTAGAACTCAGCAATGTGTATGAGTAGTTGAAATTATTTCTTTCAATGTGCATTACATTGCATTAGACAGCACTGAATTTCATGTTTTATTCTCTTGCCCATTCACCTATATTTGTTAGATTGCTCTGAAATTTCTCACATAGGATTTAAAAAAAAAACTTTTATCCCTTATGATTCCGTGTCTAAACCAAGCACAAATTACTGGGGGCTAGTCAGAAACTTACCCTAGGAAGAGCTTCTTCTGTAAATTGTCCACTGTAGGGTTGTGCCTTCCTGGGAAGCATTTGGTATTTGCCACTGTCTGAGGTGGGATAGTGGACTGCATGAACCATTGGTCTGAAATAGTGGTTTTGTTTGCTCTTTTTTTTTTTTTTAAACTTAAATTCCTGGGAGGGGGGAGCATATACACCTGAGACCGTAAGTACAAGAGACTTTATCTGCCATCCTGTGGCAACTTTTATGTGGGTTGGAATATTGTATAGATACTCACATAATTCTGCCCTACTGGACAATGTAGCATTCATTATAGGGGGTTGATCATAAGATGAGTGTCTGAGCATTTAATTAATTATGTCATAATTGTTCGCGTATCTCTCCACAGAGTCAATCCGGGAGCTAGAAATGCATCACTCCTAAATATCTGACACAAAATACAGTCAAGTCACTTATACTGTAGTTTAATTAGTGTAGTTTATAATATCACTTTCTTACATTTGTAATAAAGCTTTAAACCAGCCTTGCAAAATTCTACTTGCCCAGTTTCCTGGGATAAATAACATTTCTTTATGGGAGATTTAAATGTAGTTTTCTTGTTAACATGGTAGAAGTAGGTGAGGGGTTGTTTACACTGGCACTTTACAGCACTGCAATTTTCTCACTCGGGGTGTGAAAAAACATCCCCCTGACTGCAGCAAGTTTCAGTGCTGTAAAGCACCAGTATAGACAGTGCACTAGTGCTGGGAGCTATGCCCCTCGTGGAGGTGGGGTTTTTTTAGAACATGCTCTCCCAGCGCTGTGCCGCGACTACACAAGCCATGGTAAAGTGCTGCCAGTGTAGACTAGCCCTCAGTCCCCTAGTGCCACCCCTTCCCCACACCTGCATCTGGCTGGTACAGCCATCAGCCAGTATATATTAGAATAGTCCTATCTGAAAAGATGGTGTTTGTGTCTACACTTTGAAATTGCATTCCTGGCAACTATATCAAGACAGGAGCATTGATGTTTTGGCCATGGATGGCTATATGGTGCTCATACTTGGAGTATTGTACCCTGTAGTGTATGTGCATTTGAATGTGTTGTCATACCAAACCTTTGGTCTTGTTTGCAGTGGCCTTTTTCTTAATTTATGTTGTTACACTACCACTGTTCAGCTCTACTGGTGGGAGCATTAGCATAGATAGGTTGCAGACACTTTTATCACCCTCTTTTTCTAGGCCTGTTTGAGCAGGTTAGGTGAGGTGGTGTAAACAGTGGTGATCTGTTACCACCACCAGTGAAGCTGCACCAATGTGGCCTCCTTTGAGAACTTGGATTCTTTTAAACAGGCCCACAAGAGAACTATTGCTAGCGTAGATAGCGTTCACTTTTTGCTTCAGAAAGCATGCATTTGCAAAGCTATTCTCATCTTGGCATTATGCTGTCGTGTTGTGGTTATGGTTGGCCCAAGACTCGGGCTCTGCAACAAAACTTGTATACTTTGTCCATGCTACACTTAAACCAGCTGAAGCTAAACTCTGTTCAGACATACCTTTGGTGACTCCTGTATCAGGTATTGAATAGCTTTTTAAAATTGTAGTATGGATTCACATGACGTTAACAAACCATAAGTTGTTGCATCCCTTCATAGTGTAGAAAGGGCCTTTGCCTGATAGGCATATTCAGAAAGCCTTCCTTTAAAAACAATAAAATAAGATTGTGTTTTTTCTAGGCTATACACAGTTGGTGTAGTAGATTCAAATCTAGTCTCATGTTCTAGGCTATGCCTTCTCAGAACATTGGAGGTCAATGTGGAAGTAAAAATCTAACCAGTAAAGCAAAAACACCAAAACATTTAGCTCTTTGGGTTCCATTTACCAAAGTGTTAAACATCACAACAACTGATATTGACTGTTCTTAAAAAGTTTCCCTCTTTTATATCCCACTACAAAAAGGCATTAAATGATAGCATGCCTAATACTGTTAGAAATATAGGGATATGGGAGAAAAATAAGACACCTGCATTAATGTACTTGAAATATGTTGTACTAGGTAAGCTTTTTGAGGTAGCATATGACTGACAAATATTTAGCTGAAAACAACTGGTTTCTCTTAAGGATAGCTGGTAGTTATGCGATAGATATCATATGTCTTGTTAATTTTATGTATGTCTCATCTGTCCTATTAACTCTCAATTTGGCAAGTAGGGCTATTTTCAATTGAATAATAAATCTGATGTATTACGGTAACTGCCTGCAAAAACTAAGCAGAAGAAATTGAGAGAATTCTCTTTATCAAACAAAAGATCAACCCAGGCTTTCTAAACACTCAGAATACTAAATTACACTGTCCTGCTGCAATATTTTGGTGGTACCAGGGATCATTTATTTAGTACTAACTGCATGATTTTCAAAATAAAATGAAGAATGTGTAGAAAAATGTATTGCAAGTTACTGGTGCATTAAGGATAGCACTATGTCAGCACACCATTCAGAATACTTGTGTCAAAATGAAAGTAAAACTAACACAAACTAGTATGGGGGAAGGGTAGGGTGGAGAGAAAATAAATTGAAATAGTTCTTTATATTTGTCTTTACCAAGAGAGGAAACTGAATATACAGGGAGGCTTTTAAAAAAAATTCTAGAGTGCATTTAAAAGTTTGTTTATATGATCTTTAAGCAATAGTTTATGGTTTACCCAGTTTTATGATCAGGCTAACATTAACTCCCAGGAACAAAAACTCCATCAGTTTCCAGTACCCTTTTCCTTTTCCTTTTCCTTATTGAATGTAGTATTTGCCTTCCTTTATTCTGCATTTTAATATGTTTTTTTAATAGTGAAAAGTAAACAAGACTTCTAGAAAAGTTTCAATCCTACTCTAATACGGTGTTAAAAGCACAGGTGAAAAAAACTTTATTGAAGAAAAGTTAGCATGCTCCTTTATAAGCCTTACAACAGTGTTACCTGTGACTGTAACAGTGATGTAAAAGGTCCATTTTAAGAGTGAGAAAGGAATAAAAAATGCTCTGTGTGCGCTACATGGCTGAGTTAATGTTGCAGCAGAGACCTTGCACTTTGAATTTCATGATTCTCTAAAGTGTAAATTTCATATTAAAGTTGCATTCTCTCTTTAAGGTAGAGAAGTTTGGGGGCTACTGGATTCTGGCCCCTTTTCTGACAGTGTTTACTGTGTTTTCTAAAACAGCTGGAATGCCTTTCTTCAGGTTTCCAAAACTAAATCAATCACCTGTGTGCTGAAACTTACTTTTTGGGCTAAAGCTTCCCAGACATATCTGCAAACTGTCAGCTTCACCGAAAACATGATTTAGTGAGTGGAAATAGTGAAATAATGACAGATGTTTCTACCAAATCTTATGAAAACTCCTTTTAAAGCTAGATCTTGCAGAGTGCTGAGCACTTTCCGGGAGCTGAGGTTGCTCAATGTCTTGCAGGAATCGGGACTTTTGTGTACATATTGTTATCTTTGCTATTCAGAAAATATTTAGTTATTGTAGCTAACTACCAGTATCTTCCTTCAAATGCTCTTTCCAGAGCCACCAGAAAATGTATATACCCATTCAGATATCTCCTGTAGTTCCTTTACTCTGTTTTACTAACCTCTGCTCATTGTTAATTTTGGAACCTGTTTGAAATATTTCTAATTCAGACTTAAATTTACTTAGCCCTTTTGAGAGGTGGGATGAAAAATAGGTAGATGGGTCGTTGCCACAAAAATGTCTGGAGATGTGATTCAGGGCACTGAGAGGACACACCCTTTAAAAAAATAACTTAAAAATTTTCATTACGTTTACAATAGCGTGATCTTGTTCTAATGTTTTTAATTAGTGCAGAAACTAGCATGGTTATTCTTGTTTTAATTTACATAGTGACTTCTGTAATAACATATCTTGTTTTGGTTGTTGATATTAACAAGGATGTTAGCAGAGCTCTAGGAATAAATAGTTCAGCTGCTTCTGCTGACCCAGTAGAGGGGTATGCAACATTTATTGGTTCTACACAATTAAACAAATCCCCAAACAATACCTATTTTCATATGAACTCTTAAATTGTAACTATCCATTTAGAACTGGAAGAATTTTCTCAAATATAAACTCATATTTTGAAGATTGAAACATTGAGAATCACGTCCTAGTCCTTTTTTAAAAAGTTCCTCCATTGCTGAGAATCTCTGCCCTAAAAGATCAGACCAGTTTTGTCAAGGAAATAGATAAATTAGTAGCCTCTAAACTTTTATTTATTTTTTCATTAAAGACTTCAGTAAAATTAAGTTTAAAACTTCCTCTTAAACTAAACTTAAACTTCCTGAAGAAAATGGGAACTATATAGTTAAAACTAAGGTGACAAAAGAAGTCATGAAACGAATCCCATCTTTAAAAAATTGAGTTATGGGAACAATGTAACTAATTTTAAATAAGTAATTTTATTGCTAAGTATAAATATTCAATTTAATCTAGTGTGAAATACATAAAATATCTCACTGTCACAAACAGATATATTGTATTAAATAATTTTTTGCTTTTTGTACTGGAATTCAACAGGTCAGGTTTAAATAACTGCCAAACAACTTGCTTTGCTGAATAGTCCCTACTCCAAAGGGGAAAAATGGTTCAAAAAGGAATAATCTGCTCACTTCCTGGCTGACTCAGCTTAGTAAGGGTAGATGTGGTATTTTACCTTTCCCAGCACCTCCCAATATACATACCATCTGGGATAGTTATTACTGACATACATATGTGTTTATTAAAGTTAGTTTGTTCTAATGAACTTCTCAGATCAGGATGTGGCTTCCTGGCAAAAGGTAGGCTGATGATCCCTAGCCTGTAATATTAATCATGTTGCCTTAATGTTTTGATAACCTGAAGCTGTAAATAGTACGTTACCTAGTGGGGATTGGGATGTTCCCAGAGGCCCCTTTATTTGGGCAGTTCTTGATCAGAGCAATGTTGTGTGCTAAATGTAACATGTAATGGTAGGGACAGCATGTTCCATTGAAGGCTTAACTAAGTTATCATTAAAAGTGATAGTTTAAGTGGAAGAGAGTTTTTTCAAATCCACTATTTAAATATTACAACCCCTAATTTGGTAACATTACCCTGTGTGTTATATTGCCTTGATGACCTTTAAAAACAGATTAATACATTATACATACTGTAGAATCTTTTCAGTTTTTTTAAGGTATCTACGTAATGCTGAAGTGGGAAAGGAACTGTTCTAACTGTGGGGCTGCTAGGGCTCCTGCACAATAACATTTTGTGGGGATTACAAATAGGAGAATAATAATACTTCTGTGTGGTTCTGGTCACCACAGTCTAGGAAGGCTTTTATTAAGGATGTTGTTAAATGCTAAATGGTATTTAAATATTAAGGCTCTTCAGAAACATTATTCCCTCTTTTGGATCCATATGCTTTTATTCTTTCCTTCCCTTTTCATTCTTCAGAGTTACTTATGGCTGTGAACAGTGTAGTTGTAGCCCTGTTGGTCCCAGGATGTTCTGGAGACAAGGTGGGTAAGGTAATAGCTTTTATTGGACCAACTTCTGTTGGTGAGAGAGACAGTCTTTTGATAAAGCTTGTCTCTCTGTCCAACAGAAGTTGGTTCAATAAAAGCTATTACCTCCCCCACCTTGTCTCTCTTATGGCCGTGAAAGCAGTTTAATTAAAAGCCCCTATATTTTCACTGAGTTTTTGAAAAATATTATTTTTTGGGCTGGCATTTTTCATGCTTGCTCTGAACACTTACATTATTTTTTTTAAAGCTTTGAAGGAATCTGTTTAACACTAGCCCATATACCAACTAATCAGCTGTTTATACAAATGCAAAGAAAACATTTGTAGAGTTAATCTAAAAAGTCTTTCTTTTTTTTTAAACTTCAAATCCGGGACTGAATTCTGATTGATAGTTGAAGTCTTTCATACATTGGAAGAAATCACTTTTAGAAATAAGGAAGTTATAGAAGTGACTGAAAGCAGCATGCTGCACCAATAGATGGTAAGGGCAGGGCCGGCGCAACCCATTAGATGACCTAGGCGGTCGCCTAGGGCACTACAATTTGGGGGGCGGCGACCGCGGCGGTATTTCGGCGGCGGGACCTTCTGCCGCCTCTGTGGGGGGCGGCATTTCGGGGCGCGACCTTCCGCTGCCTAGGGCGGCAGAAAAGCTGGCAGCGCTCCTGGGTATGGGGCTGACTGCTAGATGTTTAACACTGCCCTGGAGCATAGTGGTGTAGAGAGAAATGTGCTAGTGTAGGGTACCATGCAGTCAACATGCTTTGAGGAGAATGTATATGCATGAATCGTAAATATCAAGCCCTAAATCTCTAGAGTCTTTCTACATAAAAGAATAGAGTTCTAAGATCTCAATTACTAATTAATTAATTTGAGACGTTGAATTCAACAAGTCTCAGCTGTAGTATTCTTCCTACGCTTCTGAACATTCTTGTTAGTGATAGCCTTGTCAAAGTGCGAAATGCACAGCTTTGTATAAATTGCAATGATTTAGTCAAAAGGTATAATTTACTGAAAGATATTTAGAAGCAGCAAGACAAGGCAAATGGAATCAGATAGCTCAGCTTAGTAATGTAAGAACTGATGTACCAGTTCAGTGACTCGTTAAATCATAGACTCGTAGGACTGGAAGGGACCTCGAGAGGCCAACTAGTCCAGTCCCCTGCACTCATGGCAGGATTAAGTAATATCTAGCCCATCCCTGACAGGTGTTTG
This sequence comes from Terrapene triunguis, assembly GCF_002925995.2. Taxonomy (NCBI): domain Eukaryota; kingdom Metazoa; phylum Chordata; order Testudines; family Emydidae; genus Terrapene; species Terrapene triunguis. The sequence goes on from NW_020664436.1 coordinate 28,919,964, forward strand.
TCTAACATGCTCTTAAAAATCTCCAATGATGGAGATTACCCAACCTCCCTAGGCAATTTATTCCAGTGCTTAACTACCCTGACAGTTGGGAAGTTTTTCCTAATGTCCAACATAAACCTCCCTTGCTACAAGCCCATTGCTTCTTGTCCTATCCTCAGAGGTTAAGAAAAATAATTTTTCTCCCTCTTCCTTGTAACAACCTTTACGTACTTGAGAACTGTTATGTCCCCCCTCAGTCTTCTCTTTTCCAGACTAAACAAACCCAGTTTTTTCAATCTTCCCTCATAGGTTGTTTTCTAGACCTTTAATTTTTGTCGCTCTTCTCTGGGTTCTTTCCAATTTGTCCACATCCTTCCTGAAATGTGGTGCCCAGAACTGGACACAGTACTCCAATTGAGGCCTAATCAGCACGAAGTAGAGCGGAAGAATTACTTCTCGCGTCTTGCTTACAACACTCCTGCTTAATACATCCCAGAAGGATGTTCGCTTTTTTTTTTTTTAACAGCGTTACACTGTTGACTCATTTATTTTGTGGTCCACTATGACCCCCAGATTCCTTTCCGCAGTACTCCTTCCTATGCAGTCATTTCCCATTTTGTATGTGTGCAATTGATTGATTGTTCCTTCCTAAATGGAGTACTTTGCATTTGTCCCTATTGAATTTCATCCTGTTTACTTCAGACCATTTCTCCAGTTTGTCCAGATCATTTTGAATTTTAATCCTATCCTCTAAAGCACTTGCAACCCCTCCCAGCTTGGTATTGTCTGCAGACTTTGTAAGTGTACTCTCTATGCCATTATCAAAATCATTGATGAAGATATTGAACAGAATTGGACCCAGAACTGATCCCTGTGGGACCCCACTCATTATGTTCTTCCAGCACGACTGTGAACCACTGATAACTACTCTCTGGGAATAGTTTTCCAACCAGTTTTGCACTCACCTGATAGTAGCTCCATCTAGGGGTACGTCTATACTTACCTCCGGGTCCGGTGGTAAGCAATCGATCCCGGAAGTGCTCGCCGTCTACGCCGATTCTCCTGCTCCACGAGAGGAGTACGCGGAGTCGATGGGGGAGCCTGCCTGCCGCGTCTGGACCCGCGGTAAATTCGAACTAAGGTACTTCGACTTCAGCTACGTTATTAACGTAGCTGAAGTTGCGTATCTTAGTTCGAAGTGGGGGGTTAGTGTGGACCAGGCCTAGGTTACATTTCCCTAGTTTGTTTATGAGAAGGTCTTGCAAGACAGGATCAAAAGCTTTACTAAACTCAAGGTATACCAGGTCTACCGCTTCCCCCCCATCCACAAGGCTTGTTACCCTGTCAAAGAAATCTAGTATCCCGTTTTGGACAGTGACTAATTCAAACAGCTTCAGAAGAAAGTGCAAGAAATCCTGTAGTAGACAATTTTGGAATAAGTTGCCCATAAGAGAATCTTTCCCCAACTCTTCTCAATGAATGACTCACTTATGGAAGAACCATAAGTAAACCATTTGGAAAGTGAAATAGATCTTTTTATGATCAGAAAGGCAACACTGCAGATCAGCATTCACTTGATCTGTTGGGGGCCCATAGCAAGCTTTGCTGCCATTCAGCAGTGACATCATAAGGTGTTTTCTTTCAGTTTCTTTCAGTCTTGCATCTGAAGAAGTGAGGTTCTTACCCACGAAAGCTTATGCTCCCAATACTTCTGTTAGTCTCAAAGGTGCCACAGGACCCTCTGTTGCTTTTTACAGATTCAGACTAACACGGCTACCCCTCTGATTCTTTCAGTGGGAGATCCTACATTAGACTGTTAGAAAACAATTAATTATGTTTCAGAAAGCCTGTCCTCCTGATTTCAGTTTTTCACTTTTCATGCCCTTCTGACATCTGGGTGGACAGTTCATCTCCTTGACATGTCAGTATCTGGGAGTCTCTTGTTTCAGTGTGCTTTCCTGTCAGTGGGGTGAATTAAACTTTAATTACACAAAATGGGGAGGTGGTGGTGGTGATTTGCTTGTTCCTTTTTCATCATGGCATTTTGGGCCCTTGGGAAGTGAAGTGGTAAAGGGCAGTACAGCTGAAGATGTTTAGGAGGATGTATGCTGTACAAACTCCCTTCCTTCCTATGCTACAGTTCTGATAATCTCTTTCCAGACATGGACTATGCACTGCTATCTTTACCTGGGCCTCTACTAAGCAAAGGCTACTAATAATGCAAATATTGTAGTGTGTGGCATGATGCTATAATCCAGCGTCCAGGATGAAATCATCAATCTTGCTTTTGTGTTAAACCACAATCATTATAGTCTTTAATTGTACCATAATAGTGTCTTATTTTGAGGTTTCTGTGTCTGTCATATCCACCTGTTTGACATGAAGGACAAATTAGATTGTAAATATTTTGAGTGGGACTGCTCCTCTTTTGTGTTCAGTACCTAGCATGATGAAGATCCTAAGGCCAGCAAGCGGGGAGCCTAACCTCTGCACAACTTCTGAGCTGTGCTGCTGGAGAAGGTGTGAAGTTCTGTTCACAACACCCAGAACTGTAAGCCATTGTGTTAGCCCCCTGCCTCAGCAAGTGGGAGCTTTGCTGCTGTTAAGTTGTGTCAGGGAGCTGACCCAAAACCTGTCTGCCATGCCAGCAAGCTCTTCAAGAGTCTGCCAAACTAAACCTTGGTAACAAACCCAATGAACGCCAGTTACTGAGTTCCCCAGAGATGTCTCTGCAGTATCCAGTCCCTCTCACTGAGACACACCCACTCAGAAATTAAGTTTGCTGCCTCCAGTGAGACAGTGTACACACCAGTGTGTTACGTTAGTTGAAGGCACACTTCACTTTAATACACAGCACTGAGATGGTTTAGTTAAAAATCAAGAATGTTTATTAACAAAGAACAGAGGTTTAAGTGGTACTAAGCGAGAGAAAAAGAAACGTGATTACAAACAAAACAAATCACGCTTTCTAATGACTAAAATTTAATTTTAGCCATTTAGAATCTTTGTCTATGCAGTTTTCTTACTCATATCAGGTTACTAGCATCTTTAGCTCTCCAGGCTCAGGGATCTAACTTTCATGGGCTCAAAGAGTGCTGTCCCTGAAATGATGGATAACTAAAATTTCTTTTTGCTGTCTCTCTCTCAAGAGCTTTTTGCTTTTGTCTGTCTCTCAAGAGCCAGGAAGGATTCCTGGCACACAGAGTTTGTCCACTAGGGTACTCCCTGAGTTGCTGCTAGTTAGCTTGATTGCTTGGTTTACCTTTTATGTAAATATACTTTCATTGTCCTCTGCCTGTAATCAAGCCAGTCGGACAGGGTAATCCACTTTCCTTTGTCTAGGAAAGGTTGGGTTTATGTTTGGGAGGCAGTGCATATTTTAAGAACCTATTTCCAGTACACATGTATGTATGGGTTTTGCACAAGTTCTATAACATGGTGATTTTCTGGATCAATGTGTCACCAGTTTACATAAGATACTTTACATGACATCTTTTAGATACATATTATGACAGTGTTTTGGGGGTAGTGGGTGTTGGGCCTGACATGAGTTACAATATGGTGGGCCCTCTGCCAGTTGGCATGGAGGGCCTCCCAGGGACACAGAAGGTGACTGCCATGTGCAGTTCCTAAGCCTACTAGAGCTGCTTGTCTCCTGTTGGCTAGAAAAGTCTGCGGTTTGCACACTTAGTAACTTGCCAGAAGGGTAAATTGTGCAGCCATTTGCCCAGCTGCATTATTCACTAGTCTCCATTGAGAAGATTTAAATAGTACTCTGTTAAGTGTGTATAAAGTGGTAGTCTTGAGGAATCTTGTGTGGATATGCTAGGTGGGAAAGGAGAATAAAGGAAAAAGCTAATAAGAAATCTGGATTGCATGCTGTTGCAAACGTTGAAGTAATTTGGTCCAGATTTATTTCATGCAGGGTGGGAGGTATAAAAAGTGGCCAGTAAATCAAACTCTTTTCTGACTTTTGACTCCTATTATTCTGCTCTGATCTGAATGTGGCTGCATATGCTTGGTCGCTTTGGTCTTTGCCCAAGCAGCCCTCTGTATGCTGCTACTTATTGTTAGGCAAAAAGATTCTTTTCCCCAAGAATCAGGCAAGCACAGACAATACTGAAGGGGATTTATTCACGGTACCGGGAAGACTGACAAGCAGCTTCAAAAATATGGTGCCATAGTGGCCAGTTATATACATTCTCTTATCAATTCATTTGCATTTATTTGTACATCCAGAGACAGACATTGTTACAAGTCAAGAGAGAACCCTGAACAAAGATAAAAATAAAAACCGTACGTACATATAGAGGCCTCCTATTGCATCAAGCATCTATGGCTACCTTGTGGGGGAAAGAGGCGGGGTGGGAGGGGGTAGGGATGAGTGCTTACAGATATCCGGTGGGCTGTGAAGGGAGGGTTTGTTCTGTTCTAAGAGCTGAGTTACTGGGCGGGCATTGACCATATAAGCTTATCAATTGTTTACAGTTGTCAGTGTCCTTGCTACTGAAGCATTTCTGCTTGTTCTGCAGTTTTTGTCTTAGCTGTTAGCTAAATTTTAATTCTTGCCTGACATTGTCAACCCTAAATATCCAAAAATCATGAGTCAAGTCCTTAAAAATCATTAAATTGTCTTAAATCATGAGGCTTTATATTGGGAGTGGTGGAGAAGGGCTTTATTTGCCTTCTGGTTTCCAAGCCTTTAGGGTACTTTGTTCATGTTTTCAGGCTATTCTCTGCAACCAGGAGGGCTAAGAACTTACTTTGATTTAAAAATTAGTACTGAGATTCTCATATAATCAGTTGCTCCAAGGAGATTAGGCTTAAAAGAACCACCAAATATTGTGAGACTTGAAATAAAATTGCGAGAGTTGGCAACACTATGCCTGATAGGCTTGAAGAAACAACTGCTCTCTCCCACCCCTTCCTTGTGGCAGACTGAAAATGGTGGCTTTCCAAAAGAAGCTGTCTGGTATCTTTAATGTGGTGATAGCACTTGCCATACCAGCACTTCATTTCTGAGCTGCAATGGAAAGGATTTAACATGTTTATGTGCACTTGTGGTTATTTGCATGAATTAATGTACCTGAATATGTGATTCAAATATGTATCTTTAGCTATTTGAATGAATGTGCTGAAAATGCTTCCCATTTGACTCTTTGTTCAGGAATATAATCACTACACATTCTTCCATTTTTTGAGACATATAGTTACTCTTTTATCTACTTCCTTTATGCCTACATAAGGATAAAGAGTTTGATCTAATAAGGTAAGCAACATATTCTGTCATTTGGAAAGGTGGATCTTAATTGTTGAAAACAGGAGAAGAGAACTCTGGTACTTTGTATTGTACTTCATCACTGCATTGAATCTGTAAGCAAATGTAAAACATTGAGTACCTGTATTCATCTGTTTTATTTTTAAATGACATATTTTGACATTTTAATTAAATTAAATAGACTTGGTATCTTTTATGTTTTTCAAATTCAGTGTCTTTGAAAAGTCTGAGTGGTGTATTTTTTTTTTTTTTTAATGGTCTCCTTTTTAACTGCAGTAGTATATAGGTAAATCCACCTCATGTTAAATCATTTGAAATCCTAGCTGTGATCAAATGATAGTTTTCTTCAGTGACTTTATTCTTTGGTAAGCATTACATACACTACAAATGTGGTTTAAATCTATCTCAATAACAGTTTTAATGGCTTGAGCACTTTCTATAATTGTTTCATTAATATAGTCTTTTTTTGCCAAAAAGATTTTTAATTAGTGTTAGAATTTGGTTTAGCTTTTTGCCTAAAAAAATTTCAAGCATTCACACTAACCTGACTATGCAAAAATTAACAGGTAGGTTTTAAAAATACATTCTTAAAGAAAATAAGCTCAATCAATAATGGCATGAGGAGAAACAATATTCTGTCTCCCCCATCCTTGGATCTAAACCTGTGTAAAGTAAACATACTGTATTTTAATGTAATAAAGATTCAAAAAGATGTGCAACTAAATTTACAGATTTACAATCTGCTGAACATTGTTCTTGAAGAATCTAGCCAGGAAATGGGTCATCCACATACAGAATGTGAAATCAGTCAAGTCAAATCACTATAAAGTATTATCATAATGATGTTTGTTTGAAAGTATGTAGAAAACTGAAAGCGAGGACATAAAATGAGAGGCAAAGTTTGAAGGTATGATTTAGCATATCCTAAATCAACTCCTTTATAGTCATCTTGGATAAATTGGAGCTAGGATTTAGTTTGTAGACTATTTGACCATGGTGCAGTTGAGTATAAATCTAAACTCACTGACTTTGTCCCAAGGCAAATTATCCTATATTGTGCTGCTTGGTTGCCAAACTTGAAGCACTAATGGAAATGGGGATTACTGCTTGCGATGTGGCACTCCCTTATTCAATGTGTAGAACTCTCCAACCATAATGAACAAAATCGAGAAGAGCCAGACTTGCTATTCCGCAACATGTGGTGCTTTGAAGTCCTTCTTCCTGTCACTAGAGTGAAATTGAGGTTCATCCCTAACTGGTCTCTTGATACATTTTATTTGCAAAGTCTGTAACCAAGACCACTTAAATTACATATTGCATACCGTAGTGTGTTTAAAAACAATTCCCTTGTTTTAAAGGGATGGTTATAGGAAGGTATGCAATTGAGTAAGAAATCTGGTATACAGGAAACACCTGAAGTTACACAAGTTAATTTCATTTGTTTTAATTTTGGGAGTGGTTTCTCAGCAAACAAACTGGACTGTGTCAAATTTTGTTATACTTCTTCACTTACTTAAATATCTTCTCAATTTTCTGTTTGGCACACATTCCATTTTGCTATTCTGTTTCTGTAGCAGCAAAATGTGACTGCTTTGTTTGATAACAAAAATGGTAGCTTTGTCAAAAAGGGATGTACAAAGCTGTATGTTTAGAATGTTCACTAGCAAACTTGTATATGATCATTCATTCTTTCTCTTCCATATAGTATAAAGGAGCAAATTAGTTGACAGCTGCTAAACACATGTTGCTCACTAGAGTGAACTTGTGCAGAAAATGGTCTCACTAGTTTGGCATGACATGATTTAGTTGTAACTGTTTGGTGATGGATAGGTCTGCTTATCTGTGGGGGCAACATTTTATTATTGAATGCCATGGTATGCATATAACTTTAAGGTGAACTAAAATAACCTGTCTAATCAAATTGCTAATGCCATCTTTAAATTGGAACATATTAAACGTGAGATTTCTTAGGCATGCAAGGTAAAATGTAAATACTTGTTGCAGGTTGAATAATCAAGACGATTGTACTTATTATTAAAGCTCATTAAATGCAAAAGAAGTATTTGAGTTTTAGGTACTGTCCAAAATATATTGTTCTAATTTTCAATTTTCTTTTCCCCCAAGGTCCTTGATGCCTCAACGCTTAGTTTCGGTACTCGAGTGAAATGGTTTGCCATATGTTTTGCAACTGGTATTTTCTGTTCTATTCTTGTAAGTGAATTTTTGTTCTGACTTTTTATGAAGATGCTATGGTAGAATCTTGCTAATCTTCATTCTCTGGGCCTGATCCTGTGGGGTGCTGGGCACCCTCTCCCTATTGTTTCAATTGGAATAAAGGGCGATCAATACCTTGCTGGATCTGATGCTTCATAATCCACACTACTGGCAGTCTTCCCCTATTTACAGTAAATGGTCTAGTGACATATCTTATTAAAAGGATTAAGTATTGACAAAATTTCCTAGTACATTATGTAGTATTTTAAATTAAAACAAAAATACCGTAACCAAAAAGGTTGAGCAAAACTTTTTTTTTCTTTGTCTACTTGCTAATTCACAAAGTTCAGTAACTTGCAATTGATCTCCCAGTTGTTGGTGTAATTAATAATATTTTGCTAGATAATATGTATTGTTGAAATGACTGAAAATAGCTTATACCACTAAATTTGAATTAAGCTGTATTCCGTGACCTGGAGAGGACAGGTAGTGGTGGGAGGAGGTAATGGGAGGGGATGCTTTGAATCAAAACCCTGTGATAT
>NW_020664436.1:28928376-28968054 GCF_002925995.2 Terrapene triunguis
AGCCCATGAAAAGATGGGAGTTGCCTTACCAAGTGGGGGGGTCAGTGTTAACAAGGCCAATTCAGTTAAGCTGGAAGTGGCCTATTATCAACAAAAGGAACAGGAGTACTTGTGGCACCTTAGAGACTAACAAATTTATTTGAGCATAAGCTTTCGTGGGCTACATTCAAAGAAGTGGGCTGTACCCACGAAAACTTATGCTCAGATAAATTTGTTAGTCTCTAAGGTGCCACAAGTACTCCTGTTCTTTTTGCGGATACAGACTAACATGGCTGCTACTCTGAAACCTATTATAAACAGTTGACAAGAAGGGGTGAATATCAGAGGGAAAATTACTTTTGTAGTGCTAACGAGGCCAATGCAATCAAGGTGGACGTCGCCCATTCCCAACAGTTCATAAGATGCTGTGAGTATCAGCAGAGGAAAAATTACTTTTTTGTAGTGACCCATCCACTCCCAGTCTTTATTCAGGCCTAATTTGATGGTGTCCAGTTTGCAAATTAATTCCAGTTCTGCAGTTTCTCATTGGAGTCTGTTTTTGAAGTTTTCGTTGTTGAAGAATTGCCACTTTTAATTACCACATTCCACACAAAGATGGACTACAAGCCATCAGGAACAGTATCCCTGATAATGTCACAGCAAACCTGGTAGCTGAACTTTGTGACTTTGTCCTCATCCACAACTATTTCATATTTGGGGACAATGTATACCTTCAAACAGTGTGGTGTGCAGGAGGGGGCTCAGGGCAGGGGGTTGGGGTGCAGAGAGGAGGTGCAGGGGGCTCAGGGCAGGAGGTTGGGGTGCAGGAGAGATTCGGGGTGCGGGCTCTGGGGTGGCAGCAGCACGCAGTAGGGCTAAGGCCGGCTCCCTGCCTGCCCTGGCCCCCCACCGCTCCTGGAGGCGGACAGCACCATCTCCCTTCAGCCTCTGGGGGAAGAGGGGGCAGAGGGCTCCGCGCGCTGCCCTCGCCTGCTCCCCTGTGGGTACCTCCCCCGAAGCTCCCATTGGCTGCAGTTCCCCATTCTCGGCCAATGGGAGCTGTGGGGGGCAGTACCCCCTGCCCCCCTTTCCCCCCAGGGATGTGGTGCCAGGTGTTGCCAGGAGCGGCGTGGGGCCCACAGCACCACTGGGGTGGCAGTCCCACAGGCCGGATCCAAAGCCCTGACGGGCCGGATGTGGCCTGTAGTTTGCCCACCCCTGCTCTAAGGTGCCACAAGGATTCCTCATTGTTTTTGCTGATACAGACTAATACGTCTACTACTCTGAAACTATTTTCAGAAGAGATTGCTAATTCTGCTTGCCTAACTTGAGACACCTTTGTCTTGACTTTCAGTGGTGCGGAGCATCTGACTCCTGTTGACTTCACCTAGCATTGTTGCTCAGCATTTCTGAAATTAAGCCAAAGATGTCTCAAGTTGAGCACCCAAAATCAGTGGTCATTTTTGAAAAATCAGCTGCATGTGTTGCAGAGACCTCCAAACTGTGTACCAAACAGCCACATTTAGAACCGTAATTTTTGTGAGTATTTACACCTTTATTTAAACCATCCATTAATGTGTAAATCTCTCCACCCATTATGTGTAGAGTAGTAAAGTTCTTGTGAGTGTTGGTGTATAGTTGTGACATCACCCAAAAAGCACGACTAATCAGTTGAAATGTAGCTTGGAACAACTGTTTGTAAAGTGGTATGGTTTAAGTTACTACTTTTTGATGGAGTGTAGATCCAGTATTAATATAACATGACTTCCAACCACGAAGGATAGAAACACTTTACAGGCAAAGGACTTATTAAATGTCTTCTATACAGTGAAAATCAAGTAAACAAGTCTCATTCTCTCTATCAGAATCTTAATAAAGTATGAAACACACAGCTAACTTAGCAGAAGTGACATTCTTTCATATTAAGAAATGAAGCAGGCATAGTTTATTCCTCTCTACAGCATGTGACAATGGGAATAAAACCTTCCTTGTCAGATGCTTTAGACTTGCCATGTGATCACTTTTTCCCAAGAGTGAATGCCTATACCATGGGCTCTATTTTATTGGCCATAACATAAAATGGTAACTTATTTATCTCCTGTTTAATTTGACCCTTTTTCACATTAAAGGCACATTTAAGCACATGGCTGAACAGCTTTCACTGTCACTTTAGAATACATATTTTCTGTGGTGTTAAGTGGAAACATATCATCTCTGTCCCATTGATTGAAATCTATTCCTGGGAAAATGCAAGTGATGCTGGCTTATGAGTTCTTGCGCAGTTTCTATATGATTTTGAATGATGCAGGGCAACCTGTGGTCTTTAGGAAGTGGAAATAGCTGTGAGCTGAAATATTTCAAAAACTTCTATCCAGGAAATAACACTTAGAACAGTTAGCTGAACATAACCACTCATTCTACATGTGCCTGTGACTGAGCTGTTTTGGGGGAGGGGTAGTAGAGGGGGCATCTCCTATTTCAAGTCAAACCCTGTGGGGAAGGCATCTTGTAGAGTACTTGAAGCAGATGTGATGCAAGACTAAGTAGTAGTGAAGTCATTTACCTTTTTTAAATGTTACTTGCTAGTAGTAATAGCTCTTGCCCTGTCTTTCATGGAAGGCAAGCAAGAATGGGACACTGAGAGAACTGGTAGAGGAATGCAAAGGGAATCAAATATTCAGAGAGGTGGCAATATGTTACTGTAGTGATCAGTACTGCTATTAGTCTTGCATTGAATCTGACAGTGTACAAAATAATCATTCAATCTGAGAATTATCTGGTATGCTGACACTAGGCTCAAATTCACTTGGACTACTGCTAAAAAGTAGGGCTGTCGAGCAATTAAAAAAAAATGAATAGTGATTGTTCGCATGATTAAAAAAATTAATCATGCAATTGATTGTAGTTTAATCACACTGTTAATACTAGAATACCATTTATTTAAATATTTTGGGGGGGTTCTATATTTTCAAATATAGGGTCAGGGCTGGGGGCTCTGGGATTCAGCCCGGCACAGGGCTTCAGGTTGGCATGGGGCTGCTTCAGCCCCAGCTGCCTTGGAAGCCATGGGCTAGTGTTTCAGCCCCCCACTACTGATGTCTCCTGCCCCACCCTCAGGTATGCAAACAATACATTAATTTTTTAAAACATGTTAATTTTGCTTTCAGTTACTCAGGCATTAACTGTGATTAATTGACAGCCCTAATAAAAAATTTGAGATTCCATTGGGTGGTTTTGCCTCTACAGGTCTGAAGCTGGTTGTACAAAGCAATTTGATGTGCTTTGAAGGTTCGTGTAGGTAGGGTGACCAGACAGCAAATGTGAAAAATCAGGACAGGGGTTGGGGGGTAATAGGAGCCTATATAAGAAAAAGACCCCAAAATCAGGACTGTCCCTATAAAATTGGGACATCTGGTTACCCTACATGTAGGTTCCCCACAATTCCATTGTCCCCTTTCCTCTGTTCCGTATTTCCATCCCCGACTGCTATTAGCAGATTTCTCCAAAAGTCAGAGATTGGACACTAGATGGGCAGGGCTTGGAGTTACTACAGAGAATTCTTTCCCAGGTGTCTGGCTGGTGGATCTACTTGATTACTGTATTTGGGGTAAGGAGGGAATCTTCTCCCATGTCAGACTGGCAGACCCTGCAAGTTTTTCACCTTTCTCTGCAGTGTGGGGCACAGGTCACTTGCTGGTTTGAGCTAGAGTAAATGGTGTATACTCTGTAACTTAGTCTTTAACTCAAGGTTTGAGGACTTCAGTAACTCAGCCAGTGGTTATGGGCCTACTGCAGGAGTGGGTAGGTGAGGTTCTGTGGCCTGCAATGTGCTGGAGGTCAGATGAGATTACCATGATGGTGCCTTCTGGCCTTAAAGTCTGTGAGGCTGTTGGGGAAGATAGTGAATGAAGTAGGCGGACTGCAGTGTCTCTATATATGGATGATGCCTAGCTTTACATTGCTCTTTAAGCAGGACTGGTTGATGCAGACAAATGACTTATGCAGGGTCTAACCTTCATTAGGGCTTGGCTAAGAGCTAGCTGGCTGAGGTTTAACCCAGATAAGAGTGAGATGAGCCTGGAGAAAGCGTCTGGAATAATTGGCAGAGACTGTTTGTCATATTCACATTCTGGTAGTCTTATAGTATTCCTGGCCACTTCTGGATGATCAAGTAGCAGAGGCTGTGTGTGCTTTTTTTTTTATCTGGGCGTGGCACAGTTTTATCTGAACCTAGCCACAGTCATCCACTCCTTTGTCATTTAGAGAGCTGCACTTGGGTCTTCATTGTAAGATGACTCAAACTGTATTTGATGCAAAATGTTACTTTGCTTGCTTAAATGGTACTTTTTACGTGGAACACTACGCTTGTGCTCTGGTCTACGTTGTCCTCCTTTTGGTTTGTGTGATTTAAGGTGTTGGTTTTGTCTGAAAAAGCGCTAAGTGGGTTGGCTTCTGGTTACCTTTAGAATCTGCCTCTCTTCCATGTTAGTCATGGCAGTTCTGATCAGCAGAGGGGTTTGATCAACCCCCTGGTTTAAACCTGGAGGCTGATAGTAGGGGTGCTTGATTCAAACTTCTCCTTCCCTGTCCATGCACATGCTTGGTCTGCCAGCCGAGGTTTGACAACTCAGACTTCTTTTTAGAACTATTATGATTGGAGTGTGAGAAGTGATGGAGGACTTTCTTTTACAGTGGGGTTGGAGGGATTGTGGATATTAGTCCAGTATAACTTCATGGATATCTTCCTTTCACATAATGTACAGGAGCTTCTAACTTGGAATTATGGGTTTTAAAGAAACAGTCTGTCTGCTGTACAATAACCTAAAAAGTAAACATCTATACAATTACTACTAAAAGAACCTGTGAAATAGGCCTCTTATACAAATGTTGGCTATAGTAATATTGATAGGATTTATTTTCACACCTCTGCAATAACATTAGGGAGACTCAGTTAAATACATTAAATCATTACATCTCACTTGCCAGTAGAGGGAGGTATTAATCTGCTGGATGGTTAGTGCAGTCTCTGAAAACAGTGTATGACCAGTGTAGGTCATGGTGACTTTCTTGTGACTTAAATTTTATGGTTTACATTTTATTTTCAGACACACTAAACTGGATGGACTAGCAATTGAAAGTATGAAAATATATTTTTCTTGTGCAGGGGACAGCATTTCTGTGGCTTCCCTCGGGGCTGAAACTTTTTGCAGTGTTCTACACCATAGGAAATATTGCTGCATTAGCCAGGTATGCATTATTTTCCTAGTTATTACTAATAAGTTCTACCATTTTGGAATCTGAATTTCTAACTGCAAATTTGTGTGTAACATTAATATTCAAATGTGAAGAACAATGCTGTTCATAATTTCAGGTCATATATATCTTGCACTTTACATTTTCATGTTACTAATACACTAGTTACAATGGGAATATACCAGTTACTTATTTCCCTCCCTCTTCTACACAATTATATTGTGTTTTTTATGATCACTTCATAAATACATCCTGATTTCTATTTACTTTGGCTGGCAGGTTGTAGACTATAGGTTTTAGACTTCTGTATGTTTCTAAATCCATCTGCCATCTCCTCACACCCCAATTTCACTAATTAATCACTAATGTAGGCATCTAAATATGGGCATCTTATGATAGGAAACATCTTGCTTTCAATCAGAGCTCCTTTAATCTTTTTTTTTTTTTTTTAATGGAAAACCAGTCTGGGAGACCCTAAAAATTAATCCATGAAAAATCTTGGCTTAGAATAATTTTAAAATTTAAAACTCTGCTGTATTTTATCTATTCCCACCACTCCTCCTTGCAGGCAGATGCCTTGCTATGCTGCTGAGACTGTGGCTTTTGAGGCTGTGCTCTCAGGAAAAACAATAGCAAACTTAACTTTCTGTTGCTGCTGCTAAACTACAAAAGAGGCCTTGTAAGATTGTGCTGATTTCATTCTCCTATATGCTTCACCAGAGTGAAGTGCCAGACTCTATGAACATGAAGTGTGAGTCCATAAAGTTCTTTCTCAGTCCTGGTCCTCCCTCCCCACTTTCACTAGAGTATTTTGTGTAAAGGATTAGCTCAGGGCTTTTGAACTTTTTTCTGCTTTTACAAACCCTGTGCATAGCACCAAAAAACCCTGTCAACATTTTCTTATATTTTGATCTACATAACATCTTGGGTCCTGTTTGGAGCTCTTTGCCAGAAAGGATCATACTTGGGCTGCTTGTTGAGAACACTACCCCTTTGCCTCCTGTGTCATTTGTCTGAATTTCAGTGTCATCAGCTGCATCATTCCCTGAAGTGTAGCTGTCTTGAAAGGTAAGGCCATTTGAAATAGTAGCCAGGTTGCATGCTTGTGGGTTTTGCAGAGTAGGATTTTTAATTTGGCTCCCCATTTGCTTCAGGTGTAGTTTGTGAAGCATGATGATGGGTTTGCCTTTGACTTCTGAGGCTCACTACTGTGTGCTGCCACCATCTTCAGCCCTCTTCTGTCAGTTGTCATCCTCGGGTAGAGCTGCAGTAGTGTAACCTGAAAGAGACACAAGCATATTGCAATGCTATTTGATAGGAAAGGGTCCGAATGGTTGTGGAAGGTGGAAAGAATGCATTGCTCCCTGTTATGGCAATTTGTGTCCAGACATAGGGATGAGTACATGACTCTAAAGCATGTTATCCTCTTCTTGCAATCTGATGCCTTTATCTGAGGTTGATGAGTGTTGGCAAATGTTACTGTTTTTCTACTCCCTTCTCCTTCTGCTAAGATCACTTCAGTCTTTTCTGAGTTGAGTTTCGGCTGACTTCTTCCAAGCATTAGGATATGCTGGTAGTGGCAGAGACTGCATTGATGACAAAGGAGGTGTATAGTTGTTTCATCTGCATATTGGTAATACACAAGTCTGCAGCATCTTACAGTCTCTCTGGCCTTCTATAGAGGGGTGTGAGGAAGAACGGAGTCTTGTGGGACACCATATGGTAGGGGTCAGGGTGATTGAGAGAGTGTCATCTCTTCATACCTTTTAGACCAGACGTGGGCAAACTACGGCCCGCAGGCCACATTCGGCCCGCGGGACCATCCTGAGCAGCCTCCAATCTCCTGGCCAGGGAACCTAGTCCCCGGCCCCTTCCCCACTGTCCCGCCTCTCACGCAGCCGCGTGAGCCGCGCTCTGGCCTGCTACTTCCGCTGGGCAGTGTGTGGAGTGCAGCTGGCTCTGGCCAAGTGTCGCGGCTGCAAGCTCCTGCTGCTGGTAAGGGGGTGGGGAGCGGGGGAGTTGGGCAAGGGAGCATGGGGGGCAGTCAGGGAGGAGGGGGCAGTTGGATGGGATGGAGGTTCTGGGGGGGTGGTCGGGATGGGGAATAGGGAGGGTTGGGAGTGGGAATCCTGGGGGGCCTGTCAGGGGACAAGGATGTGGATAGGGGTTGGGAGGGCAGTCAGGGGACAGGGAGCAGGGGAGGTTGGATAAGGGGGTGGGATCCCGGGGGGCAGTGAGGGGTGGGGGGTTCTGGGAGGGGGTGGTCAGGGGACGAGGAACAGATGGCGGTTGGATAGGGGGTGGGAGTCCCAGGGGGGCTGTCGGGTGGGGGTGTGGATGGGGTCGGGGCAGTCAGGGGACAGGGAGCAGGGGGGTTGGATGGGGGCAGTCGGGACAAGGAGCAGGGGGCGTTGGATGGTTGGGGATTCTGAGGGGGGCAGTTGGGGTGGGAAGTGGGAGGAGGCGGAGGCAAGGCTGTTTGGGGAGGCACAGCCTTCCCTACCCAGCCCTCCATACAGTTGCAGAACCCTGATGTGGCCCTCGGGCCAAAAAGTTTGCCCACCCCTGTTTTAGACTAATGCCTAATGTGTTGCCTATATTGCCCAGGACTCATACATAGGTAGAAAGGGTTGTCATTTCCTTCCTTATCTCCTGCTCCAGGAGACAGTGATTGACAGCACGCAAAAGGCAGGGAGTGTGTGAAGGACACTGGATCTGAGTGGGAACCCTTGTGCTCTTGAGTGTGCCGACTCCTTCAGACCTCCCCTGAAGTGAAGTTAAAGTTCATATTCCTGTGCTGAGTACGCTGCATTATGCCTACGGCTCAGTGTTTGTCATGGATTCCTTGACTTTCTGTGACTTCTGCAGCAGCCCTGTGCAGCGGGCCCCAGAGCTGCCTGAGCAGCTCTGGCAGTCCCCCCGTTCAGTTGCACTGTCTGCTGCTAGGGCGATCTTGGGGCACCCCTACCCCCAGCAGCAGGAGTTTGGGGGGGGGGGGGGGGGCCCGGGCGTGTGGTGCTTACCTGGGGGGGGAGGAGGGCTCCTCTCCTCTCCCCTCCCCTAGCTCCACATGCTGTCTCTGCCAGCAGCCAGGCACCACCCCCACAGCTCCCATTGGCCATGGTTCCCAGCCAATGGGAGCTGCAGAACTGGGCCTTGGGGAGGAGCAGAGTAGCATGTGGAGCAGCTGGAGCTAGGGCCACAGCTTCCCAGGAGCTGGATAGGGAGCCTGCCCCAGCCCCACCAACCCTGCCCCAGCACCCATGGCCCCCCTGACCCCCCCCCCCAAGTTTTAGTCAGGTATTTTTAGTAAAAGTCATGGACAGGTCACGGATCTGTGAATTTTTGTTTACTGCCTGTGACCTGTCCATGACTTTTACTAAAAATACCCATGACTAAAACTTAGCGTTAACTATTACTTGTTGGCCTCAGCAACAGATCAAGGCATCTGTCTGCAACAGAACTAATGGCAATGACATGTACACATGAGGTGTAGGGAGGTCAATATAAGATTGAAATGACCTTTTTAAAGACCAAGATTGGTCTTGTACTGTAACTGTGTAATGATAAACATAAAACAATGCAGAATAGTTAATCTAGTATTAACTATAGCCCTAATTACCTAATGCACAAGCTGTCCTGTAGTGACATCAAGCTCATTATTCTGCTCTTAAATCTAGGTATTGCAGCACAGATGACCCCTCTCATTACCCAATGTTCTGAGACTTCTCAGTATACCCAAATCTTTCAGTAGAGTTTAGGCATTTACTGTATTGTTCCTGTTGCATTGCTTCTAAACTACACTTTTAAACTACATAAACAAAATTAATATGCTGAAGGGAGAAAAATCTCACTGAAACAGTCTTTCATTATTACCAAATCATGAATGTAATACTGCTCCCCCTGAGATTTTGATCCCCATTTTAAATGCTTTTAAACCACTGTGTGCTATTTCTTCCAAACATTCTGAAGTATCATGAAATAAAACTAGTTAGTAAGTAAATGCTGTGCAGTAAGTTTGTTTAACATTATAAATAAACTTTGGGTGCTTAAAGCACAGAAGTGGGATTCAGGAGACATTGTGGTTCTGGTCCTGGCTCTCACTGACTTCATGCAACCTTGCAGATGAGAAGGGCCTCAGACCTTTCTTCCATCACAATCCCTGGATTCATTCTCCTATCTCTGGATATATGCTCACATCAGTCACCATCCTTGTTCCTCACAAACACCCCACGCTGTTTGCTTAGACATCCTGAGTCACTCTCAACTCTGACACCACTCTATTTGCCATTCACCCCACCTCATCAGTTCTCTTCCCACCAGTTCGTCAGGGTTTTTTCCCTTCTTTCATCTGCTCTCCTCTTTGCTCCCATGAAATCTCAGTAGTGCCTCTTCCTGCAGCCTTCAGTACCTCTATTTCAGATCTCATGTCTTCTGTGGATAGCAGATACCTCACTACTTTTCCTGGCAACTCAACATACAAGTCCCATGACCTAATTTTCCAGGGAGGGATGGGACATTCTTTTCTAACACCATCTTTGTTTAGAGAGAGGCTATTGGAGCAGATGAAATCTTTGCCCCCTCTCTGGAGAAGAAAGATCTTGGATAGCTTCTGTTTCCTGCCTATATTTAGGAGGAGAAGGCTGAGTCCAGCTGCAGAGTGGCAGAACAAGATTATTCTGACTCTGTTCTCTGCCAGACAACATGAGGAAGAAGCGGACCTGGCCGAGGGAGGAGAAGTTCAGAAGAGCTGCTAACCTTCATTCCCCTTCAGTTTTAGGCACAGGGTAGAGGAAGGCTGGAGGATTCAGCAAGGGCTGCTGCAGCTGTTCCTCTACTTGATCTGGTGGTGAGCTGAGGCACAAAGAATGGTGTTCCCCTGCAGGTTTGACTGAGTAATAGCAGCAGATACTTTCACTGTCTGGCAGCTCAGTTGAGGTTTGATTTTTTTTTGCAACTGTTAGGGCGAGAAACGATTATTTTTAAATGAAAATTTAAGTTCTGTACAGGTTTGGCGTTGGTCATACTCAACCTGACAAATCTTCCTACTTAGAATCCTTCAGGTTTCTTCAATTCTGGTGAATTTCATTTTGAGATAGTCCTAGATAGACTAGACTCAAACTAGTGTCCCTTCGATATATCTAGGAATATTTTGGAAGGAAATGGGGAGCAGATAGCAAATACACATGTAGGCTGATTCCCAGGACAAACATATAAAGAGTATTAATCTTTGACCCTGTCAGTAGCTGTTGTTGAAGTGTGGTGCCTTTCTCTAGCTTAAATATTGGATGGCTCTATAAGTTACCTATTTTGATACTTTGCAAAGATTATTTGAATGTGACTTACTGTTTCTTCCTTATTTCATTAGTACGTGTTTCTTGATGGGGCCTGTGAAGCAGCTGAAAAAAATGTTTGAGCCAACAAGATTAATTGCTACAATTGTTATGCTGGTAAACTACATTTACTATTTTTTTTTTTTTTTTTTTTTTAATCTTACTGCATGGGGTGGGGGGAGGAAGCAAATCTGAGGCTTTGGCCAGGAAGAAGTATTGCCTGGATGCACATTAAGTTGTTATTGGATTACTAGGTGCTGGACTGGTAACACCATATTTTAATATTGCCTGACAGTTCTCATTATAAGATTCTATTTTCAGTTGCTCATAAATTTTGCCAAACTTTAATCATTTTGGCTGAAATTTTCCATGCCAGGTGTGAACCTCAGGCTGAAAACTTCACCTAAAACAATTCAGCTGTTTGAGACCGAGGCTAGGAAAAATATGGTGGGGTGTTTTTTTTTCGTCTTGTGTTTTTAAAAAAAAAAAAAAAAAAAATCTGATCTTTCCTTTGAAAGGCTTTAGTGCCTGCATACATTGGAGCAGGTACCTGAAATTTGCCAGGTTTCCTTTGTGTTAGGGTGTGCCTTTTGCCATCCCTGTTTCTCCCCCCCCCCCCCCCCCCCCCCCCCCCCCAAAATATTCCCCCTTATAAACCCCTTAGAAATCTCACAGTGCTTGTGGTCAGTGGAGACTTGCTAGAGCATCATAGCTAAATTCAGCCTAGGGCTGAGCAGAAATTTCTCTGCATTTGTAGCTCTGAGCTGCGGCAGGGCACTGGAACTAAGAGAAGGGAGATGCTCCTGTGCTCTCGGTGCCCTCTGCTAGGCTCAGGAAGCCTAGAGGAGGGAGCTGCCTGATATAATGCAACAGGGATGAGAGCCACACTGCAGGGTGATGGGAAACATATCTGATGATGAGTCAGGATATAGGAGGAGAACTGGGCCTGGCTGGGCAAAAAGACTGGGACAAGGAGCTGTGGTGGGTCGGAGTGGGGGATGGACCTGGCAATGGCTGGGCAGGGAGAGTGGAACTGGGATTGAAAAGCCAGGGTGGGGAAGAGACAGGACTGGGACAGGTTGGAGGGGACTGGGCAGAAGGAGCTAAGCTTCCAGGGACCAACTAGAGTACACTCCCCTCCAGCACCTGGAATGGAACTCTGGAGTCTTGAGTCTCACCATTCTTCTACTGTCAGCAAATATCTGTGAAACTCACTGGCAGTCTCATCTTTTTCCCTCCCTCTTCTCTTCTCTCTTCCCCCAAACTCCCCCTTCAGTCTGCTGGTCCACATAGTGGATAACAACCTACCAGCACAAGTGGTAAAGGTCTGTGTAGTAGAACTAAAGGTTCCAATCCTGTTTATGACCCATGTGGGTGTAAATATGATGCCACATGATGGAATTTGTTTTTTCTGTTTGCTTTTTTTAAAAACCCAAGAAAGTACACACACAAAACAGTTGCAAAGTCAAGCACTCAAAAGTTAGGAAATGCCAGAATTAAGGTTGCCCGTGTAACCTTAGATCAGTTCCCTAGCACAGTGTTTCTCAAACTGTGGTCCACAGACCCTTGGGGGTCTGTGGGCCCCACTGAGAAACTCCTCCCCCTCCCTCCCAGGCACGCCTCCAGCATGCTGGGGAACAGGCTTACCTGGGAGCAGGAGGTCTGTACATGCTGCACCCGGCCCGAGCGCCGACTCCGCAGCTCCCATTGACCGCAGTTCCCAGCCAATGGGAGCTGCCGGCAGCGTGCGGAGACCCCCTGCCCCTCCACCCACCTAGGAGCCACAGCCAGAGGGATGTGCCAGTTGCTTTCGAAATATGAGCATCCTGAGGTAAGTGCCGCACTCCTCCCTCACCCCAACCACCTGCCCCAGCCCAAAGCCCACACCCAAACTCCCTCTCAGAGGCCACACCCCTCCTGCACCCCCAACCCTCTGCCCCAGTCTGGTGAAAGTGAGTGAGGGTGGGAAAGAGGGAGGGATGGGGGGATGGAGTGAGTGGGGGCGGGGCCTTGGAGAAGGGGCAGGACGGGGCAAAGCCTGGAAAGGGGGTGGGGTTAGGGCTGAGCGGGGGGACTTGAGGGTCCCTAAAAAATTTTAAATCAAAATGGGGGTCCTCAGGTTGCTAAAGTTTTGAGAACCACTGCCCTAGCGCACATGCATTATTCAGTCTTGAAATACATGATCATACTATCTTTTTCCCCCCCCTCCACCTGTGTCTCATTCATTGCACAAGGTGACTTTCTCTGGGGCTGAAGCAGGGTTGTGTAGTAAAGGATGCTGTTGTCTATAAGACCCATACTTTATTTGTTGCAGCAGTTGGAAGGTGTGTAGTGAATGAGTCAGGAAACCGAAAGAAGGAAAAGGATGGCCTCATGGTTAAGGCAGCTGAATGCAGCCCTAGAGAATTGGATTCTATTAGAGCTGGTTGAGAACTTTGTCAATGATATTCTGATGGAAAATTCACTCTTTTTGCTATATCAAATTTTTCCAGGGGAAAATAGTTCCCAGCTCCTTGGCAGTCTGGGATGCCTGTCTCCCCGAGCTGTCTGGTTCCCTGACTGGTGAGCTGCTAGGGCCTGGGCAGCTTGGGGAGCCTTGGACATTTCAAAAAGGTCAAAATGAAATGTAGTTTCAAAAAAGTTGAAACAAAATATCAGAATTCCCAGTCTGCAGGAAATTTCAGTTGTTACATTTTTAAATGCAATTTTTTCTGAAATGTTTGATGGGGAAAGGGGGTTCCCCATTCCCAGTGGAATGGGAATTCCAGTTTCTGGTCATCTCTAGATTCTGTCCCTGCCTCTGCCACAGAGTTCCTCTGTGATGCTGGGCTGGTCACTTAAAAAATAACACTTTCTCACATGGGCACTAATTGAGTGTTCTGGCGGCCTGACTTAAAACCCTAAGGCAGGGGTGGCCAACCTGTGGCTCTGGAGCCACATGTCGCTCTTCAGAAGTTAATATGTGGCTTCTTGTATAGGCACTGACTCTGGGGCTGGAGCTACAGGCGCCAACTTTCCAATGTGAAGGGGGGTGCTCGCTGCTCAACCCCTGGCTCTGCCATGGGGCATGCCCCAGCCTCCTGCATGCCATGGAAACAGCTGATAGGGAGGGGGAGATGCCGATCGGTGGGGCTGCCAGTGGGTGGGAGGTGCAGGGCTGGGGGGGAGCTGATAGTGGGCTGCTGACGTATTACTGTGGCTCTTTGGCAATGTACATTGGTAAATTCTGGCTCCTTCTCAGGCTCAGGTTGGCCACCCGTGCCCTAAGGTCTGATTTGCAGAAGTGCTGAGCACTTCAGCTGCAACTGAAGTAATTGGGAATTATGTTTTGAACATAAAGTGCTATCTAATGCTAAGACTCTGAAAAAACAGGTCCTAGGTATCTCAAATTGGGCACCCAAAATTAGTGGATACTTTGGACCTTAATTGATCTGTGCCTCAGTTCCATAACTGTAATATGGGGATAATACCAATCATCTCACAAGGTTTTGTGAAAATCAATTCATTAATATTTGTGAAGCGCTCTGTAGAATGAGGAATGCCATAGAAAGGCTCATGAGGAAATTAATAATTCTGTCTTCAGAGCCGAGTTAGAAAAGTACAGTAAATAAGGCCTGGGGCCACACATTGAACTATGAAGTTAAAACAAAATATTGAATACCTGCTCTTTTAAGTGAGCAAAATCCATTCTGTACACCGAATGAGGCAGATTTCCTGTAGAGGGGAAAAAGCATGTGATCATGTAATTAAAGACTGTCATAATGCATATGCACACGGGCCAAATTAAGGCTGCACAGACCACCTTAATTCTGGAATTTCCTAACTTTTGAATGCTAGACTTTGCAAGCTTAGTTATTTTAATGTATTTTTTTAATGTTGCAGTAGCTCTCAATGTGCTCTGCATTGTACATTTGCTCAGGAAGATAGTCTCCCCAAAATGGGACAAAAAAAGTGAGGAAAATGGAAACATTGCGGTCATCACCTTGACTACTTACACATTATTTGTTCCATAGAGGCCACATAGGGCTTGTCTCCACGAACCCTTAATTTGCTGCAAGATGGGATACAAATCTACCCCACACTAGTCTGCCATACACTAAGTGGTCCACGTGGACCCTGCTGCTGTGCACCAGAAGCTCCCCAGTGAACTTTAATCTATCCCGTTTTTAAATGGGAGTAGATTAAAGTGCTTTAGGGAACTGTTAGTGCATGGCAGCATGGCTTACATGGATACTTAGTATGCAGCAGGCTAATATGGGGTCAGTCAGGGCTGTCCCTACGGGACAAATCAGCCGGGATGCTCTCCCCCCGCCTGGGCTGGTGAAATGACACAAACAGCTCCCTGGCAGAATTTCCTGTCTAGGTTGTAATGAGCATACTCACTCACCCAAACTGAGCAGGCACAGTAACATCTGCTAAAGCCTACACTGTCCTAGTGCCCCCCGCACCCTAACCCCACTCCCCTGGGCCAGGCTATAGGTGCTGACTTCGTAGGTGCTCCGGGGCTGGAGCACCATGGGGGAAAAAATAGTTGGTGCTGAGCACCCACCTGCAGCTAGCGGCCTCACGATCAGCACCTCCCTCTCCCTCTCCCCGCCTCCTGCTCGCCACGAACAGCTGTTTCATGGTGTTCTGGAAGGCTGAGAAGGAGCGGGGATGCAGCTCACTCGGGAAAGGGGGCGGAACTGGGTGGGATGGGCCTTGGGGGAAGGAGTGAAGTGGGGGCAGGGCCTGGGGAAGAGCCTGGGGTCGAGTATCCCTCGGCAGTTTGAAAAGTCAGTGCCTGGTCCCGCACTACAGACACACACTGAAGCGCGGGGGCCCCCCAAAGCACAGGGCCCGGAGCAGTTGCCACGATTCGCCATACCCAAGGCACGGCTCTGGGGTCAGTTTACACTCCAGTTTGCTGGGAAGCAAGTATTCATGTAGACAAGCTCTTAGAAACTTTGAGCACAGTTTCAGTGGAGTGAAGAGGACAGAAACCAGATTAGGGGAAATTTAGCTGGATGAGGAACTCAAGGCAATGGTTAACTGTATATTTCTGCACTTTATACTTGATAAATTCTGAGACTAATCTGGGATTATAAACCATTTCATTTTTAATCGCTTAGTTGTAATGTTACACCAAGGAAAGGTGTATCATGAAAAAAGGGTACTTGGAAAGCATAAATGTGTAAAACATGCAGGAAAAACTGTGCATTATAGAGATTGACAGTATTTCTAGCAAGATACTTTAGGCTCTTCATGGCCCATACTCTGCCCTGAAGGGAAATCCTACTTTTCAATTAACGACTCTGTACTTACAATTGCAAATCTCCTGGGATTTTAATTAGAAAAACAAATTACTCTGTTCATAAATTTGGCCTTTATGCTGTTTGGAATCACATATTGCAAGATACTGAAGCTAAATATACTTGGCATCCCTCCTTTGTCCTATTAAAATGCAAACTGGCAACTGATAGGAAATAACAAAGAGCCACATGAGTAGCTTGAATAAAGTTTCATCTGAGCTTTTTTTTATTGAATACAAAACAGCTGCTCCCTAGTGGGCCTCTTCTCACTATTGCTGGAAGACAAAAACATTGGCAGAAACCAAGTCTGTATTTGCCAAATACAATAATTGTGAATGGATGTTTTTAACAGTGGATTGTCCATCATAATGCTAGTGCCGGTCTTGTCAGAAGATGGATGTTGTGAATTCGAGATTCACAGTGATGCTGTTTATGGCATTAATTCTCAGGATTAAGTTCAGACTGTTCATACTATAGAAAAGCCTATGGATTTCCTTATTACAGATGGTGCATTTGAAAATACTGATGACTTATTGAGAACATATATCAACTATTTCCTTGATTGGATATTTGCACACTATACATATTGATTTTTCTTTTTCCTCAGTTGTGTTTGATATTCACTCTCTGTGCTGTATTCTGGGTAAGTGATATTAACTCAAATCCTTTTTGTCCCTTTTAAGAGCAAGCTGGCTTGGCTAGGTTTTTGGCTGTGGTAACACTCTGTGGTTCATCTAATGTTTAAGAGCAATTCAGGGACTGTATCATTAAAGTTCAGTGAAGTCAGAGGGATAGATGACCTTGGGCAGGAATGGTGTCCCTAGCCTCTGTTTGCCAGAAGCTGGGAATGAGTGACAGGGGATGGATCACTTGATGATTACCTGTTCTGTTCATTCACTCTGGGGCACCTGGCACTGGCCACTGTCAGAAGACAGGATACTGGGCTAGATGAACCTTTGATCTGACCCAGTAGGGCCATTCTTATGTTTCTATCAATTATTTAAAAAAATTCCACTTTTAATAGAAGTGTGCAACATTGGTGTTTGAATTGCATTTAGTTGGTGGATGCCATTGAGCATTTTGGCTACAGAGCAAGAGCACTCTTACAACTGCATATTGTGGGAAAGGACTTGCAGAACATAAGATCTTAATGAGTAAAAAAAAATAGAAATGATAAACTTTTGTATAATAGTATCTTCAGCCGCCTCGGCTCTATGCTTTTGTAATTCAAGTATCAATGCAAGGGTGAAGGTAAACGTGTATCTGAAAAGAACATACACTGTAATGTTGCACAGATCAAATATGGATCGTGAATATGAAGGAAATAGTAGTTTGGTAGTTGGAATTCTTCGTTCTGAAGAGTTTCAGAACTAGGGAAGGCTTAAGTTGCAAAGATGTTAATTAGCTCTCTTCAGTTGGAATGATATTCTAACAATTGATTATAGTTCTTGCAAACGGGAAGGAGATCTGTTTAAGCTCCTAGACCTTCATAACTAAGGAGATTGACCATCATGGATCAGCTAAGGTTTTGGAGTGAACTGGATTGAGTAGGCTAGTTCTTCTAGTTACTAAATTAAATTATTTTGTACAAATCAATTTTAATCTGTGGTGTTTCTTTTGTTTTAGTGGGGTAAGAAAGGTTTGGCCCTGCTATTCTGCATATTCCAGTTCTTAGCAATGACCTGGTAAGGCTTTTTTTTTTTTTTTAATTTATATTGAATTGTTTATCACTTGCCACATAACCTTGACATGTAATTAAGAGGTACCTATGAAAAAAGATAGGGCCAAATTCTGCCCACAAGTCACATATTGCTCTAAACTGAGTTGTGTATGTGCAGCTTGGCAGGATTTTGCTCAGATTATCTTGCAGAAATGTCTGATAGCTTTAGATATATGAAAATGTGATCCTTAATTCACTGGGTCTGAGAGTGAGTGACTGTATCCTGATGGGTAGGGTGCCCACCTGAGAGGTGGAACACCTAAGGTCCAGTCCCCTTGCTCTGACTGTTTAAAGCGCACCAACTTCAGTTAGGAGAGACTGATGGAGGACCACATCAGAATATCCCATAGCGCAGTGGTTAGGGCACTCTGAGAGGTGGGAAAAACCCCTGTTCAAGTCTCTTCTTCCCATCAGGTGGGGGAATTGAACCCAGGTCTCCCACATCCCAAATGAGCCTTCTAAGAACTGGCCTAAAAGTTAAGGAAGGTACCACCTACTCCTCTTTCTCTGGCAGGATTTTGACTGGGGACCAATGTGGTAGGCATGCTCTGAACACACATACTGGA
The DNA here is from genome assembly GCF_002925995.2 of Terrapene triunguis. Taxonomy (NCBI): domain Eukaryota; kingdom Metazoa; phylum Chordata; order Testudines; family Emydidae; genus Terrapene; species Terrapene triunguis. The sequence goes on from NW_020664436.1 coordinate 28,946,519, forward strand.
TTGGGCCCCACGGATGAGAGAGGCAGATAAATGCCTATTTTCCCCTGGCTTTGTGGATCACACTGGGGATAGGCATCTGGATGGTTAGAGCAAGGCAGCAGTGCATGTGCTCAGGGTCATAAATGTAAGCACCTAGGGAATTTTTACAGCAGAAGCTTAGGTGCAATGCAGGGATGGGGTGCGGGTTGTGAATCCCATTGGTGCCTAAAATTGGGACTTAGATATGCAGATTCCTTTGTGGATCTGGGCGCTGGTGATTTTAATATAGGAAAATCAGGTATGGTGTTCCTGTATTTGGAATAGGGAAGATGGGCACATTTATCAGACACTGGACAATGTATGGTCCAACCTCTAAGTTCTCCCAAGCAAGGAGATTGGGCAGTGGGTTTGGCTTTATGGCTAAGCTATTTGCTGGCACCCTTGGTGTCCAGTGCAGGGATGAGGCTCAAAATGGCCAGTTCCCAGAGATAAACAGAAGAAAACTCTGAGCTAACTGGTAAACCATTTTAGCCTGGAGGAAAAAGGGGAGACAGTAAGTTCCTGCAGATAGAGATGGCTTTCAAATGTACCCTTATGTCCCCTCTCATGGGAAGGAGGGAGGATTCAGAAGTAGGCTGAATGCCTAGGAGTTAGGCTGAAGCGGGCCAACCCTGACAGTTTTTGATATGGAGGCCATTTAATGTTGCACTGGACCCAAGTAAATAATAGGTAATTGGGGACTGGTGGAGGTTAGGGACCCATAACTAAAACTAAAAGTTAAGGTCTTCTGATATCAAATCCATCCCAGTGTCTGATCAGGACAAGCAGGAGAATGAAACACAATTTCTTCTTTGAGTGCTTGTTCATGTCCGGTTCAAAGCCATGACGGACTTAAACACCCAAGTGTCGGCACACCCATTGACAACAGCCCGGGTGCGTCTGCGTCTACTAGGTCACATGGCAGCATGTACATATGTGGCGTGGCACATGCCCCTGCACCTCAGACAGCTTCAGATGTGGCTCACGTCAGTCTACTCTCCGAGCAGGCACTGTCTGGATTCCATTCTCACCATCCCAGCGTTAGTCCTGGCTTCCCTGAAGCGGTGGTTAAGGTCTAACCCAGGGGCGGGCAAACTTTCTGGCCTGAGGGCCACATTGGGTTTCCAAAATTGTATGGAGGGCCCCTATCCACACCCCCGCCCCCTAACCAAAACCCCGAACTCCCCTGCCCTCTATCCAACCCACCCACCCCCCTCCTTGCCCCCTTACCGCGCAGCACAGAGCACCAGTGGCTGGCGGCATTACTGCCGCGCCGCCCAGAGCACCGGGAGAGGCCGTGGCTCTGCAACTGCACTGCCCGGCCGCCCAGAGCATTGCGCCGGCGGCGTGGTGCGCTGAAGCTGCGGGAGTGGGGGGGACCAGCAGGGGAGGGGCTGGGGGCTAGCCTCTTGGGCCAGGAGCTCAGGGGCCGGGCAGGAGGGTTCTGTGGGCTGGATGTGGCCCACGGGCCGTAGTTTGCCCACCTCTGGTCTAACCTTAACCTGAGGCCAGGTCTAACCACCACTTCAGGGAAGCCAGGACATTTTGCTATAAGAGAAAAATGCCATAAAGTAGTCTTACTCTACAGCTGTGTGTGTTTGTTTGCACTATACACACCACCAGGTACATATTTGCATAAACTACTTTTGTTCTAGTCAAACTAGACAATGATGTCTTTGCTATCTTAATTTCTGGGAGAATTGTAGGTTTCATATAGTTCTGTAATCAGTCTTCAGGAACCAAAGTTAAGAATCCTAAAGTGATAGTAAATCTCCATATTCCATTTTGTAGTGGAATTCATATTCAGTGGAAGTTATATACTACATAGCAACATTCAAAGAAAAAAGGAGACGAGAATCTCTTGGCAGTACACTTAGTTCTTGCAGAGCCCTTTTATTTTCAAGTGGATATAATTTGAATACGTAATCCTGTTACAGGGTTTATTATACCAGTCTGCTTTTGTTAATTCTGGACTAAAATAGTGAATTGATATGTAGAAAACAAATGAAACCTCTCAAATTTTAACTATTGTTCCTCTCCTTTTTCAGGTATAGTCTCTCATATATTCCTTTTGCAAGGTGAGTCTCCCTTAATTGCCCTCATTTTATAAAAATAAAAGTTAGCCTGTTCTATAATTTTTTTCAAAAGTATAATTTTCTTGAAAATCACATCTTTTAACTTACTAATTTTGAAAAGCCAAATATAATATCCTCAGTCTTAATTTTTTTAGCATTTGGAGGATAATTGTTTAAATTAACAGTTGTACCATTAGGCTTGGAAGGTTTAGATTTTTATTGGTATGTCTGTAAACATCGATGTCATCGTATATGCACAGATGAGAAAATATTTCCATCAAAATGTACAGATAGGCAGAGTAAGAAAAATGCTGCTTGAGAATTTACTCGAGTGTGATTTTTAAGGATATTTATTTTGTGTATTTTGACGTGATGACAGTTTGTGTGTTAACAGATATAAAGTTTGAACTTTTTGAATCTCAGCATCTGTCATTAAAATTGTCAGAACTCCAATAATTTCCTGCAACTGCGAACATGTAAATCGATAAAAATAAAAAAAGCTTAAACATGTAGATTATGGGTCAAAATTATAAAAAAATAAAAATTGAATTCTACCAAGTCTACCATAACCAATGCCTGTTCTGAAGTTTAAGAGGGTGCAGATAAAGATACCCAGCAATTTACTTGTTAAAGCATTGTAGCATTTTCTCTAGTTTTAATCACCAAAATAATTGTTATAACATGCTACAACACTGCTTAGTTTAAGGATATTTCCTACATAAAGTTTCATATACATTTGACAATATTTGGTAGCTTAAATGGACACAATGAACTTGAAATCTAGTCAGTTTAAAAAAATTAAATAGTTTGTTAGTAAATTTGTTTTTGAATCACCTGCCAGTGTTTGTGGTTTTGCCATTTTCCCATTTTTTAAAATCTGCCGCCCCCCCTCCCCCGTTATTCCTGCGTGAAAGACCCACGTGCCCAGGGGAAACTGGCACTACACACAGTGCCGTCCAATGCACAAAGTAAATACATTTTTTTTTTTTTTTTAGTTTAATTGAAAGATTAGAGAGAAACTATAGTGCAATTTGGACTTTTAACAGTATATTAAAACACTTCATTCTGATTTTTTTTTTACATTGACTGACTGCTCCTATAAATATATCCTGCCTTGCTAAATTGTTCACAGTACCTCTCCTTTCATCTTGTATTTTCTCACTGCTTTTCTATAATAGTCCAATAAAACCTGACATAAGCCACAAAAATCTATGCTATAGATTCTTAGGTATGGCAGAATTAAACCATAATATAAAATTAGTTATAGCAATAGGTGATCTCATTAATTCTAACAAGACTGTCTTCAAGATAGTTGCAAGCAGTGAAATAATTCATATTTAAATACTATAAAATGTCACCTTAATTTTGACACATCCAACTTCCCCAGTCCGATTACTAGCATTCTAAATTTCTACATTTCCGGCAATCATGTCTCACTTTCTATAGGCTTATTTTTGTTCAAATCAGTTTAATTCATACTTCTATGTTTTAGTATGCTCAAAGATATTAACAACCATTGGTACCTGGCCTTCTTTCTCTTGTTTGAATGCTGGTCTGATAAAACATGAGTTATATTATCTAAACAATTGAACTGATTTTTTGATAGGTTGTTCAAAAACTGTACTAGCCTAATTCTTTTTCAGGTAACTGAAGTATTTGCTAGTATAAAATGCCATCACAAGTTGAGCTTCATACATTCTGTCTTATGCAAATAGTTGGCGGAGTTATTACATGGTGCCAGGAAATGGTATTGCGTAACTTGTCTAAAGTACTCATTTGTTTTAATTTACACTAAAAAAAATTGTAGCAACAAAAATACCCCAATGAGGCTTGTTCACTTCCAGTAGACTGTGATCTGCCTTGTTTTTAGAACTCGTTTTATTATATCAATCTTAATTATAGGACAGCTGTGTTGGGGCATACGGAAATAACTTATTTCACTTAAACTCAAGAATATGGGGAGTCCCTGAATTTTCAAAGTGGCTAACAGCCAAGTACAAAAATTCTGCTGAATAGCAAATAATTAAGTTTTGGGAAAATAAAAATAAATGAGGCTGAACAAATTCAGACTAATCCAAACTGAACAGTATACAAACCAATTTACAAAATGCTCAATAGGGAAGCAATGCCCCTTCAGATCTTTCAGTCTCCCCACAGAGTTTAATAAGTTATCAGAATTCTGCATCTGATAAGTAATTAAAATTTTCATTTTGTCATCCAAAATAGTGCATCATTGAATTTGTATGTTTTATAACTAATTTTGGGAAATGTAACACAAAATATTGTGTAGTCTGAAAAATATTAGTGACCTGAATGTGGCCTGTAAAAAAATAAATGTTAATTGTTTTGTTTTTTTAAGGGATGCTGTGATTAAATGCTTCACGTCCTGCCTGAGTTAGACTAAACAAAACAAACTATTCAACATCTTTTAAAAGCCAACTTTATATTTTTGTGAAGTTTGCTCAGAAAAATTATGAACTTCCACTCCTGAAACAACACCTGGTGACAGTTTTAGTATTTTCCTTGCCTTTTGCACGCTGGGGATTAAATCATTTTAGCAGAACCAAGTTTAAATATGAGCCAGGTAAACAGTGTTTTATCCCTGTCTGAACCATTTGGAAACTAGAATAGGTTTAACACTTTATGCAATGTAATCTTAAAACTGTTTGACTCAGTTTCTGTTAACACAGTTTAATGACAATTCAGGATTCTGGGTAATATATGAGACAAAACTCTATATGAAACTTTTACATATTTCTTATGTGCTATTACTATTTGTTCACTCTATGCGTTTCCCAAAGATCAGGATTTTGTCATTATTATAGAGAAATTTTTTTAGTTAATTATAGCTGATAGGGCTGCTTTGAAATGTTTGTACATGTGCAGTATGGAGAAAGTTTGGTGTGAACATGAGAGGTCTGGTAAAAGCTTGCTCAGTTTTGTTATGCTTACATTTTAAGGACCAATTTTTTCACTTTGAAGCTTAAAATATATTTGATTAAAATGGCTTATGGATAATATATAAATCAATGATTACAAAATAAATGAATTATTGTAAGTGTTTAGACTATGTAATTTTTAGACTTGAGCCACATAGGCAGGAAAATTAAAACACGCTTGTAATATATATTTCACTTTTGAAATTAGTCAACACACTTTCAGTTATTAACTCAAATCTCTTTTGCTACCCCCTTTCTTATCTGTTGTCAGACTAAAAATAATTGTGTTGGTACATGTACGTAACTCAGACTGTCTGAGAATACACAAGTGACTTTAAAACGTCTTTAATTTTTATGCGTTTTTGGAAAAAATACTCCTGGTGGTATAATGTACATGAAGTGAATGTATAACTATCTGGAATACTCTAATAGGACACTCAATAAAGACAAATACAAAGTACTCCACTTAGGAAGGAACAATCAGTTGCACAAATACAAAGTGGGAAATGACTGCCTACAAAGGAGTACTACGAAAAGGGATCTGGGGGTCATAGTGGATCACAAGCTAAATAGGAGTCAACAGTGTAACACTGTTGCAAAAAAAGCAAACAACATTCTGGGATGTATTAGCAGGAATATTGTAAGCAAGACACAAGAAGTCATTCCTCCGCTCTGCTCCGCGCTGATTAGGCCTCATCTGGAGTAGTGTGTCCAGTTCTGGGCGCCACATTTCAGGAAAGATGTGGACAAATTGGAGAGAGTCCAGAGAAGAGTGACAAAAATGATTAAAGGTCTAGAAAACATGACCTATGAGGGAAGATTGAAAAAATTGGGTTTGTTTAGTTTGGAGAAGAGAAGACTGAGAGGGGACATAAGTTTTCAAGTACACCTCTACCCCGATATAACGCTGTCCTTGGGAGCGAAAAAATCTTACTGCGTTATAGGTGAAACCGTGTTATATCGAACTTGCTTTGATCTACCGGAGTGTGCAGCCCCGCCCCCCAGAGCACTGCTTTACCATGTTATAGCCGAATTCGTGTTATATCGGGTTGCGTTATATTGGGGTAGAGGTGTACATAAAACACTGTTACAAGGAGGAGGGAGAAAAATTGTTCTTAACCTCTGAGGATAGGGCAAGAAGCAATGGGCTTAAATTGCAGCAAGGGAGGTTTGGGTTGGACATTAGGAAAAACTTCCTAACTGTCAGAGTGGTTAAGCACTGGAATAAATTGCCTGGGGGGGGTATCTCCATCATTGGGGATTTTTAAGAGCAGGTTGGACAAACACCTGTCAGGGATGGTCTAGTCCTGCCTTGGGTGCAGGGGACTGGACTAGATGACCTCTCGAGGTCATTTCCAGTTCTATGATTCTATGAATATACTTTGCTTAGCTTCTGTGAAAGCAGTGTTTCTGGGGCAAGCCTTGGTTGAAATATTTTTCCAATTGTAGCTATTTAGGCATTGAAGAGCAAAGATAAGTCTATGAGGATCCTGAAGCTACAGACCACCTAGCTCTTAGATGGCTGATGTTATGATGGTAGAAAGTTCTTTGTTTCCCTCTCTCCACCAGCAGTACCTCCATCTCTTCCAGGTTTAGCTTTAACAAGCTAGTCTTCATGTGAATGTTGACTCCTAGACAGTGGGATGGCTGGGAGATAGTGTTTGCATTTTCTGTGAAGGAAACAGCATGGTGGCTACATTTTACTAGCATATGTATCCCTGTTGTCTCTTAGCTTTGTATAGGTGTTAAATAGAACAGGGCTGGGGGAGAGGATTCAGAGGTGAGGACTCTGCCTTGAGGCAGAAGGACAAGGAAGCCATTGTATTGATTAATGCTAAACCCCTGTATGTAAGACAACAGCAGCATTCCACTGAAATTTATCAAATGTTGTGAAGAGATCCTGCAATATGGGTATGGTTTGAGCAGCAGTTTAAGACATGTTGGCTTTACCAGTCAGTGTGGGATTGCAGGGGGTGCATATCTTCTGGGTTGTCCTGTTGCAGCAGTTAGCCAATGGGGCAGAATCTCTAAGAGAACGGCTCTCATTAGGTAGTCCTGGTCCCTTCAACAGGTTGTTGGGTTAATTAGCTGAGACACAGGGCAGTTGACATAAGCAAACAAGGCACAAGAGGGCCTTTCACTGCTCTGGCCTTCCCATCTTTGTTGTTGGTGGAGGGTATTAATAAATGTTGTGTTGATTGCAGTTCCAGCTAGTGACTTCCACAGGTCACCTGGACTGCAGCAATTGTACAGATATTGATGGACATGGAAGAATTTCATGGAACACCTTGTGGACTCCTGCTGTCAGGTGGAATGGAAATTAAAGGACAAATGAGCACTTGGGTTTTGTTTATATGCTTCATGGGATTGATTTGAGCAGTTGTTTCTGGCAGCAGGGATGTCAAAACCCTCTTTTTCCAATGGGATAGACATTGGTTTCGTTCTCCCAAAACAATAGAAGTTGCATGATTTTTGGAGACACCTTCCTTTTCCCTGTGACCGACATCAACATGCCTTTCTCAAGGGAAGAAGTAGACTTGTGAGTGAGCCTGAGCCATCCTACAAAGCCAAGGCTTTCTCAGGCAGTAGGCTGTTCTGGCTGTAGGCCATGATAGACATCGAGAGTACATCAGGCTCTGAGAAGGCCTTGGTGTTAAACCTGGGATTCTTGTGCTTGGAATTTGAGCATCAAAAAGGGGTAAGGCAGGTGATGGGGAGCATTGATCGCCTTTTATCTTCCAAATTGCTGCCAAATCAGGTTGACCCAAAATGTTATCCTGTTAAGGAATTAATAAGGTTCTGAACACTTGGCAAAAATGTCAGATATTTGTATTTGTCTTCATTAGCCTCTTCAATTCTCAGTGATACTTTAAGTGCCCATTTTATAATTCCATTTATGCAGAAAGCATGCTTGGTCCACGAGAAAATATGGAAAAGGTAGACAAGACCTCCCATTTGACTGACAAGTTAAAAGAAACTAGCTTTGGGCTAAAACTATTCTACAGGTGTTATTCACAGATGCTAGTTTCAATTAAACACTTCAGTTGTCATTACCATACAGTCTGAAATCAAATGCTGCTGATCCACTCACCTTGTCTCATTACATATTTTAATTGTCTTCATTAATCAGTATCTTAGTGATCTAATTAATATCTAGAAAGTTCACTTCTGGAAAACTCAAGTTACATTCCATGCACATTCTATTACAAGAAATGTTTTGTCAGTTACAGCAGCATTCATCCTTTCTATAAGTGAAGTGCAAACATTTCCCCCTCAAAAAAAATTGTTTCCCAATATTTTCATAAAATCAGAAAACGTAACTGAAAACTGTCATTAGTGAACTGAAATTAAAAGCAAAACCACTGACCTAGGCAGGAACTGCAGCAGTAGGATAACTGGTCTCACTGTGTCAGCTACTTTCCTTATTTCCAGACACTATGCAATAACTGGACAAGTTGTCTGCATATACAACTAGACTCAACTCCACACAGTAAGAAACTTGCAATGCTACAGTTAAAAAATGTCCATAAATTTCAGGTATACTAATGAATATTAAAAAAATCTTAAATGAATGTTGTAATAAAGCGTCTCTAAGAACCAGCTGCTTCAATTTTTGCTCCAATTACTTGTGAATAGTAGCAATTAATTTCCAGCTGATTAAATCAATATACATTTAACCCTTCATTTTAGTAGTTACATGGCCTCATTGTATTTATCCTCCCAGCACTCCTGTGAGGTAGGGAAGTACTACTATCCTCATTGTATGAGGTATAGAGGCACATGTTGAGCAAGTGACTTGTCCACAGTCCCACAGGAAATCTGTGGTGAAGCAGGGAATTCCAGGTCTCCCAAATCCCAGGCCAGTATCCTAAAAACTGGGTCATCCTTACTCTCCTGCTTTTAACATCTTATCTGATTTGGCTTTAACAATTGTCCTTGTTTCCACATTTTCCTCAACTAGAATACCATCTTCTGAAACATTGTCTTTAAGCCATATGATCGCCCTTTGCAAACAGTCCTGCAAAATATTTCTCTGGTGTGGTTGCCCACATTCAATCACTAGCTGTTGTGGACTGTCTTCTTATAACTATGATATAGCTACTTTGTTGGCCTACTTGAAAGAATAACTTTGATTATCTTCCACTGTTGCTCTGACTACTTTTCTTTCTACACTCCGGGTGATCTCATCCATGCTCTTGGTGAACATTACGTAACCACTGCTCTCGGCGGCAGACTAATGTAATTCTCCACCCCAACCAGTCTTACATCTCAGCTTGTCTTACTGATATCTTCTCCTAGCTGTTCTACCCAATCCTCTCACTAATCTAACTTCTCATTTTTTCCTCCTAGGCTATCTCTCTTCCCTTATCACTGCTGACAACTTCACTGTCCTCCCCATTGCTCATGTTTGCAAGCTGTTTTATGTAACTTTTTAAACTGGTCCCATAGTCAGTTAGTATAAGGGACGGATATATTGGTTTCTCTTCTTACCCATCCATTCAGTTGGCTGGACTTTAATATTGGAATTATCGTGGGAAAACTAACTAAAAAATGAGTAATACTTTGTTGTGAAAGCAGTGAGGTGAGTTATGACTGGGGGGGGAGGGGGCGGCGGCAACTGTGGGTATGTCCAAAACTTCATTTTGATTGCCTGGGTGAGCCTTTTTGATGTCACAGCCCTGCAGCAGCTCTTACCAGTGACCATCCTGAGGAACAGCAGCTCCCTTCTTCTACCATACTCAGCTGGTAGAGGTTAAGTCTAGGAACAAGACAAAGATAAGAGATTAGGAAGGAGGGGGGAGCTTAAAAGAGGCTGGTGGCTAGGGCAAGGAGAGTGTGAATGAAGGATGAGGGGCTGAAAATGTAATGAAACTTCCACTGTACCAGCTTATGTCAGGAGAAATTTATGTCCCTTGTAGGTCTCTCTAAATTTACTTATGAATGTAAAAAGGAAGTGGCAGCTATGGACTAGTTCACAACATTTTAGTAGAGAAGATGAACTAGTAAATTATAAATAGCTGTTACAAGGGTGAGGAGAGCATGTGGAGGACAGCAAAAAGGGAAAGTGACCATCTGAATAGATAAGGGAAGCATTTACAGTTTCTAAATTTGAACAATATATATAATTATTACAATAGAAATATATTTAAGTGACTTTTTAATGTAAAAAGCAGTGACCCCCTGCAAGGGCTGCAGTAGGAGGGCATTAGTATTGCCATAGCACTAGCTTTTAAAATAAATCCTGAAATTCTGTGTCCTAATAGTTTACAGATGTAAATTCCATAGTCTTGCTCGAACGGTGCTTACAGCTCTTGCGAACGTTCTGGGGGTTGTGTTTTGACGTCTCTGCCTCTTCCTCCTCACAGCTACTCTTTCCTCTTATTTTAATACTTAAAAAAAATCACGTCCCTTCTTTCCATCACTGCTCAAAGTGGGAGGTGAGCCGCAGCCCTCCCCGGTGAGTGCTTTCCCCCGCCCACTGAGCCCCGCCTCCCGCTCAGCCTCGCTGCTGCGTGTCTGTCTCATTCATCGGGAGCCAGCGACGGAGCCTGGAGGTCCTAGCACGGTCGCGCTCTCCTATGGAGCTGCAGCCGGGACCGATCCGTCCGCGGGGGATGCTTGGCCCTGCGCGGGGTGCGATCTGCCCTGAGCAGCTGTGAGGAGCAGAGGGGGTCTCCCGGCACCACCATGTCCCTGCCGCCCATCCTGCCTCCCCCCGCCCCGGCCGCTATCCCCGCCGCCCCCCGAGCGCAGCCCAGGAAGCCGGCGGCTCCCAGGAAGGCAGCGCCACCGCCCGCCGAGGAGAAGCCACCGAGGAAGCCGCGGGGGGCGCCCCCGGAGCGGGCCGGTCCCTTCCCCAGCTCCTGGCCCTGCACCTCTCTGCAGAGGCAGCAACCGCGGAGGCCGGCCCCGGCCCCGCCACAGCCCCGCGGCCGCTCCTGCGAGACCCTGTGCGCGGCGGCGGGGCCGGAGGCGGGGGCTGGAGAGGCCGCTCTGCGCTTCTCGCTCAGCCTCCCCCCCGAGGCGGCCCTGGTGCTGCAGCGCCGCAGCCTGGAGAAGCAGCGGGGGCGGCCGAGCCCCTCCTCCGCCACCGAGCGCCTCCTGCCGGGCTCCCGGAGCAAGGCGGCCCCGGCGGTGGGGGGCTCGGCGCGGAGAGGGGCCCGGGCCGGGCTGGGGTCCAGCCCCGGGGACCTGCGCGCCCTGCTGAAGATCTCGCTGCTGAACGAGCGGCACCGCTACGACGACGTGGAGTACGAGGAGGAGGCGGCGCCGGGGGCCGTGGCGGACGAGGGGCTGGTGCGCAAATGCACCGAGTGGCTGCGCGGGGTGGAGAGCGCGGCCGGCCGGGACCGGGCCGACAAGCTGGAGACCCTGCCCCACCTGGGGGCCCTCTGAGCCTTGGGTGGCACCTGCCTGCCCCGCCGCACGCACCCAGGGAGCGCGCAGCCCCCGCCCCTCCTCGCAGCAATAGCCGGGGGGGGCTTCCCATGTGATGTGCCCCGCAGCGGGGTTCTTCCGCTCTCTCCATTGAACCCCCGGGAAGCTGGACAGCACCGTATCCTGCTCCAAAGCCACCTCACGTGTTCGTCTCCCCAGACTCAGAGCCGCGGAGAGCGGAGTTTTAGTGCCGGGTTTGACCGCCCGCCCTGCTGCTATCCCCGCCTGAGGAAACTGACTTGCGCTTTGACCCCCTGGGGGCTGGCGGCTGTTCCAGGCGCTACATAAACGGGAAAAAATGTATTTATAGCTGCTGTGTACTGTGTATTTTCATTCACATCTTGTGGGGAGAGAAAAAAATGGGGGCTGACTAATCAGTGTTGTATAGATGCTTCTCCTCATCCGGCTGGATTGCTGGATGCTTTTTATCTGAAATCAGGAGACAGAGTTTCTAGTGGATGATGGACAGGACCGGGAGGTTAAAACCTGCACGTGGGGGTGTTTGAATGTGATCAAATGTGAGCAGAAACAGAGACAAACGTTCTCAGCTAGTTAACTTACTGTAATGCAACAGGTGCTTAATCTGCTGTATTCACTTCAGTGTTTTTTGTAGCAAAAGCTGACTCCTGACATTTGCAGGAATTGTTTATGATCTCTGGGTTAGGGTAGGGAGAGGAAGATGGGAGAAACTTGTTAAAACTATAGAGCCTTTATCAGAAACTATCACAAAAGTGTCTTTGTGTTAAACAACAAAGGGCAGTCAAGCAAAAAGGAAAACAAAACTGCTGCACAATACAGGCCCTCAAGACAAAGTGTTCAGTTACTGAAGGATAAATGTATTGATTTCCTTTTGAAAAGAAACTCCTTTGTAAATAGAGTTAGAGTACATTGATTTTGTCTTATTTGTACATAAAGGAACATTTTTATTTATTTGAATAAATGATTAAAGCCTTTTGTGTTGCAACAGCAGCACCTTTGTAACTGTGAATGGGGCTGTTTCTTAATCTGTTGCAGGCATCTGACTATTTAGTTGTGGGATTGAGAGAAAGATAAGCAGTGATTACACAAAGATAAAGATGGGCTGATAATATGTAGAGAATGTGCAGCTTATTTAGGATAATTTTATTTCCTTTCTAGACTAAAATGTCCAGAAGATTTAAAACGTAAGGAATTGGAACCAAAACCCTTACAGGTAGGGGCCTACCAAATTCACAGCTATGAAAAACATGTCACGGACCATGAAAAGTGGTCTTCTGTGTGCTTTTACCCTATACTATACAGATTTCAGAGGAGAGACCAGCATTTCTCAAATTGGGGGTCTGGACCCAAAAGGGAGTTGGAGCAGGGTCTCAACAAGATTATTTTAGGGGGGGTCACAGTATTGCCACCCATATTTCTGTGCTGCCTTCAGAGCTGGGCAACCGGAGAGCGGTGGCTGCTGTCTGGGAGCCCAGCTCTGAATGCAGAGCCGCCGCCAGCAGCAGCACAGAAGTAAGGGTGGTGTGGTAGAGCTGGGATCCCGGCCAGCAGCCACCGCTTTCTAGCTGCCCAGCTCTGAAGGCAGCACCGCCGCCCGCACCAGCACGGAAGTAAGGGTAGCAGTACAATCACCTCCCCTACAATAACCCTGTGACCCCCCCAACTCCTTTTTGGGTCAGGACCCCGACAATTACACTGTGATGTTTCAGATTTAAATAGCTGAAATCATGAAATTTACTATTTTTAAAAACCCTATGATCGTGAAATTGACCAAAATGGACCATGCATTTGGTAGGGCCCTACTTATAGAAATATGAATTAAATCTAATGATTGTGTTCAAATAAGCATAATCGTGCTGATTCAATTAGATGGATAGCTGGCCATGATTTAGGGAGTGTGCAGAACAGAGCAGGTTAAGATGAGCACTTCAACTGGTTTGCGCTCAACATGCAGAGCTGTAGCTCTACATATGTGTGTTTTTTATATATATATATATATATATATATATAGCACTTACCTGGGTGTACAGTTTGAAAAAAGTGGCATTGTGCATGAACAGTGTATGAATGTTCTAACACTTATAATCACATTGTCTAAATTAAACTCTTTCCAACATGTTTAAGGGCACTTGTCTTGATTGAAAAAAATGAGATTTTAAAGTTGCTACATGCTAAACATATTTTAGTGGAGGTGGGGACCCTTTCTCTCTGCTCCACACTATACAAAAACTTTAAAATGCACAGCAAAATAGTATTTAACCAAAAATTTCCCCCATCATTGAGGCTGGGAACAAATGTAAAAAATGTCAGTTGAAAGGACAGTGCCGGCAGTAGGCATAAGCAGACTAAGCAATTGTTTAGGGCCCTGAGTCGCTAAAGGGGGCCCCCTATTTGCCTTTTTAGTAAGTGTTAGGGGGGCCCAAAATATTCCTGTTTAGGGCCCCCAATGGGTTAGCAATGCCTCTGAAGGGGTAAGTCTTTAAATAAAGTTAAGGGTGTGAAAACAGGCTGATAACTAAAGAGTCTCCTCAGCTACTTGTTGCCACCACAATACTATAATTTACTAACTTAGAAAATTCATAAGTAAATACTTAAGATGCTGTGGCAAACCTTTCACAAGAAATACATTTGTTTAAACATTTATGAACATGTTAACTTGAATTTATCAAGTATGCTGTAAAGTGCTACTTAGTGTTAGAAATTAAAAACTATAAATGTTGCTTTGATGTAAAATGTTTCATGGTACTTTAGGAAAGATTCACTTTTTATGCAAATTGGTTTTAGCTTTTTATGCAGTGGATTACTCTGACATTAAAGCAGCAGAGCAGAAAAAAATTGTCTATGTTTGCAATGCCATGAACTCCCAGGAGATTTTGTTTTTACAGTTAAATTGCTCAAAGTGATAGTGTATTTTAGCTTCATTTTAAATGACATTTCATTATTGAAATAGCTCTTTGATTTTGTTCCAGAAAGTTGGGCCTTTTCATACTTTCCCAATATAAGCCACAAAACCTATATGTCTGGATTTCTACTAATTAAATACCAGAGTACTGGTGGCCATTGTAAAAATAATTCACTAATCTATCGCAAATGTGAAATAGTTGTGCTCACAAGCCCAGAGAAAAATGTGGTGCATGAGAAAATAAATCAAAAAATTTAATGTTATTAAAAATCAATTTAGAGGCTGCTTTGTAATATTGTGTATGAAATGTAACTGCCACTTAAAATTTCCTTGCCATCTTTTAAACAATGCATTGCATATGCCTCTGCCATAGCTGTTTGATTTAATTTTCAGTACAGCAAGAATATTAGCACCTTGAATCCATTCAGCCCTAGCAAATAGAAATTCCCTACACAAATCTGATTTCTACTGGATCAGTCTCAGACATTCCTTTTATGGCCTCAGTGAAACAATAGTTGAAGTTTCAGTTGGATTTTCTTTTCTTTTTGGCATCATTAATTGTAAGGTACCACATTAGTCTGTTTTGGAAATTACTACTTATGGTTAAAGACAACTGCAATGTACTTTTATATACAAATATATTTAATCAGTACATCTAGTTGCAAAGAAAAGTCAATCACTTTTAAAGTATCAAGTATAAAAAAAATCTCTTATATATTTGGAACTTGCTAAGTTCAGTGTGAGGTGAGAATTCAACTCTTATGAATTCCTGACAGCAGCAGAAATTCTTGGTAGCATGATTTTATTCCATATGAAATCAAGTGAAATGAATTTAAAGGGAATATTACATCATGAAAAAATATGGAACACCTGAAGGCTAGTACTTGCTGTTGGAGGTAGGTGGGGAAACAAAATTCCAAAGACTCAAAGCATCAAGGAATTTATTATCCCTAATTGCTAATCTGATTGAAAATATCCAGTTTGAAGATTGCCAGTAGCATTTTTCGGAAGAATTAATTTGTGCAAAGGTACCCAGCTTTTACTGCATTTTGGGCTAGTGCACCACTGTGCCTTTGAATTAGAGATGGGCCTGAACCACTGGCTTAAGATTTGGGTCCAGATATTAAGGGTTACCAGTTTCTCAGATGTTTGAACCCATGAATTTGGTTTGTGTGCCTCTCCATTTTAGGTGCACAGTAAGCAGAAACCAACTTTACTTGAAATGAATATTTAGTGTTATTGACTGGAAGGATAACAAAAATTGATGTTCATCTAAATGTGTCCATAAACCTCTACCTTATAACCAATGTTTTCAGAAGTGTAACATGTTTTCCTTTGTACAGTAGTATTCTAAAGGTGAGATGGATGCAGAGGTTCAGCAACTGTTATTCACCTATGAGCCAGACAGGAAGTACAAACATTCATATGCTACAATCATCTTGTTGGCTCTTCAAAGAAGTACAGTAGCTTTCAGTGAACTCTGCTGAAGCCAGTGCTAATACATATGTTTGCTTATGCCATCTGATTGGCTAATATAGCTTCAGACCTCAGTACTCATTTGTGAGGTAAACTCTAGAAAATGACATCACGAGAATGTTTTCATTCATTCAACTTTTACACTGAACATACCAATAGCATTTCTAGTGGTCTGGATGCTGAGCCTCCCTGTCTTGCTTTGGGTCAGTTACTTTATGTGTTTTCCATCTGTAAAAAGGAGAACTTCACTCTCAGGGATGTTGTGAGTATTCATTAATGTTTGTAAAGTGCTTTGAAGAAGAAAAATGTTAAGTATTTTATTTCCTGTTACTACAGTATTATACTATTTCTTTGTTGGTGCATCACTGGACCTGTCAAAAGTTAACAAGCTCTTTAAACCTGTTTAAATTGTTAGTGCAGGCAGGATGTACCTAAAATGACACTGCACTCCATCTACATCTTTTGCAAACCACTTTCCTATGCAAAGATTTCCCCTTCACAACAGAATCCATCAATTTGTGGTTAGTGAATATTTTTCTGTTTTTTGTGAGTTGACTTGATTTTGTTTGAAAAGGTGCCACATGTGATTGAGAAAGATGGACTCCTTTTTAAGACATTGGAGATGATTTTATCCTTCAAGAAGTGTGCATATCATGAACCTCTAGATATTTTTTCACAGATAAAATATGTCCTTAATTAATTGCGCTGTTAAACAACAATGGAATACCATTTATTTTAAATATTTTTGGATGTTTACTACATTTTCAAATATATTAATTTCAATTACAACACAATACAAAGTGTACAGTGCTCACTTTTATATTTATTTTTTATTACAAATATTTGCACTGTAAAAAAAGTATTTTTCAATTCACCTAATACAAGTACAGTAGTGCAATCTCTTTATCATGAAAGTTGAACTTACAAAAGTAGAATTATGTACAAAAAAACCTGCATTCAAAAATAAAACAATGCAAAACTTTAGAGCCTACAAGTCCACTCAGTCCTACTTCTGGGTCAGCCAATCACTCAGACAAACAAGGGTTGGTTACAATTTGCAGGAGATAATGCTGCCTGCTTCTTGTTTACAATGTCACCTGAAAGTGAGAACAGGCATTCACATGGCACTGTTATAGCTGGCGTTGCAAGATATTTACATGCCAGATGCGCTAAAGATTTATATGTCCTTTCGTGCTTCAACCACCATTCTAGAGGATATGCTTCCATGCTCATGATGAGTTCTGCTTGATAACGATCCAAAGCAGTGTGGACTGACGCATATTCATTTTCATCATCTGAGTCAGATGCCACCAGCAGAAGGTTGATTTTCTTTTTTGGTGGTTTGGGTTCTGTAGTTTCCACATTAGAGTGTTACTCTTTTAAGACTTCTAAAAGCATGCTTCACACCTCATCCCTCTCAGGGTATGTCTACACCCAGCCGCTAGTTCGGCGGCTGGCAATCGAAGTTCTGGGTTCGACTTATCGTGTCTTGTCTGGATGCGATAAGTCAAACCCGGAAGTGCTCGCCGTCGACTGCGGTAGTCCAGCTAGACGTGAGGAGTACCGCGGAGTCGACGGGGGAGCCTGCCTGCCGCGTGTGGACCGAGGTAAGATCGAACTAAGGTACTTCGAACTTCAGCTACGTTATTCACGTAGCTGAAGTTGCGTACCTTAGTTCGATTTGGGGGGTGAGTGTAGACCAAGCCTCAGATTTTGGATGGCACTTCAGATTCTTAAACCTTGGGTCGAGTGCTGAAGCTATTTTTAGAAATCTCGCATCGGTATCTTCTTTGCATTTTGTCAAATCTGCTGTGAGTGTTCTTAAAACGAACATGTGTTGGGTCATCATCCGAGACTGCTATAACATGAAATATATGCAGAATGCAGGTAAAACCGAACAGGAGACATACAATTCTCCCCCCCAAGAAGTACAGTCACAAATTTAATTGACACATTATTTTTTTAATGAGCATCATCAGCATGGAAGCATGTCCTCTGGAATAGTGGCCGAAGCATGAAGGGGCATATGAAGGTTGAGCATATCTGGCATGTAAATACCTTGCAACGCTGGCTACAAAAGTGCTATGTGAACGCCTGTTCTCACTTTCAGGTGACATTGTAAATAAGAAGCAGACAGCAATATCTCCCATCAATGTAAACAAACTTGTTTGTCTTAGCGATTGGCAGAATAAAAAGTAGGACTGAGTGGACTTGTATGCTCTAATGTTTTACACTGTTTTGTTTTTGAGTGCAGTTATGTAAACAAAAACAATATGCATTTGTAAGTTACACTTTCATTATAAAGAGATTGCACTTCAGTACTTGTATGAGGTGATTGAAAAATGCTATTTCTTTTATCATTTTTACAGTACATATATTTGTAATAAAAAATAATATAAATTGAGCACTGTGCACTTTGTATTCTGTGCTGTAATTGAAATCAATATTGAAAATGTAGAAAAACATCCAAAAATATTTAATAAATTTCAATTGGTATTCTATTGTTATAAGTGTGATTAATTACGATTAATTTTTTTGAGTTAATCGTGTGAGTTAACTGCGATTAATTGACAGCCCTCATCCTTTCCTTTTAATCCAGTGTATCCCAGTTTATTAACCAATAATCTAGATTGCAGTAAAACATAATAAAACTTTACATATTTATTTAATCTATGACTAGGATAACATATGTTTTTTGCTCATTTACAGGCCACAATAGGGTTCATAAAGGAGCAGTTGTAACAGTTGGGCTGACATATTTACCCTAATTGTAAACTCAGTTGTAACAAGTATGTAAAAGTTTATAAAATAATACAATAATCTATAATAACCAATGTTAATGGAAAATAGGTCAAGTTGGTTTTTATAATGAATGTTACAAACAGGTGCAAAAAACAAATAGAGACACTCCATTTGTCCAAACAAATAAAAAGTCCATGTTAATATAATTCCAGGACTATATATAATACTAAAAACAGAATATATAAAACCAAAAATTAATAAATTAGTGTGTCACATTTAAGCATAATTAGTAAACAAAATAATGAGAGGATGGGCTATTCCATCATCACTCCCTTTGTGGCTCCTTAAAGAAAGACTAAGGGCTGGTCTGGTCTGGACGCGATAAATCGAACCAGGAAGTGCTCGCCGTCAACTGTGGTACTCCAGCTCAACGAGAGGAGTACCGCGGAGTCGACGGGGGAGCCTGCCTGCCGCGTGTGGACCACGTCTGAACCGCGGTAAGTTCGAAGTAAGGTATGTCGACTTCAGCTACGTTATTCACGTAGCTGAAGTTGCGTACCTTACTTCGACTTGGGGGGTTAGTGTAGACCAGGCCTTAGAGGAAAAAATAGGGAAAAACAGATGAAGGCTACTGAAGCGAGCTTCACCATCATGGCTGCTCTCCTGACCATTTCCTGGGACCCCAGATCTTTGTCACCCTGATCCTGAGAGGTGTCCTTACCAGACCAACCAAAGAGAGGGACCCCGCCAGCGTCCCCTCTACTTCCTCCAGCTAAATCCCAAACACCACCTGGGGTCAAATAAAATCAGACTTTAACAGCAGCAACACCTCCAGCTCATCTCAGCTAACTTCTCTTTTCTGCAAAAGGACAGGTATTACCATCTTGAATACCATCTAAGACAGCAGTTCTTAACCAGGGGTTTGTGGCCCCAAGCTGGTTTTAGGGTGCCGTGGAGCCCTGTGACTGAAGTGCAGGGCCCTGAGCCCTGGAACTCCCCCTAGAGCTAAACCCCCCAGCACCAGTGCCCCCCCCTGGAGCTGAAGCCAGGAGTGGAGCCAAGAGGCTAAAGCCCTGAGCCCTGGCGCCCCCCACCAGTACAGAAACTGGGAGTGGAGCCGCAGGGTTGAAGCCCCAAGCTCCGGCACTGCTCCCGAGTCTAAAGCCCTGAGCTCTCCCCCTCCCCCCGGCTGAAGCCCCGAGTCCCCTCCCCCGCACTCGGTGGCTGAAGGCAAGATCCCTAGCCCCTGCCCCCCAGAATTCAAGTATGTTGGGGGGGCCTCAGAAAGAAAAAGCTTGAGAAGCCCTGATCTAAGAGACTGCCAAACAAGGGGCGTTTTCCTTCTAAAACTCTCTCCAGCTACATGGAAAGGCAATAACCGATGTTATTAAAATGAAAGCCTTACTTAATACTTTACATTTCAAATGCTTTAACTGTTTTTCCTTCTTTTCTGTATCTTTAATAAAAGATTTAAAAAGATATTTAATAGTGTGTTTGCCATAGTACTAAGCAGCCTTACATCCATGTATACCAAACCTCTGACCTTGTTTAACGATGTTTAATGTTAGATGGTAACTGAGTTATGTGAACAGCTTTAGCCCATATATTCCATGTAAATGTATACAACACTGATACCCTGTTGGTGGAAGCAGTGGAATACCCCAGACTTGTTATGTTGAAATCTCCCAGGATGAAAAGGCCACACAGATATATAAGGCCCAAAACTAATCTCCTTACTTGCCTCCCTAGGAGTTTCACAGGTCACCTCTGGTCTAACCCACTCATCTGGTCACAGCCTGGACCTGATATTTGGCTTAGAGTAGAGGACATCACAACCCAGCCACTGTCTTGGACAGGCCATCACCAAATTAAGGCAGTGGGCAGAGCTCTGTGAGGTTACAAAACCCACAACCCTTATTTAACCACAAAGACTCCATCAAATTCCAAAGCATGCCAAATGACAGCAATGCTTTGTGCACAGAACAAGGAGTCAAGTATCTGGTGAACCCTTCTTATTGTACCCTTGCTTCAACCATGAATGTGCTGGCACCCAGACAGCCCCTTCCCATCACACACACACACGAATCTTGAGTTTCTGACCCTTTCTCTTCATTTGACACAGTGTGTTAGAAAACTGAGCACGGATGATGTAAAACAAAAGGCTGAAACGGACACATAACAAAGAACTTCTAAGCCTCTACTGAAGCTGCTACAGGCTCAGAGAACCTTCCTATTAGCCTCTACTGTAGTTGTCAAATCTTGCCCTAAGGAGCTGTCCAAGGGATTAATCGATCCTGAGTGCCTACAACCCACAACAGAACTCAGCACCAACCTCTGAGAAGACTATCATCCTAATTCGCTGAAAAGATCCAGTATATTCAGGAAGGTGTCTCAAACAGCATAACTCTGTTCTGCCTGACAAACAGCCTGCCTACATACATTCGCTCCTCAAGAAGTACTGGACACCCCAATGAATCACGACCAAGATCTGTGAATCCAACTCAGGACTTTCACGTACGATGAGATTCATGAGCAACTCATGCCACTCATGACCTGAACAGCCAATACCTCACTTAGAGAAGAAATCTCTCCTTTCTCCTTCGAACACACGGTAGTCTGACCAACACAAAAAATGTACCCTTGATATATAGGTTCTAGTCAATTACTATCCATTATCAAACCATCCCTTCCTAAGCAAGCTCATAAAGAAGGTAGACAAAGGTCAACTATACAATCATCTAATTCATGCGAATATCCTAGACCCAGCATAATCTGGATTCAGTCCAGGATATGGGATGGAAGTTGCTTTAGTGGCACTGATGGATGATCTTCTCCTGTGAATGGATAGAAGGCAAACATCCATTCCCATTCTCCTGGATCTATCTTCAGCATTTGACACTGTCAACCAGGAGACATGGTTTCAAGTATCAGAGGGGTAGCCGTGTTAGTCTGAATCTGTAAAAAGCA
>NW_020664436.1:28968064-28995738 GCF_002925995.2 Terrapene triunguis
TCTGTTAGTCTCAAAGGTGCCACAGGACCCTCTGTTGCTTTTTACAGGAGACATGGTTGTGTCACCTGAGAGATGGCAGAGACCCAGAGTAATGCACCAACATGGTTTGTGTCCCTCCTGGAGGCATGCATCCAAAGAGCAGTGATGGGCAAACTGCACCTCAACTGCTGGATCCCTCACTTGTGGAGCTAAAAGGAAGCTTACATCAACCTAACTCTGTAAGTGTCTATACTAAAATGTCGCTCCCACCAATGTAAGTCACCCACTACCCCGCTTTAATAACTCCACCTCTGCGACAGCTGTAGCACTTAAGTCACTGTAGTTAGGTCAACGCCTCGTCTGTGTAGACACTGTGTTGCTTACATTGCTGCCTGGGGCTGACAGTGGAGCCCCCGCCAGCCAGGGCTGACAGCCAGAGTCCTGCCACCGCCTCCTGATGAGGGATTGTGGGTGGGGGGAGGAGAGCCCGAGCCTGGCTGCCTCCCGGGAGGGATTGAAGGGTGGTGGGGCTGCAGCTGTCAGTGCCCCACAATGTCAGTTAAATCGGTGCAAGCGCTGCTGGTGAGTATGTGCACCGCCAACAGGAGCATGCGTGGATGTTAAAAATTGAATTAATTACTGCGGTGGCTGTATGTCAACTTAACTTAAATCGACTTAATTTTGTAGTGCAGACATGTCCTGAGTACCTGTCCCAGACCTTAGGAAGAGCTCTGTGTAAGCTTTAAAGCTTGTCTCTCTTGGTCCCATAGAGAGAGACAAGAAACCCACCTTCTTTCTTTAATATCCTAAGACCAATGCAGCTATGACAACACTACATGTGGCTCTCATCTGTTTAATGAGGCCAAATCTTGAGAGGTGCCGAGTAGCTTGAAACGCCTGTTGGCTTCAGTGAGAGTTGAAGTTACTTAGTACTGCTCACGATTTGGCCCACAAAATCTAACAAAGATCTAAACAGTTTTTAAATGCTGATTACTCTGACTGTGCCAGACCCATTTGAAGAGTTTCTGTTACCTTCCCAGAAAAGAGAAACCACAGCAACAACTGTTGGAAGCAGAAATATGTTTGATATGTGCTATGGTTTTTGCTTCTCTGTTCTGAGATTGCTGTAGTTATGGTTTCAATGTTCTTCCTTTTTCAAGGTGTTATTTCAGATAGCCACTCTGCTCACTAATCCATCTCCACTAGGCCTATGTTTAACATTCCAAACCAGTAAACAGCTTTCAAGCAACCCACAGTGGGGGAGAAAAACTGCCTCAATGTTTTATTTTTTCCACAAATATAGATTTCCCGCCCCCCCTCCATTTTACATCCAGCCCATAAAAAAGTATACAGGCCCAGCACTGGTAGTAGTCTAATCTGTGAACTAAATTAATCTAATTTCACAAGTCAGGAAGGTAAAAATGACGAGAGCTGTGACTCTCCCTTTCCTAGTGGTATATGATGCTTGTTTCTAGCCTTGACAGCTCACCACATGTGAGTAATGTGGCTATTACAAATCCATGCCATAATGCCTTTTTGTAAATCTAATGTTGTTGCTTTTGCAGCATACAAAATAAAACATCGTAAAACAATACTTATGAAACTTCCCAAGACAAGAGAAAGAGACAAAAAACAAACAAAAACATTCTGAACATGATTATAAATCCTAATGTGGTCAGAACCTTGGAAGTAATTGTCTCTTTAACACCATGTAAGATTGGGGGTAGGGAGGAGTCAAGCAATGATATAAAAGCAGGCCTTTTAGAACTTCAGTTGTGCACCAAGAATCACTTTTTAGCTAATAGGGCTGTTAAAAGTTTCTTGCAAAATGTTTATAAAAAGTTAGGTTTCTTCCATTTTTATTTGTTTGTTTTTGCTTCTTTGTGATGTATAATGAAAGCCTGAAAGGTTGTGTGAGCTTTTAAAAGTTGGTGGGGTTTTTTTTTGTTTTTGTTTTTTTAAACTCTGGAAATACCAGGAACACCAAGTTTGTGTTTTGCAGGAGGACCTCTTGGGGCAGTGATCTTAGAGCATGTGTATTGTGAGTTATTGCACCTGGTTGAAGGGGGGAAGAAGAGAAGGGAGATCTATTTATTTACAAAACTTCTTTTCTCCTAAATGTTCATTGCTTATTGGAATTACACAAAGGCTCAGCAGAATCAAAGTAAAGTCATAGAGTTGACTGATCTATTTTCAGTCTGTTGGCTTTTGTGATGTCATAATTGCATGAGTTTTCCAGTAATGACAGTGTCTTCCAGGGCTGATAAGAACTGAATTTCTAATTCAGAAAAACAAAAACATTTAGGCACTCTTTAAATAAACAGAGGAAAGGGGACAAACAAAGTTTTATTTTTTCTTTGCTGGTTACTTATGGATAGTGAAATATTGTTAATTAGACCCAACTTAGCCACTTTTGGAGTGTCAGTGATTGTCCTTAACACAGCTCAGTGTTTCTTATTGTATCTTGTCAGGATTCTTTAATTGTGCTGCAAAGCCAATAGAGAAGACAGTTCTGTACAAAATGCTGGACTCCACAATTTGTTGCAGATGTCAAAGGTTGTATCTCCATAAGGAGTGCTAACCCTCATATGAACTCCTTAGCAGTATCCCTGTAACATCTATGCACACAATTGCCATAAAGAGTGCATAGGTTAGGATTGCATTTGCTGTATGCAAGTCTACCCATCCTGTCAGTCTCCAGTCAGTACTGCACCAGAATAGATAGCGAGCACTGGCATAACAGTTGCAATGATACAATCAGTCCTGCCATCACAATCCTGTTGTGTAGACTGCCTCACCAACCCGATGTAAACTTCTTGGAACGGGCCACCATGAGGCACCAAGGTTTGCATCATCATACAGGGATAGCCTTTTATATCCAGGTAAGGACAGTGAGGCTTTTGTTACAACCATGTGAGTCTATGTGCTAAATTAACTACAGAAGCGACAGCTACCCCCAAAGACATTTTAAAGTGTTTTTTAAAATAAGTACAGAAAAGAACATGTTAAACACTTATGACATTTCAATTTTTAAATATTTTCAACTTTGTCTGAATTACACTCACAAATTTGTTACTGAGAAGTTAAGTAATACACCTTCAGATGGGTCCAATACAGTTTTTCAGCATATAGCTTTTCCTGTGTTGAATGAAAGAACATTTTCTGAATTGAAAAGTGTAATTTGGAAGAAATTTGGACCAAACTGCTTTCAATTTTGTTTTTAATTTAACTGGTAAATATTACATATAGGTTGAATATGCGTAATGATTTTCATAAAATAACCAACTTTCAAGACAAGGGAGCACTGTAACCTTAATTATAATTAATACAAGAAACTGCCCATCCCAATTTTAATTAATTTTTAGCATTTTTTTTTATTTTGCAATCCACAGCCCCTGTTCTGCAAATGTGCATGTAACTAATTTTACTCCTGTTGAGTAGTTCCACTGATAAGTGCACAAGGGTTGCAGGATTTGGGTCTTTAACCACAATCTTGCAAAAATATATCATATGCAAGTGAGTAAATGTTTGCACTATTGAGTTTCCTAAGTAAAAGAATGGTAAGTTGCAAAATGGCACATACCTATTCAAAGATCATAAACCAGTTGATTGAGAAAGATAGCAACAAGAACACTGTCAACAAAACAAGTCACATCGCTGCTAGATGTTAACAACGGCTATGGGAATACTGTAAGTATTAGCCAAGATGGTCAGGGATGCAACCACATGCCCCAAGTGTCCCTAAGCTCTGACTGCCAGAAGCTGCGCCTGGAAAACGGGGGATGGATCCTGTTCTGTTCACTCCCTGAGTTATCTGGCACCAGCCACTGTCAGAAGAAGACAAGATACTGGGCTGGATACACAGGGGCCTGCACAGGCATTTAAATTTGACTGCTTTTGGAGAGGTACGTTAAATACATGATGTTATGAGGAAGTACTGTACACCCTCACTATAATAAAGTCCTGGGGATCCAAGCGATTTAGCCATTATAGCCAGGGATTCATTATAGCAAAAGAGGGCGGGCGGGGAGGGAACAGTTCCCTTGGCCACAGAGGGAGCTCAGCTCCCCTGGCTGCAGGGGAGAGTGGGCTGGAAGAGCTCATTCTCTCCCTCCACCGTGGCCCTGAGGCAAGAGGAGCTCGTGTGCCCCTGCCTGTCCCCCCTTGTACACACACCCCTGGCTGGCTGGACCCTTGCTCTGACCTAACCCAGTAGGTTCTTAAGCTGTGGTCCAGATCCATGATAGATCAATGGTCATTAATCAAATGCCTCATATTTTGTTGATTTCCATTTCAGTCAATGTAAGGCTTCATTGCATGATGTCACTGCATGGGATGTTTGCAGAAGAGTGAGGTGGGATTTGATAGCAGCCTTCAACTACCTGAAGGGGGGTTCCAAAGAGGATGGAG
The DNA here is from genome assembly GCF_002925995.2 of Terrapene triunguis. NCBI lineage: Eukaryota > Metazoa > Chordata > Testudines > Emydidae > Terrapene > Terrapene triunguis. Next base: position 28,972,454 of record NW_020664436.1, read on the forward strand.
CTCAGCTGTTCAGTGGTGGCAGATGATAGAACAAGAAGCAATGGTCTCAAGTTGCAGTGGGGGAGGTCTAGGTTGGATAGTAGGAAAAACTATTTCAGAAGGAGGGTGGTGAAGCACTGGAATGGGTTCCCTAGGGAGCTGGTGGACTCTCCATCCTTAGAGGTTTTTAAGGCCCGGCTTGCCAAAGCCCTGGCTGGGATGATTTAGTTGGGGATTGGTCCTGCTTTGAGCAGGGGGTTGGACTAGATGACCTCCTGAAGTCCCTTCCAACCCTAATCTTCTATGATTCTGTGTGCATGAAATGTGACCCCACCCTGATTTCTTCATTTCACTCGTTACCGCCAGTCTGCATGTTTGCTTTTCCAACCTGGTGCCCAGCTCAAGTGCATAATCAACAACACGCACCCCACACACCTATGCCGCTGATCTCTGCACGGCTTATTTAGCGTGCAGGGCGGAACCCGCCGGACCGCTCGCGTGGCTGCTGCTACCCCCATTGCCCAATACTGCCCTAGGTTTCTTCCCTTGCCGCAGGGCCGCGCTCCGTCTGGCGCAGCCCAACGGTGCCTGGCGGCTCCCGCTTGTTCCGCGGCGCGGGGGCTGGGCAGAGCCAGGGGCGCTGCGAGGGGCGGCGGCTGGCGCTGGGAGGGCGCTGGCCGGACCCGGGAGCGGCTCGTCTCACTGCGCCCGGGGCCACCTCGCAAGCGGTAAGTGCCGGCCCCGGCAGGGCAGGGCGGGGGCTAGCGCGAGCCCCGCCACGGACTAACCGCGCTGGGGAGGCCGAGTCCCGCGGGAGTGGGGCTCCCTCCCACACGTGCGTGGGCAACCGGGGGGTGGGCTCCTGTGACCAGCCCCAGAGAAGTGGGGACGGGACGGTGCTTCTGTGGCCAAGTCTCCCAAGCTGGGTCGCGGCCAGGGCACGACTATTTATCAGGGAAGCTGTTTCTGCTCTGTGGGGTCTGATACCAACATGCACCCGCCTCCAACCCCCATTAATAGGCTTATTGCAGCTACATGGTGGTGCTAAACGGGCGGGTTTGAAACAGCCGAGAGATCGCCTTGCGGCGTCTGTCCTTTCTATTCCCACTTGATTCACTGCATTTCCTTAGAGTCGCCTCCCCAAACAGTGCATCTGGCTGAATTTCATGTGTTGCACATGAATAAGGCTGCACTTCATTTTAAAAGCTAGTCAAACAATGTTTGACTTATTCTGCCTTTCGGAAACCAGGATTCTGCATTTCTATGCTGCCACTCATCTCAAAGAGTCCCAAAGCATCTAATTGCACAAACCATAGGGTGGGATTATTTCTTGCACCACTGAAATGCAGCAAGCTCTGGGGTGCAGCATAGCTGCTATTCATATTTTTAAAAACTAGTCCTCACCATGTTCTAGCTTAACTGAAATCTACATTGACATCCCTCTCCTCCTACCTTTCCTTCCCCCTCCCCTTACAATTTCCCTTTAAACTTGAATCACCCATAGAGCTTCTCTTGGTTCTAAATAAATAAATTTCTGCAATCTGGACTCTCTTGTGGGTGTGAGGGGAAGCTCATGCTGCCTCCAGGTGAGAGACTTGAGTTACCATTGATGAGGTTTCCTGCAAATTGTACTTTTGTAAGTGGAATGGGTGGGGTTTGCCCCCTCTCTCCCACACTATTAGCAGTAGGTTTCATCCAAACTTACAGATGGGGCAGGAGCAGAGGTTTAGGGTGAGATCCATGAAGGGATACCGGCATTGCAACACTGAGCACCTTGGTGCCTGGACAATCACAGGGACAATGCTGCAATCCATAAAGACTGAGTTAGGCACCCTTAGGCTTCCTATGCAATGAAAGGGGAGAAAAATAGGCACCAGAGAATGGTGAGCTGCGAAGCCAGCATGCTAGCTGCCTAATCTAACCAAAGGGAGACCCCTGGTAAGAGGGGGTGGTGTTAAGCACCAACCCTCAGTCAGAGATAGGTGCCCAAGTCCATGGAGGCACCTTGTACCTTGACTAGTGATCCACAAACTGGGCAAGAGGGCACTTGGCTGCCTAAGTTACATGAAAGAAAACAGGAGGACCACCTCCATTATAACCTTTTGCCTAGTCGATAGGGTGCTCACCAGGCTGGGGGACCCCTGCTTCAAGTCCCACATCCTCCTCATGAGGCAAAGGGGATCAGCCAACTTTCAGGTCAGTGCTCTAACCACAAGGTTATGGGATATTCTGATTGAGGGGGGAGGGTCTCTTAATCTCTGCTGTTGACGTGGCGTCACTTGAATTAAACAATGGAATATGTAAATATTAATTGGGACAGAGAGAGAGTGTTTGAAGCACTCTATAGCCTGGTGGATAGGATGCTTCCCTGAGCAAAGGCAGATCCTGTTCAAATCCTTTTTCCCCATCAGGCAGAGGTGGGGACTTGAATGGGGGTTTCCTACATCTTGGATGACTACCTTATGCACTAAATTGAAGATTATAAAGGAGGTTGTCTTCCTAACCCCTTCCCTCCTGCCATGCCACAGCTATTTTGGGCTGGTCTACACTGGGGGGACGGGGCGTCGATCCAAGATACGCAACTTCGCGTAGCTGAAGTCGAAGTATCTTGGATCGAATTACCTGGGGTCCACACGGTGTGGGATCGACAGCCGCGGCTTCCCCGTCGACTGCGCTACCGCCGCTCGCTCTGGTGGAGTTCTGGAGTTGATGGTGAGTGCATTCGGGGATTGATATATCACGTCTTAACAAGACGCGATATATCGATCCCAGATAAATCAATTGCTACCCGCCGATACGGCGGGTAGTGAAGACATACCATTTGTGTGAATTTGTCTGAGGGGGCCAATCTGGTAGGTGTGCTCAGAGGCCACCTACTGGACAGCCCCCTGCCCGTGACTAGGGCAGCTGAATGTCTACCCTGGATTGTGAATTGCTCTGGTGCACAGGCAGGAGACAGGTATCCAGATGCCTATTATGAGGCAGCATTGTGTGTATGTGCTCAGGCAGGAGGTGGGCATCTTGGTGCTGCAGTGCGCATGCCTAGAGGAAAAACGTAGGTTCTGAGAGAGTTTGCGCCTACAGTGTTAGGTGGTAGCCGAGCAGGAGGTTTGTGAATCACACTGGTGCCTAAAAATGGGACTTATGCACCTAGGTACCTTTGTAAATTTCACCCTTAGAGGAGGAGGCGTTAACTGCTAGTCAAACCCAAATTAAGTTCCAGATGGATAGCTATTCAGTAATTTTCATGGACTTGAGGAGAAGGCAGGCACACTATGGAATGTGGCTGCTTCCCTTCTTTCTTCTGCTCTGAGCTGTAACGTTCCTACCAGATGGAGGGGTTTGTGAGGTGTCTGTGAGGAAAGGATTGAAAGCAACAGGACTGCTACTCCCCACCCCTCTCCAGAGTTTGATCCCTAATGAGCCATATTTTCTACTCTCTGCATCAGAGTGGCGGGTAGCACATTTAAAAGGAAAGCTATGCAGCTTCTCCATTTAAAATCATGGTGAAAATGGCAATTATTTCAGTAAACAGAAAATTGGAAGTGGTCTAAAGATTTCATAACTCTATGTAAAACTATGCTAGCTGGTGGAGGGTGGGTAATATTAATGGCTTTTCATGGGAGTCAAGGTACAGGAGTAATAGTACAAGGTCTGTATATCTCCCATAAAGATAGTAGTAAGTCCCGGAATCAACTTTTCAGAATTGGAAATGTCCTATTAAAAAAAAAAATGCTTGTCTGGAAAAGTAATGCTTCAGAGTGTGTTCAATTACCTAGTATTTACTTTAAATACAACATAATTTACTAAGGCAGTTGACTTGTATTCTACTTGCTAAGTCATTTCCCAATAAATTGACATCTTATTACTTAAATGATAAATAAAATCTGTTTGTAATATAAAGCTTTATAAATATGTTTAATGTTGGCTTTGAAGATTGGCTAATATAATTAGATGTAGTAATATTGTCCTTTATTTATACTGTTTTGTTTTCCTTCTGTTTCATAACAGACTGGTACTGAAACTGTAATAGGACATGGCAACCAGCTTACAGCTTTATAAGAAGAGTACATTTCCTCCTCTTCTGAATATTTATCAGCTGCCACATTGCAGGAATGAGGTAATCATTTTAAAAGATGTCAAAGTTGTGAGTGAAATACTTCTTTAAAACGTGAGAAGTATTTGCATTCTGGGAGAATGTCTTTATTTACTTACAACATGCAGAAGATATGCAGTAACAGAGACCTAAGTGTTTTAGCACAAGCTCAGCTGATGAAATCCTCTTTTCTATTGTGACTTGTATTGCCATTTCTTGTGTAGTTAATGTTAAGGACCATATTTCTCCCCTCCTCCTCCCCAAAGTTCAGGTCAGTTGAAAGTTACAAAACAAACAAACAAACAAGGAAGGAGTAGGCTTCTGACTAGCTGCTTGCCATCAAATGCAGACTATTGTTTGGGTCTGTGCGGCACAGGGAGTTAATTTTCAGCAGCAGAGCCTTATCTAGTAAGTTCAAATTCTGAAGATCTCACAAGAGAGCAAGTTTAGTTGTCTCAGGCAGGTCTTTTACTGGACATTCTTCCTCCTCAAAATTAATTGGGCATGACTTAGCCCTGGTCTACACTAAGTGGGGGAACTATCTAAGTTACGCAACTTCAGCTATGTGAATAATGTAGCTGAAGTCGACGTACTTAGATCGACTTACCATGGTGTCTTCAGAGTGACACGGTGAGTCAACTGCTGCTGCTCCCCCATCGACTCCGCCTGCGCCTCTCGCTGCGGTGCAGTGCTTCCATATCGTGATGCCAACTTTTCCCAACCTAGCGCTAAAAATTTCCCAAATCTGGTGAAAAATTCCCAGATAAAGGTTTTTACAGTGCTTCTGTATCCTGGGAAATTTCCCCAAACCTGGGAATTTGTGAGTAAAATGTTTCAACTTGAGAAATTGGGAATTTTCATTGAAAACATTTTACTCACAAATTCCCAGATTTTGGGAAATTTCCCAGGATATAGAAGCACTGCTGCGGTGGAGTACAGGAGTCGACAGGAGAGCACTCCGGGGTCGATTTATTGCATCTGGACTAGACACGATAAATCGATCCCTGCTGGATCGATGGCGGGTAGTGAAGACATACCCTTAGGCCTTGGCTACACTTGCAGATGTACAGTGCTGTGAGTTAAACCTGACTTCGTGCAGCTGAGTAGCGAAAGCACTGCAGTCTGTCCACACTGACAGCTGCCCAGCGGCAGCGCAATACTCGCTATTCCTCTCGGGGAGGTGGAGTACCTGCAGCGGTGTACCCAGTGTGGACGGGGAGTGAGTTACAGCGCTGGGGGTGGCTTTACAGCGCTGCAACTCGTAAGTGTAGCCAAGGCCACAGTCTCCTCTCAGAAGAGGTCCAGAACTTTAATACAAGGGGGTATTAAAATAAAATGGACACTATAGCGTTCAATATTTGGCCAATACAAATCTTCAGGACTTTGTTTATATAAATGAAGTTATTCCACTTTGAACTGAAATATTTTACTTGTACATATTCACATCAGAGTCCTATGTGTCAGAAGGGTATGCCTGCTGTCTTTATGCTGAAAAGTACTATGTTTTATAAAAAAAATTGGCTTGTTGGATGTGTACTGTAGTATAATACTCCAGACACTATTGGCAAGTGATTCACCGAGATTAGAAATGGGAAAAAAATATATTAAGCCATGCAGTCCAAGTCCCTGACTGCTGGATTTTTCCCTAAAATACATACAATGGGCATCAGTAAAAACTCAACATTCAGCGACCACAGTATTTTCCTGAAATTAAAACAGGATGTACTACAAAGTGGCAAATGTTGCACTTTTTTTTTTAAAAGATGCCCACAGTATCCCTTGGATTGACTTTTTTCCTCTTTCTGACATGCCTAGAAAAGGTTGGCTCTGCAGAATGTTGGTTCACATCTCCATGGGTGACATGATTATGATGGTGGTATTGAATATTTGCCAGTTTTACCTAAGATGGTGTAGTGCATTATATACTTGTACAGTATTTCCCTGTGCTTAGTATATGGAATACCTTGAATACTGTGGAGTACTGGAGTTAGCAAATGGCAGATCTTAATTATCTAAGGCAACATACAAATTTTTAACTATCGCCACTGTATGAACTAGAATTTATTATGCTAGTTTACTCATACTTTGCATCCTAAGAAAATATTTTTTTCTTTTCTGCTGTTAGGACATCAGTGTTACGCCTACCCTGCAATCAGAGGTGTGATTACAGCCAGGGCTGGCTCCAGGTGCCACCCCAAGTACATGCTTGGTGGGCTGGTGCCTGGAGTGGGGCGGGGCGGTGCTCCGGCCCGAGAGCGGAGCCCCGGCCGGGCTCGCCGCCCTCCCCCCGGCGCTCTGGCCGCCGGGGAGAGCGGAGCCCCGGCCGCCGGGGAGAGCGGAGCCCCGGCCGCCGGGGAGAGCGGAGCCCCGGCCGCCGGCGGAGCCGCGGTGGGCTCACCGCCCTCCCCCGGGCGCTCAGGCTGGTCGGGGAGAGCGGGCCCATGACCGGGCTCGGCGCCCTCCCCTGCCGCACTCCCCGCGGGGGGGGAAGGCTTTTTTGCCTGGGGCGGCAAAAAAGCCAGAGCCGGCCCAGATTACAGCTCATGTAGCATGTAGACCATGCTAGCTATAATGCAGCTGGTATGGCTAAAGATATCTATGAATGCGGACTGTACAAGCCTGCCTGGACGGGTATGTGCTTACTTTGCTAGCCTATGCCGGGGTCCATGCCTGATATACAAGGCACTCTCTTTTTCCTGTGACTGACTGACTGAGTTACTGTTGCCAGCCCTGGACCTAGAATGAAGGACTAGATGTCAGGGACCCACAGCTGAACCCGGATGCATCTCATTGCCCTCCGATGGTTCAGCAAATGAACCTGGCCCCCTGATTGGCCGAAGACTCCAGCAGGCACATTCTTAAACCCTGGAGCAGGACTGGTTTCTGGCTGCTCAGTAGCATTCCACATTCTGTAGCAGGACCGTTTCTGGTCCTGCTTCCTGCTCTCAGCATCTTCCTTGCCCCTATCCCTGGCTCCTGTTCCTGCTTTCCTCCCTCTGGCTCTTGCCCTGCTCTGGCTTATACTCTGACTCTGATCCTTGGATCCTGATTCCTGGCTCTCGGCTCCAGCTTGCTCGCTGGACTTGGTAACTCAGCTCCTGATTGGGGCTCTGGTCACTAGGCCTGGTCACCTGCTCCAAAATTAGGTCAGTCTCCCGCCCTGACCATTAGGCAAGACTGCACACGGCCCGGCCCTTAACATGAAGGAAGAAAGAGAGTCTTTCCCAGAACACAAGAAAAAAACCATCTCATTTGAATAACTGTCCAGGAATCAGAAATGCACTACTGGACACTATTGTGTGAATATCCACCCAGAAACCATAGAACAAGAATAATATAGCAGTTACCAAAATACAAATAGAGTGACATTCAGTGCCCTAAAAAATCCGAATAGAAACTGTACAAGAAAACTGCTAAAGAGAGAAACAAAGACATGATTGTTCAAGGCTTTGGAAGCCACACTGAGGAAGAAAAATGCTTTGTAAAGCATTTATTGCTTCATCAAGTTGCAGAATGTAATGCCCCAAACCAGTTCAGTTTTCCTAAATAAATAACTGATAAAGCAATTAAACTATTTCCATGAGTTAAATGTTTTCCTTGTAATATTACTTTGCACTTCTATAGAGCTTTTCATATGAGGATCTGAAAACGTTTTACAGCTTTCACTGAATTAAGCCTCACAAACTTCCCTGTGAGTGAGGGAAGTAGTATCCTCATTTTAGCTCTAAGAAAAGTTATGTTAATCTGAGTGACTCACCCAAGGTCACACAGTATGTCCGTGGCAGAGACAAAAAGAGAACCCAATTCTCTTGACTCCCTGTCCCCTGCTCTGACCCTAAATAACCCTGCGTTCCCCCACCTAGGAATCACCAATCAAAAAGAGAAATATTATGGGTAGAAGTATGAAAGACCTAGTAACTCTACCAGTAACTAATTAATTTAGCAATTAAACAGAACAGTCTGCAAGGTTTTGCTATAAATCTGTCTGCTGTCTTGCATCCAGTTGAGTTGAATATACTTTTTCCTTGTCCTGGGTTCCCCACCTAAGAGTTTGATCTACATTCAGCTTTTTTGCCCTGAATTATTTTGAGTTTGTGTTTAATGGGAACAGAATGGCTATTGTTAGTAATAATGCACCTGCCTACTTTCACCATTTTTTGTGGCTATCCATCAAAAATGTACCAAAAACTAATGTTTAGGTTGTGCCAAGAAAGCTGTGGGTATGCAGGTGTGTGACTGTTTCTTTGCTCCCACCCTTGCCTTCCATAGTTAAGCAGAGGGTTTCAGTTTTGCTCTCTGTTCATTTGAAGAAGTGTAGCTACACTAAATCTCTTCTGAAGGGGGAAGAGAATATGGTTTGCCAGTTCCTGATTTAAGGTTTCTGGAATTTATTTGTCACACACAACCATCAGTTTATCTACTACAATTAATAGGAAAATTCAGAAAATAAGCCCTTGTCTTGAGTCTCAGAAAAATTCACAGTCCCCTTTATAGTTGGTCACCCTCAAAATAAGAGAAAGGAGTATACTGTAAGTACAAAGAGAGATGAAAGCATCAGCTTGTTGGTGTACTTCACATGTAATATTGCCATAGTAACAAAGTGGTAAATACAGCCATTCATCACAGAATGCTGAGCTAAAACAGATGCTATGCTTATTTACTGTAATAAAAGTAAAATGTTAAGGTCTCCATGATGAGGTAAGGAAAGACAGGTCTCCCTTATATGGCCCATTCTATAAGTCAGGAGTTAAGTGCCTCTGTACATTATGTGAGGGTAATTAGGGCATTCAGCAAACATTTGTAGAGCTATCAATCACAGCATTATATCTTCCACATGAAAGCCATGCTGAGCTGCAAAGTGCAGTCACAGGTAATGTATTCTGACATTTAATTTATCTGAGTATATCAAGTGTCTCCCTTCAATGCATTCTTCTGCTTATTTTGTTTCTATAAGGTCACTGTCTGTTGTGTAAATATTTGTACTACAGTAATGCCCAGAGGTCCCAATCAGGATCCATTGTGTAAAGTCTATGTGCATTATAGATGGAGTTGGTAGTGCTGCCAATTAATTAAGGTTGCCCAATGCTTTCCATTATAAGACTCTTATTTTCAATTGCTTGAAACCTTGCAGAATTTTAACCATTTCAGCTGAAGTTTTTCATGTGAGGTGTCAGTCACAAGCTAAATATTTTTGGAAAGTTTCAGCAAAAATGGTTCAGCCATTTCAAGAATGAGGTTAGAGAAAAATGTTGTTTTGCCCATGTTAAACCAAAACAAAAAAAACCACCTCACACCCATTTTGTTGAGAAGCTTTAGCACCTCCATGCTTTGGAGCCAGGGCCGGCTCCAGGCACCAGCTTGTCAAGCAGGTGCTTGGGGTCGCCGCTCCGGAGGGGGGTGGCACGTCCAGGTATTCGGCGGACGGTCCCTCACTCCGCCTCAGAGTGAAGGACCTCCCGCCGAATTGCTGCCGCAGATCGCGATCGCAGCTTTTTTTTTTTTTGGCTGCTTGGGGTGGCCAAAACCTTGGAGCCGGCCCTGTTTGGAGCAGGAACTTGATATTTGGCGGGAGGGTTGACTTTGTGTCAGGGGTTTGGCTTTGCTGTTCTTGTGGAAAAACTGCCTGTAGTTGATCAAATTCTAAGCCTTAGAAACACCTCATTTCACATATGCTGAAGTGTCTCTTGTAAGGTTTTGGCAGCTAAATTCCCTGAAGATTCCATCTGCGTGGAACATGCTCCAGCCTGGGGCTGCAGGGGATGAGTACAACTTTCTCTGCAGGGAGACTGTCACTCCTGTTCTCTCTGCGCTCCCCCAGCTGGTAACCAGGCAGTGAGGAGGAGGAGGAGGCTGGTTGACTGGACTAGAATACAGAAGGAACAAGAGTCAGACTTGGGGAGGTGGCAATGGAGGGAGTGGGTGGAGGTGACTGGGATGAGGAGTCAGGGAAGGTAGGAGACTGGAGTGAGGAGCCTGACAGGGGAGTGAGGAAGAGCTAGGATGGGGAAAGGAACAAGCTGGAGGGGAGAAGGGAGTCAGGCTTGCAGGGGAACAGAGGTAGATGGGTTTCTAACCATTCCAGTATCCACCCCTCAGAACCTGGAATAGACCCCAGCATTCCTGAATCTCACCATTCCCCTGTCAGCAAATATTGGTGAACCCCACTGGCAAAGTGTGTGCTATCCCCCTCTAGTGGCTTGGTCCTTAGAGGATAACCGCCTACTACTGCTACCAGTTATGCTAGTATCTACAATGGAAGAGGTCTTTGTAGTGGATCTAAAGGTTTGAACCCTGCTGATGACCCATGTGGGTGTCAATATGATGTCACATGATAGAATTTGTTTATTCAATTTGCTTTATTTAAAAAAACCTAGGAAAGTGTGTGTGTGTGTGTGTATGTATGTGTGTGTGTGTGTATGTGTGTATATATATATATATATATATATATATATATATATATATACACACACACACACAGTTTGCAAAGTCAAGCACTCATAAACTAGGAAATGCCAGAATTAAGGTTTCTCGTACAAACTTAATCAGCCTCCTTGCACATACGGTTAGTGTTAGTATTTAAATGCATTGACACACTAATTTTCTGTCTGGGTGCCTGCCTCATTCAGTGCACAGATTGACCAGCACTGGGGATGAATCAGGGTTTTGTAGTGAAGGAGGCTCTTGGGTCCTGCCATGAATATTTTTACCACAGCTCCCTCCCCTAGTGATAGGAAGTTCTTTCAACAATTTTTGCATGCAGTTTGCTGACTAGTGTGCTCAGTTCCCTCTAAGCTGCGCGGCTGTGCAGCAGGTTATCAAGGGCCATGCAAGCGGGGAGAGGTGCCTCTGCCTCGGCCCTGTGCTATGGCGGGGAGAGAGCTGGGGGGAGTCCTCTGTCCCCACCACAGCCCTAGGGCAGCCTGCACCCCAAACCCCTCATCCCTGGCCCCACCCCAGAGACTTCATCCCCAGTTGGAGTCCTCACCCTTTGCACCCCAACCCTCTGCCCCAGCCCTGAGCCCCCCTCCTGTGCTCCAAACCCCTCATCCCCGGCCTCACCCCAGAGACCTCACCCCCTGCATCCCAATCCTCTGCCCCAACCCTGAGCCCCCTCCAACACCCCAAACCCCTTGGCCCCACCCCAGAGCCCACACCCCCAGCTGGAGCCCTAACCCCCTGCACCTTTGCCCCAGCCCTGAGCCCCCTCCCACACTCTGAACCCCTTGGCCCCACCCTCGCTACACATCAGTTCCATATTGGTGCACATAACAAAATTCATTCCGCACATGGATGTAAAAAATTAGAGGGAACACTGCTGGTGTGTATTGAGAATAGGTTTTTGAAACTATTAAGCTACTTGTTAGCATATCACTGGATACACCATATGCAGAATTATTGTGGTATTCTTGTACTGGACTTTTGCTTTGGTAAAGGGCTTATTATGAACTGAGTTTTTGCTTGGCAGAGGGCGTTCCTTATCTTATCTGCTATAGAATTTTGAGGTTGGAATAAATAAGGATCATATGACCCATTCTCTTTTCATTACATTGAAAAATTGCCCAAGGGACATTCCTGTTTGTCTGTAAGCGTTAAATAATTCTTTTGTAAAACTGTGGTGTATATGACTTGCAGGGCCAGATTTTCAAAAACAGCCTCTAAATTTTTACCTGCAAATGTGTTTGTGCAAAACACTATAGGTATGTGTGAAAGAAGGATTTATACAGGCACCCCCATAAAAACACCTGACAAATTAGCTTATGAAATTTTTTTTTCATTCAGAAATGATTGCTGTATAAACTTTAGAGGCTGGATTGAGGCAAAACTGCAATAAGGTGTTGTTTAAGAGCAAGGCACACTGGGAACCCTCTCTAGGGTAAGAGTTACTAGAGGGTGGGAGAGCAGTCGGAGTTAGACTTTGGGAAAGGAAAGACCTGTAGTCACTGCAATAAGGAGTATAGCAAGGGAATCTAGCTTATACCTGCTTTTTTTTCTGTTCCCCTTTGATGCTAGTAAACTGAGATTTGGCCTTCTATCCATTTAGTTCTTGGGTGCTGAGATCCAGATGATGCATTACACAATCTGTCTTGAACCTTCCTGTTTGTGTTACGGTGGCATAATATAGTGCAGTAAAGCCGAAATGTGTTCTACTACAATACTGTTTGATACCTTGTTTAAACTCCATTCATAAGGCAGGCAATACATAACCTAAAACAAACATTAACAAAAATGTTGTAACCGTGACATTGGGCAATGTTGGTTCATATGGACTCAATGTAGTATCACATCATGTACGCTGTGGAGAGAGTTCAACAGATAAATAATCAGTTAAAGGAAAGAGCTACATTAACACACCAAGTGAGTGACACTCATATCTAGTTTAAACAGTGCATTTCCATTGACTTCATAGAATTGCAGGCCTGAATTTGGTTTAGGCATGTTAATGTAGCTTTTGTTCCTTTAACTGGATTATTCATCTGTTGAAATTTCTCTGTTTATCATGGCGTTTATGCTGTGATACTGCACTGTGTATGAATGAATTTTACACAGTGCTGTCATTGCATCATTTATGCTAGTTCCTTTCCTTCCTCTACAAATTGTTTCCTCGCCTGCCTGCTCGGAATTGAATCCCACTCAGCTGGCATAGCAGTGTTTGGAGCCTGTGATAGCACAAAGATAACTACATACAGAATAATAGGCATTGCAGCTGAGCAGCCCAAACAAATGACTTTAAAGGGATCCCAAACATTGCTTTGTTAAGTTCACTCCTGGTTATTTAATTACCTGTAGCCCTGAGACTTTTGCAGTAATAGATCACTTCTTCTTCTTTTTTTTTTTTTTTTCCCCCCCCCCCCCCAAGCCCTCTTGTTCTTGGGCTGGAACTCCAGAATTAGATTTTCTTGTTAGGAGATAAATGAGTAGCCACAGACTCATGATAGTCACTCCTCATTCAGGTTTAGGGATATCGTTCCTATTACAATATTATTTATTTTATTATCCGTGCCCAGGATTGTCAGCCACCTTCCAATACAGACAAAAGACAGGAGCTTACATGAAGCTTATAAATTAATTTCAGACATGACGCAACTGGAGGTGTGGGGGGTTACAAGACAACCGAGCAGGAGAGAGGGAAAGATAGGGCTAACTTTAAAAGATTATACATATGCTCAGTGAATCAAGTGCGCATCATGATGGAGCAAAGACTTTGTTCTAAAATATAATAAAAACAGGAAGCTGGGCACCTAACTGGCCAGTTTCATGTAGGTATGGTGGAAGAGGAAGGAGATGATGTGGCTTTGGGGACCAGCTCGGAAGGGCATTCTGTTTTGGGGAGAGGGTGGTAAAAAGCACAGAGACAGTTATGAGATGAGTGGCCAAACAGGGTGCTAGGCTGACTTCCTTGGTGGAGCAAAGTGCCTGTAGTTGCATTGAAAGGTATGGGAAATCAACAGTAAAGCTTACAATTCCAAGGGCTTATCTACACTACTGGCTGGATCGATGGGCAGCGATCAATCCATCGGGGGTCGATTTTTATCGTGTCTAGTATAGATCGACCGCTGATCACTCTAGCGTTGACTCCGGTACTCCACCTCAACGGGACGCGCAAGGTGAATCGATGGGAGAGCGTCTCCCATCGACACACTGCAATGAAGATACCATGGTAAGTAGATCTAAGTACGTCGACTTCAGCTATGTGAATAACATAGCTGAAGTTGCGTAACTTAGATCAATTTCTCCCCCCCCTCCATAGTGTAGACCAGCCCTAAGCAAAGTAATCTTACATGCTTGGAGAGGAATAAAGAGCATGTGTTTGGACAGTCACTCAATCTCTCTTCAGACATGAGCCATGTGTCACTCAAGGCTACCCCAGCATGGGAATAGATAAGTCTGCGTCTGTAATGTAAAGGATGTTTATTCCACTGATTTACTTTTGATAAGGACCTCTGAGCCTTTGAGACAGCGTGCTAATGATTGTCTCAGTTCTTGATTCAGGCATCTGAGTTGTAGCCCATCCAAGGCATTGGGAGGTGTCTCCTGTGACAGTTTTGAGTTTAGCTCTTCTGTCAGATTTTCTTCTCCCGCTCAAATAGAACTGGCTGCATAGCAATGGCAGTGTTTTATCTCTCCATCACATTTTTTGCTATAGTTACAGTTGATGCGTTTTGCTCGAAGCAAAGTTGTGCTCAGTCCAGGCTCTCTCCTTCTCGCTTTTGTTGCAACTGCTGTGCTGTGGCAGGCTGCCATTTTTCTAAACTCAGTATTCACACACAGACCTTTCTGCAGGACGGGAATGGCCAGGATTATGCATGTTTGCAGTGTGTCCTTGGTAGCAAGGAATTACTTACAATGCAAGGGGGATTCTTCCCACTGTGAGCAATGTGCTTATTGAGCTGTACTTTGGTCCCCATCCAAAGAGACAGATTTTTGTAAATAGGAGGAAAATCAATAGTTTGGGTTTTTGTTTTTAACATAGATTCTTTTTAGATGTAGATCATTTTTAATTTTCTATATTTTTAGCTAACTTTTGTCCTGTGTGCTTTATTGTGTGTGTGATACAGTACTTTTCACTAACTACCAATATAAATTCAATGCTATCCTGGACATATTGCAACCAATTGTTTCACTGTGGAAGAATATGCAGGGTGGCATAAATATATTTTTTTTAAATAGTCCCAAATTTATTTCTGAGGTAGCAGTTTCCAATATTGACTTTGGTCTCCTGTCAGCAAAAGGGATGTGTTCACACTGAATCCCAAACAAAACATTTTCACTGCCTGGGGCAAATGCACATAAATATTTAAGAGTACAACCAACCTGCTACAAAGCTTGTTCTCCTTGCCCTCTCAAGTTTGAGGAGCAGATTTACCTTTTTTTTTTTTTTTTTTTTTAATTTGACTTATTTTTAGCTCCCAACCACTTAATTATTGGTGTGGGTGCTTCTATCACACCCAAAACAATTACCATGCAAATCTGGACCTTTTAAGAGTTGCCTCATATAATGATTGGTTTCTGTTGGGACCAAATTCCCAGGAATATCACCCTTCTGGGCGCTCATTTTATGGGAGTAATTTAGGAACATGGTAAGCCCATGAGATGGGCTAAGTAAGCCAAGGCTGGCTGATGAACAAACAAGCCACAGGTTTGTGATTTAAAAAATAAATGAAGCAAAAAGAGTTTTCCACAGCCAGAATTTGCCATATAAATTTAAATGTCTTTGTGCAGCCAGAGCTCCAAGATCAAAAACTGAGCTCCTAGAGTAGGCCAGAACAGGCTGAGAGAGACACCAATACTCACTCCTATTATATTCACTCTGCAACCAACAGCCTTCACTAACTGCAATTCCAACAAAAATCTCAAGATCAAAGGCTACCAGATCCTTACTTTGAACATGTCTGCTCTCTAAATACTGGGATCCTGATCATTTTCTAGATTTATAGATTCTAAGTCCAGAAGGGATGATTGTGATCATCCAGTCTGACCTACTGTATAACACAGGCCATAGAACTTCCCCAAAATAATTCCTAGATTTTAAATCGAGATTGATTTTAAAATTGTCTGATGGAAAATCTACCATGGTGCTTGGTAAATTGCTCCAAATTCTGGATGCAGCCTGAAAGATACCTAATAAACCAGACAGGGCAGCACAAACAGTGTGCAGAGTAGTTTGAGGTCAGAGTTAAGGGTGATTGGGTACCTCAGTTCTGCCTTTCCATGCTTCATTTTATTTATCTTGACATAGAGTTTCCTGGTCCTCTAACATTTATTGTTTGTAAAGCCACAATGTTCTAATCAGGTTTAGTTTGAGTAAGGCATTGATATAATCTCTCTGCTATATCGCTAGATTAACTTTTCTTTGGGGGGGGGCTGTGATTCTTAAATTTTTATAGATTTTATAAGAAATAATCTGTGGCACCTTAATATTCCAACATTTCTGAGTTTAGAAGAATTTACTAAGTGTGTTGGACCCATCAATGCACATTACAGGTCCCTTGATTTGAAACTTTTGAGTTTTGTATGTGCGTGCAGCTGCGTCTAGCAGGCTTTGGGTTCTGGCAAAGATTGTAAAGTATGTATGGGGAAACTTCTACAGTTTGCTGGTGCAGCTTGCAAAATCCTGGCCCTAGGGCCAATGATTTAGGACTGCATTAACCCAGGTGCTTGTGTGTGTGACTTTCAAGCGGAGCAGAAATATATATTGTTGATACAAGTTTACTTCTCTACCTCCAGAGTCTAAACCCAATTACCAAACATACACCTTCATGAAACTGGAAGTGCGTGGGTGGGTGTACACCATTCAAAATTGCTTTTTAAAAATAGGTGAAAACTCCATTAAGTAGATATAACCATTCATGAGGCCTTTGCACTTGGAGGGGGGCTGTGGGAGATATGCCAGTGATCTGGTTCAAGCACATACAGTGAAGTCAGTAACTGACAGCCATAGAAACAAAGTTCTTATACTAGTTTGTATATATTCTCTGGAATACTTTACTAACCAATATTCATACTGAACAATAACTGAGTGGAAAATATTTATGGATTAAGACTTATAAACAAATTCTCAAGCTGAGCCAAGCATTAGCTCCACACTACCACAATTCTGAAAGACTAACTTTTGTAGTATTTGGCTATTCTTTGATTCCAGTGAAAGAGACAAAGCAAGGGTTCTGTTATGCACTGAAGAAGGTATACATATTTTAAAGCCCCTGTTTTGACATCCATATATTTCTGTCCAGAATGACAAAAACCCCAAAAAGATGATGAAAGATGACAACGGGAAGAAGAGGAACAACAAATCATCATTTAGTGATGAAGACAAAGAAGATGCAATGAAACAGGCCCTGCTAGAACAGGTAATTCCAGTACGATGTTTGCAGATAACTTAAACTACTATGTGTAATAATTCCATAGAGTTAGAACATTTGGATTGCCAGAACCCAGAGAGCTCTCCATGGTTATCCACATGGCCTGATGGCTTCTCTGGTTGTAGGGCTCATTCATTCCTTTGGCTGATAAAGGAACTGATGCTGATGTTAATGCCCATTTTACCCTTGTGTGGTGTTCCATTAATTTCAGTGGCGTTGCTCTTGACCTACTTCAGTGTAAATGAGAGAAAAATTGGACCCAATGATTCAGATCTAGTATTTAAAAACTCTCCTCAAACTGGAAGACTCATGGGAACTGAGGTAGCTGTAATTACCAGTATACTACTTGGGAGAGTCAGGTTGCTCTTATAACGGATAGGGGGTTTTTTTGCAGATAAACCAGGGAGTACGGCGTATTAGCTATTTGTAAACTCTTAGGTTAGAATGCTCAGCTGTCTATCAAACTGAAACTTTAGCAAAAGTAAACATTTATATGGACAATATTAGTGAATGTTCATTTCATAATATGGCAGTTGCCAGGTACCACCTTATGTGGTGTAATGGAAGGCAATTTTTTTCACCTTTATATTTCTATACATTGCTGTGTAGTTGTGACCTGGCTTGTGCCTACCTGGCGGGTTTACTACTGCACTTTGGATGACGCAGAAACTGTCAGGTGTGCGTGTCCTAACTCCAACATTGCTAATGGCTAAAGCAGATTCTCCGTTAGCTCAAGTGCCTGTGTGAAGTTCTGAGTGGCCATGGCATGTAGTAGTGTACCAGTCTTGAAGTCCTAGAAGGTGCCAAAGGGGTGTTACTATATTAAGTTGAAGAGACACTGTCGTATTTAAAGCCCCAATTTTCATTGATTTAAAGAAGATAAATCTTATAAATATTTTTTTCTTTCTGTAATATCTCCCTGATGGACATCTGTGTACAGACACACAGACAAAGTAGTATATAACATATAGAGATGTTGTGGGTTGTTGCATCATATCACCATACAACTATGATGCTATAAGTTCTTTGGGAACTTGGCAATCAAAACATATATCTGTTGTTAGGGTCCAAAACAGTTTATATAGAAAAGCAGGCACCCTTACTTACTTAGCTGCCATTGAGTAAAGCACGCATATCTACTGAAAATTGATTTGAGGCCTGGCAGTTTACTGAGACGCTGATCACAGAAATTCTTCAGCTGTGGCAGGGGTAAAATGGATGACCATATGCTCCGCTTGGGCCAGTGAGAACCTGGTAGTATTGAACCGGACCATAGTCAACAGCACCATCTGCTGGGAACTCACTATAAAACTTTGAAATAAACTCAGTTATTCTGCAATATATTAACCTGAGAATATTTATATTTGTAAATATGCAGAGTGTTATCAATATAATGGTAGGTAGTATATTGGCACTTTGAATACACAGAGAAGTGAACAAAATAATTCATACTTAAGTTTCTTCTAATTTAGAATTAAGAACACTGGGTCATAGAAGATAGAGAGAAAAGATCTGGTAGATTCACCTGTCCCCAAACTAATGCAGCACATCGTTCCCAGATAGATCAGACATAAAGCTGATATTGCACATGCATTTAGCTCAGACACAAGAAAGCATTGGCTGTTGTATTGTATGACACTTATGCACTTCCAGCTTTAAGTATTGAATGGTACTTGGATATAAGTTTTTATTACTAGTGTTCAAATGACTTACTATGAAATACATAGTGACCCAAATTTTTAAAGGCGTTTTGAGATTTGTGTATAAAGTATCGGTACAACTGTGCTCTTACATTTGCATGCACAATTGTTGGGATTTTGTATATTCAAAGTTATGTAACACCAGAGTTACGAACTGACCGGTCAACCACACACCTCCTTTGGAAGTATGCAAACAGGCAGCAGCAGAGAGAGACACACACACAAAAAGGAAATACAATACAGTACTGTGTTAAATGTAAACTACTAAAAAAAGGGAAGTTTAATAAAAAGATTTGACAAGCTTAAAACCTGTTTCTGCACTTGTTTCATTTAAATTGAGATGGTTAAAAGCAGCATTTTTCTTTTGCACAGTAAAGTTTCAAAGCTGTATTAAGTCAATGTTCAATTGTAAACTTTTGAAAGAACCATGACGTTTTGTTTGGAGTTACGAACATTTCAGAGTTATGAACAACCTCCATTCTCAAGGTGTTCATAACTCTGAGGTTCTACTGTAATTAGTATTGAACATGCAGTCATAGTAATTGCATGTATAAATATAGGTGTGCAGTTTTGCTCATGGATTTTTCAGCCATCTTTCATTATAAACCTACCCCTACGGCCTGTTCTTGAGCCACTGAAGTTGATGGCAAGACTCATTGACTTCAGTGGCACAGAACTGGGCCCTAAATATACTACTGGATAGTATTCTAGTTACTAGAATACTAACTGTATGCTTTAATACAATGATGTAGATGCAAGCTTGGCTGAGAGAATTTTGTTACCTGAATACCTTTTCAGGTATTTAAAAGGGTGTCATAAGAAGGAGGGAGAAAACTTGTTCACCTTAGCCTCTAAGGATAGAACAAGAAGCAATGGGTTTAAACTGCAGCAAGGGAGGTCTAGGTTGGACATTAGGAAAAAGTTCCTAACTGTCAGGGTGGTTAAACACTGGAATAAATTGCCTAGGGAGGTTGTGGAATCTCCATCTCTGGAGATATTTAAGAGTAGGTTAGATAAATGTCTGTCAGGGATGGTCTAGACAGTATTTGGTCCTGCCATGCGGGCAGGGGACTGGACTCGATGACCTCTTGAGGTCCCTTCCAGTCCTAGAATCTATGAATCTATGAATTATTCATTATCTAATTTTACGATATCATAGAGGGAGACCTTCTAATTGTCTGATAAGTGCTAGCCATACAGGACCTGTATGTGCACTATGACTTGGCTGACAGACTCACTGCAGCCAACAGTTAGTGGCAACTCACTTTTTTCCGTACATAGTATGCTCTCTTTTTATGAGGTATTCCGTATAGTGACTTGTTGGGGCTTAGATTCCCCCCCCCCCCCCCCCAAATCTGACTCATATCTAGAGCATCCAAATAACGAGTGTTTCCAGTGCAGCCCAGTAAGTCCCAGCAGTCATTTGACTTGAATGGAAGTTCTACTAAAACTTTTCCTGAGAAGCTCAAAAGGTCCTGGAGCTAGGAAGTATTTTAAAAAGTGTTAACTCACATGCCCTGTCATATGTCTGTTTCCTTAGCTTTATTTTATTATCATAAGTAATTCCTAAATATATCAAAGATGTTTGTCTTTCACTGTGGGTTTTTTTCTCTCTTTTCCATCCCCCCCCCCTTAATTTAAAGACCGTATAAAGCAAGTAGGGATACACAAAACAACTGTTAAAAAGCGCTTTGCCATTTTAATAGTCTCCAGAATGAGCCTAAACTGAAACTGCTTTAAAAAAAACAAAACAAAAAAAACTTGTTTTTTCTTCCCCGTTCTCTTGGTTTTATTTGTCACATCAAAAGCTTCTTTAAAAGAGCATGATATAGGTGTCTCTTTCTCTCTAATGCTTTGTGAAGCTAGTCCTTCTGAAGGTGTCTTATGACAAGAAACATCACTGAACGTTGGGGCCTGCACCTTAATCCAGGTACTGCATAAAAACAGATGTTTAGATGTGTGGATTAGAATAGAATACATCCACAGCTGGAGGGTTGTGGAGGCGAAATGTGAAGTCAGCCCCTTCCAGTCAGCACTGCAGAATATGCTTCTCTGTTTTCACGGCAGCAGTCACCCCTCTTTCTGCTGAACTATTTCTCAGCCTTCTAGGAATGTTTCATCAAAAGGTTTGATAGATTTTAAACACAGTAAATGCTGTGTTATCTGGTCCTGTACTAACCGGAAAGCTCTATAAACTGGCATTTTTAATCTTTATAGAAAGTCCAGTTTATAGTCTGGTTGGCATGGGGCTGGCAGGTTCCCTACCTGGCTCCGCATGGCTCCCCGGAAGCAGCAACATGTCCCTGCTGCTCCTAAGCGGAAGCGCGGCCTCTGCCCGCAGGCACTGCCCCCGCAGCTCCTATTGGCCGTGGTTCCCAACCAATGGGAGCTGTGGAGCCAGCAGTTGGGGCAGGGCGGGGGCAGCACGCAGAGCTGCCTCAGCAGCAGGGACAGGTCACCACGCCCGAGGTGAGCGCCCCCTGCATCCGGTGCCCCAAGCCCCCTCCCAAACCCAAACTCCCTTCTCCAAGCCCCAGCCCTGCACCCCGTCCTGCACCCAAACTCCCTTCCTATTAGTTGACTGGAATTTTTTACTCACCGACACCCCCCCCCCAATTCCCCCAACATTCAGTATAAAAAAGCATTTACTGTAATTGTTTAAACTACAATGGTGCTGCTGCGGTCACTTCATAACTTCCTTGGCTTTTTCTTCCATCTTTCCAGGAGTTCCAGGGCCCAGGAGCTTGCTTTTCCTCCTTGCTTTCAAATGAGGACTGAAT
Source organism: Terrapene triunguis (assembly GCF_002925995.2). Taxonomy (NCBI): domain Eukaryota; kingdom Metazoa; phylum Chordata; order Testudines; family Emydidae; genus Terrapene; species Terrapene triunguis. Next base: position 28,993,869 of record NW_020664436.1, read on the forward strand.
GTAACTTCCAGTGGTGCCTACCAGCTTACTTCAGGGACCAAATTCTGTGCTGATTTACATCCTATTGAAATCAGTAGGATCGCACAGGATTTCAGTGCAGAATTGGAAGAGCCAATGTGTCTGCTAGAGGGGGTTGCAGGGAGAAATACTATAGATACTGCTATTAGATGAGAGAGATATTTTCTCTTCACCCCTTCCCAACTTCTTCTTTCTGGTTGATATCCACCGCAACACAATCTCAAGTATCATCCATTCCTCACAGCAGATTGGATGCCCATATCATTTCTTTGAGAGCAATGCAAGATGTTCTCTCCCTTCAGTCCCAGCCCCTCCTAATCTGGGAGTTAGGGATCCCACTCAGCACATGGATTCTGACTCCATTCCCTGTTTGTGGTGATTCTGATGTCTGTACTTAGAACAGAAATGAGTAGAGCTGGTTGGAAAATGCAGATTCGTTGAAAGCGAATTTGAATGTCATTTTGAAACTTTGCATTTTAACCTTTTTGGAATGGAGCATTTTGATTTTTCTGTTTAACTGTGTTTTATAAAATGAGACAAGTCCACATTGGTTCAATGTTTTGATCATCCCAAATTGCAGGGTTTTTTTTGGAACTTTGATTCATGGGAAATCTCAAAAAAAAATTTCATTCTCTTCCAGAACGGAAAAAAATTCAAAATTGCAAAACTTTCTCTGAAGCAAAAAATCTGGTTCCTGCACAACTCTAAAAGTGAGCCTCTATTCTGATCAAGAAAGTCCATGTCAATTATTTTTGGAAATGGAAGTGATTAGTGTAAAGGTGGAAAGAAAATACACATTTAACAAAAAATAAACAAACCCAAACCCCAAATTCATATGGATATTTTCTTCCAGCGCCATCTTGAAAACTACAAGAATCTATACAGGCTGAGAAATGCCATGTATGTGCGTTACAGGGATTTGTTGAACAAGAAAGTTCAAAAGCAACGAATTCAGATCCAAATGTCTGATCTCCACTTCAGACAAAATCTTGAAAAGAAAGGAAAAAAAAAGGTATGAATTTTTTTTTTTTTTGAGGGAAAAGAAGGGAGATTTGCCTACTGAAAATATAAGGAAGTGTTTTTAGAAAGAAATAGAAAGCTTGACTGGAAAATGTAAGAGATCCCTTCCCCGCCCCCCCCATACCCTTTCGAAGTTGTATGAGTTTCTTTTCTCTTATTAATATGCAGGGATTAAGTGGATAACTCCCATTAGCATTAATACAATGTAACTATAAATCCCCTCCTTTCCTGGGAGGGTGGGCAAGTTGGTCTGTTGGTGGGGAATTAATCCTGAAAGTTTCAAACTCGGGATTTTCTCCTGGAAAGTCAGCTTGTTGCAAGAAGAAAAATGACTGATTTAAACTGGAAAATGTTCCTAAGAGCACAGTGAGATTAAAGATAATCCTCTTTCTAAAAAAAAGTCCTTGCTTGAGTCACTAATAATTATTGATTAAAGACAAGCCAGATTTCTAAGAAACTTTTTGCCATTTTTGGTGTATGAAAACAAACTAGTTCATTTCACTTTTTCTTTCAGTAAATCACTTGCTAGAATGTATTGACATTTGATAAAATCCATTAAATGTTGTTAGCTTTTATAAAGCCTCCCCTCCCCCTTATGTAAAAACTAAAATTTGGACTTTAAACTACCTGGCAGCATTGCTTTGAAGTAATGGATGCTGAATCCCTAGCACGATCACCTACAGTGCTTTTAATCTTCTTTAATGTGGAACACAAGCCACAAAAGTAAGGCTGTGTCTATTCTGAGCTTACATGTTAATTAGTCTGGAGCTCACCCTGTTGGTACCACCAGTGGAGCTGAACTGATGATGATGCAAGAATGGGACAGTCTAAG
>NW_020664436.1:29015738-29155262 GCF_002925995.2 Terrapene triunguis
AAAGCTTATGCTCTAATAAATTTGTTAGTCTCTAAGGTGCCACAAGTACTCCTGTTCTTTTTGCGGATACAGACTAACACGGCTGCTACTCTGAAACCTCTAAATATAGTTCCTGAGTTCAGTTCTTGGACCACTGCACAACTGGATGTATAGTCTCTGGGGCTTTCTTTCCTTTGTTTGTATTGCTGGGGAAAAATGCATGAAAACAAGATCTTTGTTTCTGAAGATTTAATCTACTCCCTTATTCCATTACGTGATGTTAAAATCCTGTCTTTGTGACATCACCTTTGGCTTTGTAGAAATTATTATAATGTCACCAGAAAGAAGATATTGGCATTATTAGCTGAGAAGTAACCAGCCAGGATAAAGTTAACTGTTGAGGAACAGAGGCCTGGTTTCCTGTGAATTTCCCAGGGGATTTTAAGAAAACAACCAAAGGGAAGAGAAATCTAGAAAACAGAAGCAGAATTGTCTTTAAATTGAATGTTTTTCAAAATTTTCCATGAGACCTCAGCAAACCTTTAAATACAGTTCTATGAGCTTCAGTGCTGCGTTATTTTGATGTGGTGTTTTTATGACCTCTGATATAAGTAGTTTTCCTAATTTAGTCCCTTTTCCCTGTCCATAACAACACTGATAAAGAGAATATGCTACTAAAGTTTATTCTAGACAGATCTGGTTCCTTTCTCTTGATGTTCAAAGACCATTTTAACTGGTCAGTGACACTGCTAAACAGTCTAACCTCAAAATAACTTAATAGGCAGCCGTTGCAAGACTTTCTCAACTCAAAATTAAAAAGGCATGATCTGATTCCCTCTTTTGCAAGAAAGGAACAAAATGTCCCTACTTAAGAAGGTTAATATATTTGGTGCCACATATCAGGCTGTCTCTACAGGTCCATGTTAAAGTAGAGTTGTAGACTTATTAGCATCCTATTAATATGTGCATAAAATGTAGTCTGTCTGAGCCCAAATACACAAATTGGGAAATCAAAGAGAAATCCTTCACACCTTTTGCTGGCTTCATCCTGAACTTTTATTTATCTTAAAACAACTTCCTTAAGAGAATTTCCTCTTCTAAAGGAAACACTTCTCCACATTTAACAGGAGAATACTGCAGTGAACTATGTTTTTTGCAGCCACATAGCCACTGAGAGGAAAGAAACTACTTTAATCCTAATGTTCTGAATCTTAACTTTGATTTGTATAACATAAACATTTATCTTAAAGTGCAACAATTTAGATCCTTTTTCAAATGAAAAAGAAATAATGAATTGTTGCTGTGACAAAGTATGCATACACCCAACATCAATAAGTATGAACAAGAAAGGAATTGTAAAGAAATTTCACTTTGATAACTTGTTTTGTTTATATGCCCGACTGCAGTAGCAAGTTTTTGTTTCTGAGAGTCTAATGGCTTATTTACATAGGAAAATTACAACAATTTAATTTAAAACTTATTTAGGTACTGCAGTGAAAAACCATATGTAGACACTTCAATTTAGGAACGGCTTATTTCTTTCTAGCCTAACTTAGTAACCAATTGATTTAAGCTAAATCCATAAAAGCCACTCTTAAACTAAAATAAGAGCATCTACACAGTGGTCTGCCTCACTTTAACTGAGGCCATGTCTGCCCTATCCCTGAGCGACGTAAGTTTTGCTGGCATAAGTGTTAGTGTGCACAGCGCTCGGGGGTGTGGAAAAACACCCCACCGAGCTATATGAGATTCGCTGGCATAAATGGTAGTGTGAACAGCACTATGTTAGGGGAGGGAGCTCTCTCCCGTCAGCATAGAGCGGCTAGATGAGAAATCTTATAGCGGCACAGCTGCACTGGTACAGCTGTGCTGCTGTAAGATCTCTAGTGTAGAGAGAGCCTGAATCAATTGTAAAATACACTTGTAGTTAAAACAGTGCAAGTTTGTGTCTAGGCAAGGCCTGTAATAGTTGTAAAGTCATGTACAGTGACTATCTGATGACTGCATAATTAATTTTTTTTTCAATTAGAAGAGAACCAACTTGGAACGTGACTAACAGCATTTTTTAAAATTAACAATACATTTTAAAAAATTGTAAATAGAAAACAATATAAAATTGACAGAACACTGTCTGCCTAACCTGCCTGTATTTATGCTGCACTCATCCCCTGTATATCTAAGTACCTTCTCCCATGGAGGTTGTTTCTGGAAGTGTTCTTGTATTCATTCTGCTTTCCTTTGTACAGTTGTTTATGGATGATTCTGTTTTGCAGTTGTGATATTCAGAGTTGGTTATATTTGAAGAGCACAACAATTTTAGATTGCATTTATCAACGCACACTGTAATGTTTATGCCTGTGCAAATCAATTAAAATATTAGTGTAAAAATATTACCTGAAAATATCATCTGAAGCATTTAGCAACTGGAACTGATGGAAATGCAGTTCTAATTCACTAATAATCCCATACCTTCATTCCTTAAGAGGAAAGTTCCCACTCAAATGGTGTTTTCCCTGAGTGAGGACTCTGTGGGTCTGTAGAATTAGTCATATATGTATTTTTTTTTTTCTCTCTCAAGGCCAGCCTTGGCTTTGCCCCTTCTTGGGGGCAGGAGCGCCGCCAGCTTTTTTGCCGCCCTAGGCGGCAGAAGGTCCCGCCCCCAAAATGCCGACGACGACCGGGACGGCCGAAGATCCGGTCACTGCAGTCGCCGCCCCCCAAATGTTAGCGCCCTAGGCGGTTGCCTAATAGGTTGCGCCGGCCCTGCTTGGGGGCCCCACACTCACTACATATATACTTCTCTGATCTGCCAGCCCGCACACCATCATATGTCTTGTTCTATGATGCAATTTGACTCTGCTGGCTGGCTGCAGAAGAGAATGAATTCCCCTCTCTCTCTCTCTCTCTCAAAGCTCATTTGAAAAGTTGTTCTCTGAATCCAGTCCAGGCTAGCTGGCCCCCATATATGAATCACCGCAAGCTGAGGAGAGGGGTGTTGGGAGCAGGGATTCACCATTGCCTCAGTGGGGATTGCATGCAAGATGATGTGAGCCTAGTTCTATGTCATTTTGCATACTGCCCAGCAAAGTATAGGTCCATCCCTATATTCTTAAGGAGTCAGAAAATAATTGTGGGAAATAATTTTGCAGCATAATGGTGAATGAGAATTTCATTTAGTTAAGGGAACTGAAGTTTTAATATTTGTTTATTTTTATTTAATAATCTGTGCATTTAAATGTATTTTTTTATAAAAAAAAAAAAACAATTATTTCTAGCATTTTAAAGCCATAAATGTCTGTTGTCCAAAGTTTCTGGAATCTTGTGTTGGCTTCTTACCTTTTTTATAATTTTTAGTGAATTAACTGCTGGTGAAAGTGTTGGATGAATAGCTCTACAGACTGATGTCCTTTGTTTATCCACTGTACTGAGGCAGTCAAGAGTGTTTCTGTTCTGTCTCCCCCACGCTGCCATGCCAATGTGCCTAAAAACCCATGGAAAGTCACTGCATCCAATTACTAAGATGTCATTCAGATTTGTAAAACTATGCTAATGCTTTGTATTATGGGTTCTATTCACACATCAGTGATTAGGGGCTTTATGTGACTATTTCCCACTCAGTGTTAATGTGAATGAAAGCCATACATTGAGTGGAAAATATAGACCCCACTTTACCCCACCCTATGCCACTCCTAGAGAGATCAATGCAAATTTTATGTTCTCAGATGTTGTAGCATTGGGGTCCCAAGTTGTAAAAATGGGCACTATGTTAATTTTTCCACTCTTAAAATGAATAGCTTCTTAAATATTTATTAAACTGGGTATATTTCTGCACTGCAAAATGTATAAGGTTAATATGAAAACAAACCAACAGAGAATGAAAATTCATGGAAAACACAGATCTTGTGCATAAGAATATACTAATAATTATAGGAGACCACATCTGCATAGACATTTTAGTGTAAATTATTTAAACATTTCTGTTATGAACTCCTGTGTTCGCTGTTATAATGTTGTGTCAGAAATGTTCTCTGAGTTGAACTTCAGCACACGCAAGGATAGCCTGTGTGTGTGGTTTGGTGGTGGTTTTTTTGGGAGGGAGAATAAACAAATTGTAGATAAAATAATTGTGTCAAACAAAGAATTCTAAAACCAAAATTAAGTGCCCCTATCCCCACAGTTTTTAATTGGATGTAAATTTTTTCTCGTATTAAAGAATTTTTTTCAGGCAGTTAGTGCCTTTTGGACAGTTAAGAAAATTGTTAAATGGCCAGGTTTTCTGCACTTTATTTTTCATCAGAAATTTCATAAGAATTCTTAGTATGCAGCATTAATCATCACATCCACAGATTAATGGATTAGAGGTTTCATAAACATGCTTTGAAACAGTTGTTAGATTATTTTGTCAATGCTTTGCAGATTGAGGACTCCCTAGATACTTGTTGACATAATAGATGGCAGTAGTTCTGTGGAATAAGGTGCAAAGATGTGCATCCCACTCTGTGCTAATTTCAATGCTCTTGAAGCATCTACTGTGCGCATGAGGCAATAGTAAGTGCATGATCTATTGAGTCCATAATATTGATGGAAAAATTGAAATAGTATTTGGTCTTCAATTCAGTGACTAGTTTATAGAATGCATTAACATGGGATCAGCTCAAAATGTCCATCTACAATCTCTGTATCTTTTTATTTTAAACAAATAAGTTTAATATACAAACTTTGGGCCATGTCTTACCCTCCTGTGGAGAAACCTGTAGGAGGGGGACAGAGGTCCTCATAGAGTTTCCTTCTAATGCTCCCCTTGGTGGGTACAAATTTGAGAGGCTGCAGAGGGGGGCTTGCTCTCAGCCTCACAGATCCTAGAGTCTTTTCAGGGATCTGCCAAGTGGCCTCTCCCCTGTAAAATAGCTTTTAGGGAGCAGTTTTGGCCATTGGCTACCTCCTGGTGCTGCTGGTACTCTACAAGCGAGAGAGTGAGAACCCTTCAAAGTTAGGCCCTGGTTCAGCAAATCATTTAAACATGTTTTTGTACCGATGAGTTCAATGCTTTTCTGAACCAAGATCTTAAGGCTTTTTGTGACTATACATAAGTTATACATGGATCTGGAGGTGACCATGCACAGAATGCAGCTGCTGCTTGGCTCTCCTCTTTGTATGCCACTCTTTGCCTTCAGATCACCAATCCTGTGGGTTTCTATGAGCTAGGTTAATTAGGAATCATGCTGCAGAACTGTTGCACGGGTGTGTTCGCGCTCTCTCTCTCTCTCTCTTTCTCTCTGTCTGTCTGTCTGTCTTTGACAGCCCTGGTCTGCCCAATCTTTCTCTCTGCTCGCATTACTGGAGGGGAGCATAAAGCTAAGATAAGGCAGGGTTAGGCTGTGATGAATTGATGAGTAAATTATGGCTTTTTGCTCCTGTCCTTAACATGACAGGGGCTACAAATGTGGTTAAAGTGATACAATGAAACATATGTAGGCTGCTGTGTGATAATGAGGCTTTATGGCTTCAATAATTTAAGTCACTCTGCCTTGGATCAAAACACTGTGATTGTAGGTATAACTTAATCTGCCTCAACCAGGTACGGAAACGTGATTGAAGGCTGGGTTTTAAGTTTACGTTTTTCTTTCTTCCATTCCTCTCAAAAGTAAATATTTACAAGGCACATCTGATTTCAGATCCACATCTAATTTCATTTGACGCTAACCTGGTGTCAGCTCTGTATTTTTGTCCCGCTTATAAGTAATTAACATCAGAAGTGAAAGTCCTGAATCAGAAGATAGTGGAAGCCTATAGGGAAAAAATAAATAAATTAACTCTACTTCATTATCGTGCCTTTCTCAATCTGGTTTTGGGTGTGTGTACTTCATTTTGGGTCATAGTCACATATTCAGCAGGTCGATGTCACACATTTGGTTTATGAAGGAGTGAGTGCTCTGCTTGCTTGTTATCTGAGTTCTGAATTTTCAATGTTCTGATGTAGATTGTGTGTATCAAGGGCACAACCCTGAAGTCCTTAACCCTCCTGCTGACTGCAGTGGGAGTTTTGTCTGAGTAAGAATGGCAGGATTGGACCCAAAATGAGTATTAATTTTAAACATCACACACTAACTAATGTAAGTAACAGTGGCAAAACAGTTTCTGCATTTAAAGAGGTAGAAGATTTTCAGTTTCCCAGTGGTTTGGGTGGGTTTTTTTGTTCTGGATTGTTTTTGTGGGAGGATCTTCTTGCATTTGCTTCACTGACATGGGCAGGGAGAAATAACTCTTGCTACTTTAATAACAAAGGTGAAGTAAATAACTATTGAGGCCATTAATTTATATTTTTACTAGGGACATGTTGTTGTATAATATATTGTTGTAAATTAAATCTAACCAAAAAGCTTGCAGCACTGAAAATAAAAGAGAAAAATCATCTGTGTAATATAGTAAATTGATAGTGTAATGTCAGATGAAATGAGGTAGCAAACAAAAGAGGGGCTAGAAGAAAAAATTGTAGCTGTTAAGAGGAGTCAAACAAAGGTATAATGAATGGATGGTATAGTTGAGACTGTACATATCTCTTCAGTGAGGAATTTAAATTTTGAATTCCTTCATGAATATAAAGAAAATATCTCATGCGTATGTGTGTGTATCTCTGTGCATTTGGGGGGTGTGTGTGTGTGTGTGTGTGTGTGTGTGCATTTAATTCTTTATAGTATTCTACTTTATAGGCTGGGATTTTCAAAAGTGTCTTTCACTGCATAAAAGATCTAACCTGTAGGACAAGAAGTAATTGTCTTAATTTGCAGCAAGGAAAGTTTAGATTAGATTAAATATTAGGAAATACTTTCTAACTATAAAGACAGTTAAGTACTGGAATATGTTACGTAAGGAAGTTGTGGAATCCCCATCAGTGGAGGTCTAGGTAGTGTGTGATGGTGCACTGGGGCCACAATGAGAGATGCTAACTAAGCCTGGCCTGGAAACATGCAAGGTCCTATTTGGTGGGATAGAGACTGGACTAGAGAAGAGCCCTGATTCTTGACTTGCCTGCCCCAGGAACCCAAACAAGAACCCCTATTGCTCACTTGAAGTTTAATTGTTTAAGACTCTAAATATCATTTCACTGAACCAGGTGTGCGAGTGGTTACTGTAGTGCCTACAAGATGTAGGTGTTTTTCAGCAACTAGAACAGTTCTCGCCTCCAATTTGCGGTAACCTGGCATGCTGCGGGCACCTTAGAGGTTTGGTGTATCCTGCACCAAACAGCTGTAATTATTATAGTGTATTTAATCCTACCTCAATGCAGGGGGCTAGACTAGATGATGTCTAGAGGTCCCTTCCAGTCCTACAGTTCTATGAGTTCTATGTGCGCACATGCGCGCGTGCCCATACACTGTGTTCACAGGGATTTAGGTACACAACTCCTGTTCGGTGAAGTAAGACTGCATCCCTAGTTGTCGTTCTATGGTGCAACCCAAAAATCCTTTTTGAGACTATCAAGACAGAGCTGAAATCTGTGCACAACAAGGAAGCATGCATGCAATGAGGCTTTTTTTTTTTCTTGCTGCTAAATTTCACTGCAGTTAGTAAAACGTACATCAGAGGGTTTTACACGGGGCTTATTTAAGCCAACCAGAAGAGGAATAAGTAGTCCTAAGAAGGAAAACATGCTTGCATAATGCCCTACTATAGTAGGGTAACCAGATGTCCCTATAAAAATTGGGACAGTCTCGATATTTGGAGCTTTGTCTTACATAAGCACCTATTACCCTACCCCCATCCCGATTTTTCATATTTGCTATCTGGTCACCCTAGGGGTCAGCAACCTTTCAGAAGTGGTGTGCCAAGTCTTCATTTATTCACCCTAATTTAAGGTTTCACGTGCCAGTAATATATTTTAACATTTTTAGAAGGGCTCTTTCTAGAAGTCTATAATATATAACTAAACTATTGTTGTATGTAAAGTAAATAAGGTTTTTAAAATGCTTAAGAAGCTTCATTTAAAATTAAATTAAAATGCAGAGCCCCCCGGACCGGTGGCCAGGACTCGGGCACTGTGAGTGCCACTGAAAATCGGCTTACGTGCTGCCTTTGGCGTGTGTGCCATAAGTTGCCTACCCCTGCACTACACTACAGCTTTGCCCCTGGTGGATATAAAGTAAGGGAGGATTATTGTGCTTGTGGTTAGGTACAGAGCCAGGTACCAAGAGCTCTGGGTTCTATTTCTTGCCCTGCCATAGGAGTTCTCTCTGACTGTGGACAAATTACTTCAATTTCTCCGGGCCTCGGTTTCCCCACCTGCAAAGCGTCTGCCTGTGTTTCCAAGTGACACCACTATTTCAATGCCTGGAGAGGGTCAGTAACTCAAACTCCAGCTGCAGAATTCCTCTGCTTCCATGTGTCAGTTTTGGCACTGCAAAGGCTCCTCAGTGCAGCTCCCTGATGTGCTGGGAGGAACTCTTATTCACTAAGAGCCTTGGCACCTGCAAAGACTCTCCCGGCTCTGAGCTTAGGTGCACAGGGAGGCAAAGGAGCTGAGGCCTACTCGGTACACCATTGAGGCGCTGACAATTTAGTGCCCACGTTTCTCTCGTTGATTCCCTTTGCACCTGTGGCAGCAAGGCCTCCCTAAGGTGCTGACCTGCAGTGCAGTGGTGTAAACACCTCACTGATGCCCAGCATGCAGCGAAGTAGCACCTCAACAATGCATGGGCCCTGTTACATTACATCAGTGCTTGGAAGCCTGCCAGCTGCGTTCCATCAAGTAGTCATCTGACACTGATCTATCAGCATGAACTGGGATTCTGAGGTATTGAGTGATTATCCTTCTAGGGCGGCCAAGTGGTGGGAAGTTTGAAGAGCATCTGTATACGATGTTGTGACGGGTTGGATCACAGAAACCCCCTTGGGAGCTGCCACCCGATGCACCAAGACTACCCCTGCTCCTGTTTTCCCTGCCAGCTCAGGACTCCAGCACCCTGTCTTGCTGAGCCAGACACTCCCGTCTGCTCCAACACACACCCAGGGTCTGAATCACTTGCCCCAAAGCTGCAAGTTTACCTGAAAACAGCTCACAGAAGTGTGCTTGTCTTTAGCACTCAGATGCCCAACTCCCAATGGGGTCTAAACCCAACTAAATCCGTTTTACCCTGCATAAAGCTTATGCAGGGCAAACTCATAAATTGTTCGCCCTCTATAACACTGATAGAGAGATATACACAGTTGTTTGCTCCCCCAGGTATTAATACATACTCTGAGTAAATTACTAAATAAAAAGTGATTTTATTAAATACAGAAAATAGGATTTAAGTGGTTCCAAGCAGTAACAGACACAACAAAGTAAGTCACCAAGCAAAATAAAATAAAATGTGCAAATCTATGTCTAATCAAACTAAATACAGATAATCTCACCCTCAGAGATGCTTCAGTAAGTTTTTCTCAGACTGGACACCTTCTAGGCCTGGGCACAATTCTTTCCCCTGGTACAGCTCTTGTTCCAGCTCAGGTGATAGCTAGGGGATTCTTCATGATGGCTCCTCTCTCCCTCTGTTCTCTTCCACCCCTTTCTATATCTTTTGCATAAGGCGGGAACCCTTTGTCCCTCTGGGTTTCCACCCCCCCCCCCCACTGGAAAATCACCAGGTTAAAGATGGATTCCAGTTCAGGTGACATGATCACATGTCACTGCAAGACTTCATTACCCACTTGCCAGCACACACACATACAGGAAGACTCACAGGTAAACACAGCCATCTGCAGACAATGGTCGTGGTTAATGGGAGTCATCAAGATTCCAAACCACCATTAATGGCCCACACTTTACATAATTACAATAGGCCCTCAGAGTTATATTTCATATTTCTAGTTTTAGATGCAAGAGTGGTACATTTATACAAATAGGATGATCACACTCAGTAGATTATAAGCTTTGTAATGATACCTTACAAGAGACCTTTTGCATGAAGCATATTCCAGTTACATTATATTCACTTACGTTTTTATAAAACCAGATAGATTGCACAACGTCACAGATGTATCTATTTACACTAGTTCCAGGATGTGCACCGTAAGGCCCAAGGCATCTAGATGTTTTTTCCAAATCCATTTTACAAAAAACCTTGAAGCTCTGTTGCAGACTTGTCCTGCTGCTGCTAGTCACATTTTACTGGGGCTTTTTGGTTCCTGCAGCCATCAGGTAGGGGGACTGTATCTATAGAGTTCTGAGAGGCTAGAATTGCAAACTTTCATAAAAACTGGCAACGGGCTCCCTGAAGTGAGTAGCTGGCCAGAAATGCCACAAGGAACTTGGACAGGTGGTTTAATGTGAGGCTGTGTTGGAAGCTGACTTGCTAATCTGCTGATTATTGCAGAATTGATTTCCTGAAAAAGAGGGTGGGGGGGAAATGCAGGAAACTAAAGACAAAGACGGAATCGTATCCTACGGCATCATAGGATCTGAATGACTTGGGGAGTTCATAGAATCATAGAACATCAGGGTTGGAAGGGACCTCAGGAGGTCATCTAGTCCAACCCCCTGCTCAAAGGAGGACCAATTCCAACTAAATCATCCCAGCCAGGGCTTTGTCAAGCCTGACCTTAAAAACCTCTAAGGAAGGAGATTCCACCACCTCCCTAGGTAACCCATTCCAGTGCTTCACCACCCTCCTAGTGAAAAAGTTTTTCCTAATATCCAACCTAAACCTCCCCCACTGCAACTTGAGACCATTACTCCTTGTTCTGTCATCTGCTACCACTGAGAACAGTCTAGATCCATCCTCTTTGGAACCCCTTTTCAGGTAGCTGAAAGCAGCTATCAAATCCCCCCTCATTCTTCTCTTCTGCAGACTAAGCAATCCCAGTTCCCTCAGCCTCTCCTCATAAGTCATGTGCTCCAGCCCCCTAATCATTTTTGTTGCCCTCCGCTGGACTCTCTCCAATTTTTCCACATCCTCCTTGTAGTGTGGGGCCTAAAACTGGACATAGTATTCTAGATGAGGCCTCACCAATGTCGAATAGAGGGGAATGATCACGTCCCTCGATCTGCTGTCAATGCCCCTACTTATACAGCCCAAAATGCCGTTAGCCTTCTTGGCAACAAGGGCACACTATTGACTCATATCCAGCTTCTCGTCCACTGTAACTCCTAGGTCCTTTTCTGCAGAACTGCTTCCTAGCCATTCGGTCCCTAGTCTGTAAGAGTGCATGGGATTCTTCCGTCCTAAGTGCAGGACTCTGCACTTGTCCCTGTTGAACCTCATCAGATTTCTTTTGGCCCAATCCTCTAATTTGTCTAGGTCCCTCTGTATCCTATCCCTACCCTCCAGCATATCTACCACTCCGCCTAGTTTAGTGTCATCTGCAAACTTGTCAAAATTATTTCAGACTATAGTCACCTCTTTATTCCGCTTATGTTCCTTTTGGGGGTGGGGGGAAGGGCCTGTTAATAAAGTCTAGATGAATTAACTAAGATACGAAGAAAGCATCAAGAAATTGTGACTTTAACTGATGATAATGTTTTGATTAACTTTTACTGTCAACGAGTGGTGAAAAAGAAAATAGGCAACTAAGTGGCATCAGTAGGTTGTTTCACCCACTTCACAGGGTCAGAATATACCATGATGCGTGCTAGGAAGAGTCCTCAAAACTCAGTCGGATTTTGATTTATCACTGGTTTTGCAATAGTGTAATTCCCAGGGAGTTCCTCTTGATTCTTGGCACAACTGAGGACAGAATCAGACACAATAGCTTTGGGAATTACCAGTCGCTCTTAGGTCTTGTCTTTCCTGCTTAAAAAAAAATTGGTGTGGGGGTTTGTGTGAAAAGGGGGTGTTCTGTTTTGTTTTTAACCTTGGGTTACTAGTGCACATGAGCTATCCTGAGGTGAAAACACACTGAAGACCAGGCACTTTAGTTTTACCATGAGGTAAATGAGGCAAAGTACACAATGCTATACTCCCTCCAGGGGTTACCTCCGTGAGATTACTTTATGGTAAAACTAAAGTTCCTGGTCTTCACAGTGTTTTTGCCTCAGGATAACTCTCACACATTAGTTATTCCGAGGTTTAAAAAAAAAAAAAACATCCTTTTGGGTTTTTTTTTTTTTTTTTTTAAAGCAGTGAAGATGAGGTCTTTTTTTGAAGACTTGTGACCCAAGAGTAAAAATTGATTACATCTTGTATTTTTGGTAGTCTTATTTACCTCTATCACAGGGGCATTGTGTGAGGCTTAATTCATAAAGGTTTTTCAAGGGATTGGATGGTTCTTTGGAGTTTCTTGGATGGAAGATGCTATAGAATTGCATCTACTTTACTATTTGTTTGGGTTTTTTTTTTTTTTTGGTTGTGATTGGGGGGAAAGGTGTATTTTGTTTTGTTGTGCAAATGCTTTGTAATTACTTAAGGCCATGGCTTAATTTTGAGAATAATCATTTTCTTCCCCCTTTTTAAAAAAAAAAGTTATGCTTTTTGAAAATTCTGCCTTTGTTTAAAAAAAAAAAAAAAAAATCCATGTGCTGAGAAGAGGAAACTAGCAAAAATATTCTTCATGAATAGATTTTCCTTAAATCAGCCATTGCATTTTACATTCCTTAGCAGAAGAGAGGATGGAAATAGGAGACAAGAGAAAGAAAGAGGGGATCACAGTATCTTCATTTTATTTTATTTCCTTGAAAGTATTCTCCTTTGAGTAGACAGTAATTGCAGTTTCTAATGACACAAACTTGAAGGGAAACAGAAGACGACTACAAACAGGTTTATGGGCCTATAAGCAGGAATATGTGGCTACAAATTGCTGAGTAAATGAAACAGCCTGTTGTTTCCTAAGCCTAAGTTTGTGAGTGTTATGTCAAAGCATTTGAGGCGGAGCTAGAGGACCAGGCGGTGTTAGGAATACCTGCTGGGTCCTAATTGGTGCCCACTGTTGTTAATGGCTTCCTGTGGCTGAGTGTTTACTTGTCATTTGTTTTGTGCTTTGTTTCCCAGCTACTGGAAAAAAAATACTGACCAAAACTTTATCTTTCTTTTAAGTGTATCCCTGGACATCAAGTGCCCTACTGCAAATTGTCTCACGATGCTAAGTACCTCAAGTCTATTCCACAGTCCAGTAATTACCTGGTATGCTGCAAGAGTTCTGTTTGCTCTTAATATCGCTTCTGAATTGTTTTAGCAAATGTTATAAATATTGTGGGGTTTTTTTTTAAGGATTTGGAGCAATTGTCTACTATAAACCTCCGTTTGGAAATATTAAATGAGTGCATAATATTGTCTCTTTTTAAAGAAAGCCGTTTGCCTAAAATTTCCACCATCACCCATAAATCTCAATTTATTATTGAGTTTAATGCTTCTGAAAGGTGCCAGGCTGAAAGCCTTGCACACTGAAAACCTCTGATTATCAACAGAGCAGGTAAAGATTGCAGCAATTTGGGCTTTCCCACACTGCGCACAAATATACCTTCACTCTTGATCAGCAGAAGACAAAATATTTCAAACCTCATTCCCATTCAGTCCTTGGCCTCCCAGTTGAGACCACCCATAAGAGTGCTGGATAGTGCCAGCTGTAACATGGACACTTATGCACTAGGAAAAGGATTGAAACTACTAATTTAAAATAGGCCACAGAACAGCTGTTGAAGAGTAACTGATTTTAGTCACTATTGACTTGGGTAGAATTAGAACTAGTGAAAAGCTCCCAATCTCATTCTCCGGAGTCATCTGCTCTTCCTACAATGATTTTTTTTTTCTTTTTTGAATTACAAATGGACCCTAAACAGCAACTCACAGACCCTTGAGAAAATGCATCTTATCTATGCCTCTCTTTAGGAACCGACCCTTAATCTGCATATCTAGAAGTTCTTTCTTAAATGCAGATTTTTCACTTTAGTAAATGTGTATATATATATTTTTATATGGGGAAACAGTGTATAGCCACAGGGGATTGGATCAATTTCTTCGTGATAAAATTAAGTTTGGAAGCCATCTATGCAGTGGTGATACCTTAGATTTCTTAACGTTTTGTTTATTTCTCTCAAGGTGTCAATGTTCTGTGATACAGAGCAAATTGATTCGAAGGGGGTTAGATTTCCATGTAATGTTATGCATTTTGTCCTTGTGATCCTTGATTTATTTGTGGCCAGTGCTTTCCCATGTGACAGCCAGGATGGATGACAAATTGGTTTAGTGTAGCTCTTTTGCTAACTAACTGACTGAGGAAAATAAAATGAAGCTACATGTGAAAATGCAAAGAGTATTTTCTGTTGAGATTGAATGATTGAAGAAGTGTTTTTTTTTTACCGACGAAAGCTTATGCCCAAATAAATCTGTTGGTCTTTAAGGTGCCACCAGACTCCTTGTTTTTGTGGATACAGACTAACACGGCTACCCCCTGATACTTGAAGAAATTGACGTCCTGTGATTTTAATTTTGGTCATTTTAATCATTTATTTTAGGCATATGCAAATTTCAGTTTTATGCCCTCTGCTTGGGGGGGAAAAGCAACTGAAGCCATCCATCCACACCTCTAGAGCTTAATACTGACATCTATTTTTAAACAGAAAGTGATTGTTTGAACTGGATTGAGAAGAGCTGAATTAGGGTGCGAACAATAGCATAGCTTGTGGGCTCCTGAGGAGGTTTTTTATAAGTCCCAGAGAGAGAAAATAAATTAAATTCCAGGATCCCCACTTAAGTCTATTTCAACTTCATTTCATACATTTGTCACTGGCATACTGCTTATAATGACATAAAATACAAATGTGCCTACACTTTACAGTTGAAGTATCTTCATGGCATCATCACATGCTAACTGTGCCGTTTGGAGAGAATCTTTATTGGACAATGAATCTTTAAATTGGTTTGATTTCCAGGAAGTTTCTCCAGTATTAAATGAACAGAATTTAGATTTAAAGTTCCAGGGTTTAACCCCATGTTCTACAGTGATGGGGTACCAGAGGGGAAAGAAGATCTAGAGAACCGCTTCCCCTGTACAAGTAGCCAGGCAGGATACCTGTATAGCGTATGCTTCTCTGATGTAATGTACTCTTACCTAAAGTGACGGCCCAGTCACCACAACCCCAGGGGGACATAGTCCATTTTATTTTTTCGGATTATGTCTAGACCTCATCACCATTAGCTAGCGCAGAGGTTTTCAACCATTTTTCATTTGCAGACCTCTTAAAAAATTTCAAATGGAGGTCGGACCCCTTTAGAAATCTTAGACATAGTCTGAGGACCCCACAGGTTGAAAACCACTGAGCTAGCACATATGCTATGATGGGGGGGGGGAGGGGAATGGAGGTGGGGGAGGAAGTGGGCTTTGGCCTTTCTTAGTGAAGCAGTAAGATCTGACCCACTGTAGTTTTATATCCCAGTGGGTCACTGAGAAATTCTGCCCACACTAGCAGCTTCTCCAATGTAAAGGGCACATCAGAAGGCTTCTCTGCTCATATGCACTGCATCAACCAGTACAGGAGTTGGCCCATTATTTGATAATTTTATATTTGGCTTTGTTGCACATAAGAATTCAGAATAGTAAGTTCTGTATTTTTTTCCTCTTTTTTTTTTTTTTTTTTTTAAGGTGATAGGATTGCAGAATGAGTTAACTAGACTTGGAATCTTAAAGAACCAGCAAGATTATGAAGACTTTTGGACACTGATCCTAGAGGGCACTCACAGTTCACGGCTTAAAGAAAAACTTCAGGATATAAAATTTAAAAGTTGGGTTTCTTACACACTTTGTCTCTTCTGAATACTTTTAAGAGCTTACTTTTTTTATTTTTTTAATCTGATTTTAAAATTTAATATCTGTAACAAGACCTCAAAACAAGAGACCCGATTCACAATTGGTGTAAACCAATATAGCTCCATTGAAGTCAATGGAACAATGCTGATTTATTCCAGCTGAGAATCTGGCTAAGTTGTGAAATTTTACCCCTTCAAATCAATACTATATATCACCTTTTTTCTCATGTTTGTAAAATAACAGAAATCTTGGATTTAGAAAGAAGAAAAGGAAAAAGAAATTAAATTTAAAATAGAGGCAAAAAATTCATAAAGAAACATGGTTTTAGTAATCGTAAGGAACAAGAAACACTAAAGCTAGTGTGTATAGATGCAAGTCTTAATGTTATTTTGTAAATGGAATCCCTAAACAGCCTAAGACGTATGAAAAAGCTGGTTTTAGGATTAACACTAATTTTAATATTGTATTGCACTCATAATCATTTGAGGGAGGAAAATGCGGAAATAATTACTCAACATAAGATTATTGCGATCATTAATATCATTTGTACAATTCTGTCCTTTAAAAAAATAATTGAAACCTGTTGCCAACTGTGACTTTTCCCACACCTGAAGAAGAGCTCAGTGTAGCTCGAAAGCTCGTCTCTCTCATTAACGGAAGTTGGTCCAATAAAAGATATTCACCAACCTTGTCTCTCTAATATCCTGGGACCAACACGGCTATAACAACACTGCAACCAAGTTGTGCTCATAGGTAGTCTATATAACCATGTGTTTCTCTCATTGTTACCCTTGCCCTTCCTCCTCCACTCCCTCCATTTGTTTTGCACCCATTTGTCACATCATGTCTTAATTCGGGCCTCGATCCTGCAAACATGCACATGGGTAAATTTACTCATGTCAGTAGTACCACTGAACTAAACGAGACTGCTCCCATGAATAAAGTTACACACATACCTGTTTGCAGGATTGGACCTCAGAGATAGAGAGAGATCATCAGCTGATGTAAATCAGTGTAGATGCATTGATTTCAAGGGAGCTTCATCAGTCTAAGGCCTTGTCTACACTCGGGAATTCACAGCACTGCCGCGGCATATGTTTGGTTTTTATTTTACATATTAAAACCTCTTGAAAGAAAGAGAAACTGATTAGAATTATAAGTGAATCTGAAGTCTAATTCCATTGCCCAAGGAGAGTGAAAAGAAGAAGTAAATATTGAAAAGTTATTTACTTGACCATTAACCCCCGACTGTATTTTTTACCATGGGCAATTGTCAGTTCATACATTTTTTTTTTATTTTTTTTTTTTTGCTATTCGTGGTTATAATACCATTTTTACACACACATGAACTGATATGGTTGTGTTTATATTTAATCATTTGTGTTTTATATATTTTCTAACAAAAGTATTAATCTGTCACTAATACGTGGCTATTTAAATTGGAGCAGGGTTTGCCTGGGCCACATGCCTCACTGCTACAGTTTGTTTGAGTGTTAGAGACTAAGACTATAGCACATCTTTCTTTAAAATAAGTAGAATATTTTTTAGTCTGAAAAGAATAAATGTCGTGGGTTTGCATGGTATTAATCCATAGGGAAGATGTTAGTTTGTCTCACAAAGGTAAGCGAAATGTTCTACATGGCTGGTCCCCGGTGAAACCCTCACTTGTAAATGGACAACCCAGTAGAACTGACCTTGCAGCATTGTTAGGACCCTCTAGTGGGGAGGGATGGGCAATACTATGCAGCCACAAACCAGGGGATCAATGATAATACAGCCACTGAACTAACCATGCTGCCATTTTTAAGGTGTCCCCAAGAGAACATGCAGCAGGCCATGTGCTGCATGAGGTTGGAGCCAGGATTTCCCGTGGAATTTTGGGTGGTGCATGCTTGTAAACCTTGTAAACCAGAGTAATAGTAATAGGATGAAATTTAATAGTGAAAAGTGCAAGGTCATGCATTTAGGGATTAATAACAAGAATTTTTGTTATAAGATGGGAATGCATCAGTTGGAAGTAACAGAGGAGGAGAAGGACCTCGGAGTATTGGTTGATCACAGGATGACTATGAGCCGCCAATGTGATATGGCTGTGAAAAAAGCTAGTGCGGTCTTGGGATGCATCAGGCGAGGTATTTCCAGTAGAGATAAGGAGGTGTTAGTACCGTTATACAAGGCACTGGTGAGACCTCATCTGGAATACTGTGTGCAGTTCTGGTCTCCCATGTTTAAGAAGGATGAATTCAATCTGGAACAGGTACAGAGAAGGGCTACTAGGATAATCCAAGGAATGGAAAACCTGTCTTGTGAAAGGAGATTCAAAGAGCGTGGGTTGTTTAGCCTAACCAAAAGAAGGCTGAGGGGAGATATGATTGCTCTCTATAAATCTATCAGAGGGATAAATACCAGGGAGGGAGAGGAATTATTTAAGCTTAGTACCAATGTGGACACAAGAACAAATGGATATAAACTGGCCATCAGGAAGTTTAGACTTGAAATTAGACAAAGGTTTCTAACCATCAGAGGAGTGAAGTTCTGGAACAGCCTTCCAAGGGGAGCAGTGGGGGCAAAAGACATATCTGGCTTCAAGACTAAGCTTGATAAGTTTATGGAAGGGATGGTATGATGGGATAGCCTAATTTTGGAAATTAATTGATCTTTGGGCATATTTACCGCTAATAGTCAATGGCCTGTGATGGGATGTTAGATGGGGTGGGATCTGAGTTACTACAGAGAATTCTTTCCTGGATGTCTGGCTGGTGAGTCTTGCCCACATGCTCAGGGTTTATCTGATTGCCATATATGGGGTCAGGAAGGAATTTTTCTCCAGGGCAGATTGGCAGAGGCCCTGGGGGTTTTTCGCCTTCCTCTACAGCAGGGGGCATGGGTCACTTGCTGGAGGATTCTCTGCACCTTGAAGTCTTTGAACGATTTGAGGACTTCAATAGCTCAGACACAGGAGCGGGTGGGTGAGATTCTGTGGCCTGTGTTGTGCAGGAGGTCAGACTAGATGATCATAATGGTCCCTTCTGACCTTAAAGTCTGATTCTATGATTCCAAGGTCAAACCCCAGCCCTTGCCTAGTCCATGTGGCTACTGGTTTCTCTTTTCTTCCACTCTCCTTTCACAGAGGACACCCAGCTTGGTTTTCAGTGTGTCAAAATAGCAATTTTGCTATTTTATGGGGGTTTTGTTCCCTTTGGTGAGTTTTTCCATAGAAGGGGGTGATTTGACCCTTTACTCTGGGAAGATTGGGAGAAAATGTTTGCCATAAACATGCTTTGATGCTAGAATTGGAGTTGCAAGTTCTTGAAGTCAAAGTGGAAAGAGTGAATCCTCAAGACTCGAGCAAATAGGAAGATACATTATATTGAGTCAATACAATAAAAAAAATCACATTTTAGTTGAGAGGCAACATTATTTATAACACAGGGAGAAATTGTTATTACTGTTCACCCTGTTGACCAGAGTGGCTAGTCAAAAATTCGAGGTCTAGGAGGCTGTTTCAGTTAGGGGGAGAAATTGGTGATATTTGGGTATTTCTTTGATGCAGTTTTGTTTATCTACAAAGAATGTACAAATTTCTGTGTCTCTGAATGACTCAAATAGCAGGAAACAGTTTCTTTTACTCATAGCTCTAAGAACCCACTCATTTCAGCCTGCACACTTGACCCAAAAACCTCTCCCTGTGTTTTTTTTCCAAGGACAACCACCAGGCTTTCAGCTGTTCGCTCGCTCCCTCTCTCTGTCATTCCCAGTTTTTGTTTTTGTCTGTTCTGGCTTTCCACACAGATATATACCACTACCCAAAAGAATACTCATCAAAAGCTCCCTGATACTCTTTTTGTCTTAGGTGGGGGCTTTTCCTTATAGTCATGTTAATTGAAGCGTGAGTTTACACCTATCTATTTCAATGAGGTTTTAACTCAACCCAGAACAAGGTTTCACTCAGCTCATAACATTGTTACTGAGATTTTGATGTTACTTTACAGTGGTTGCAGCTAAGTCTTTTCCTTCACATCCTGTTGTGAGAACCGGTGCAGCACAGTCAGCAAATGTCCTTCTGAGCAACCGATGTGGGCAGCTGAAAACGGTAAGTAACAGTTTCGTATTTAAGAAACTTGTGCTTTCAAATAATGCTACTTTAATGACCTAGTTCTTGCTCTGTCTAGGACTGATGCTCCCCTGTGTCCAAAGTCCATTGGGTGTAAGAGTGGCAGGGGGAGCTGCTGGGAGGCAACCATAACTGATTCCACGATTCCGTGGCCCAGTCTGCACCAGCAATGGTCCAGGTGGGAGTTGCTCTAGGAGGCTGCTCAAGTTAGGCCACTGGCATATGTTTCCTTAGGAGCTTTCTTCTCTGCCCCTTCTCAGCTCCTTCTGCAGTATGCACCCTGCGCCGGGGTTGGGGGGGGGAATAGGGCTGGCTGAAACATTGGCTTCACTGGCTTTACATCCGTTGAGGGCCCCCCTCCCAGGAAGATACCGACTAGCACAAAGGGGGCAGACTGTATTTGAGAATCTGTCCCACTCTCTGTCCTTCCAGTTTCTTATATTTGTGCCCATCGCCATAGTGTCAGTCCTGGAGCACTTCCCAAAAGCAAAGAATAAGAAGGAATAGATCTCACTCTTCCTTCCCTGCCAGCAGAAGACTGGCTTGGGATTGTCGTTTCATTTTATGGTTGTTTGAGAGTGAAGTTACTATTGTCTCACTGACTGTGCCTGTAAAATGGGAATGACAACATATCTTATAGGGTGTTGGAAGGATTAATTAACAATGCTTACTTAAAGTTCTGAAAGTTGCTTTTAAACAACAACAACAAAAAGCGCTGTGTAAAAATGAGGTGACCCTACAGCTCGGAGGATCACCTACCTGTCTATATCCTATGTCTTCTGCCTTTCACGCACAGTGTCTATGGAGAATGGAACAGATGGGGGAGTCTGAGGGTCTATACATGGAGGAGGAGGGCAGGTGCTTGGAAGAAGCATTTTCTGAGGGGAGAAGCTGATTTAAAAAAAAAAAAAAGATGGTCAACAGAATTTTCCCTAGGATGTCAGTACAACATTTTCCCTTCCCACCCGCTATTGCGCAGTGTATCCTGTATGCCAGTTGGCTGCAGCCCCAGAGGACACTGCGTTTTGCTTATGACGTATGTGTCTAATTCTTTAATATTAGTCATAATGATATCTTCAGCACAAATGAAAGCTTTCTGATGGTCTTGTGTTGCAGTGACTGTTTTTAAGGGTGAGTGAGTGATGCACACCCAACGTCACTGAGAAAGCTCACTCATGCTCCTTGATCCTGTTATACTTTTTTCGCAAATTGATCCAACACTTCCCAGAATGCTGCTTCGGTGGAAAAACCTTTTCTGGTGATGTGGCAACCAAAACTGCATGGAAGGAAAGGGTGGGAGGGGATGATGGAAGGCAAAGATGTTTCCTAGTTTACCTCAGACCCCTTCTTCCCCCTCCCACTTGCTTCCCCCTTTGTGTACAGTTCACCAGCTGTGCCCTGTGAGATGAGCTGGGGTGGGCTGGGTCCTTCACACCTCTGTGCAATGAACACATCACTCTTCCAATCTGCTAGACATAGCAGTATTTCTTGGGCCAGTCTGTCAGGTTGTTGAACGTAACTGAAGGTTTAATTTGCAGTTTGCATTCTTTTCCAGGGTACTACATGCTCTGGAGAGAAGTCAAAAACAGTCTTATGATTATGGATTTAGTGGTTACATCTGTCTGTTTTTTAATTTAATGAAGTCAGTTCTGTCCAAAAGACATTTCATATACTGGACACCTTAAGCTTGTTTACACTGTGTGTAGTAATAGAGTAATTTTTTTTGTCAATCTCCATATTTTCATGCCAAATTAAATGTTGCCGTCTAGGGCAGGTCTTCAGACAATTTAGATGTTCGGTTGTCTGCACATGCCATTACTTAAATTGCACACAACTGTGCACAATTGATCCTTTGTTAATGGAGTTACCTCATTTGTGCATATGACTTAATTGCATGTATGAACTAGGGGCACAGTTGCATATGGATTTTTCTGCCTAACATATCTGATAATTTTACCAAACTATATAATCTAACCTAACAACTTCCAGCACAAGAATAGTTGTATATTTTTGGTTGGGGAATTATAGAATATCAAAGTCAAGGTTGTTCCTACTTATTTTTATATTTAGTTTGAAAGTTCTAGTTATAAGAACACAATGTGTTTACATGGTGCTTTTAATCTTCACACCACTTTACAGTCATGAATGAATCTTGACAATATTCTGGGGAAAGAGGTGTATTCGTAGTTTTACAGATAGAGAAAGTTAAATAACAGAGTCCTAGAGGGAATTACTGTCAGAGCTGAGATTAGAACTTGGGAGTTCCTGGCACCCACTCCTGTACTCAAACTTCCAGACCACAAGCAGCTACTGTGCAAGCTTTTCTGCAGCATTCCTCTGAGGCCCCTCAGTCCTGACCTGCAATACCGCTGCTATTCCAGTCTGGAGCCTCTCATGAGTAGGGCTCACCAATTATGCCAAACTGAGTAGAGGTGTTTTACTGTAAGTCTAGATGCCTACCAGGGGCTAGCCCAGTGGTTTACATTGACCGTCTGCAGGCACGGCCGCCCGCAGCTCCCCAGTGGCCGGGAATGGTGAACCGAGGCCACTGGGAGCTGCGGGCAGCCGTGCCTACCGACGGTCAATGTAAACAAACTGTCTCGCGGCCCGCCAGCGGATTACCTTGACGGGCCACATGTTGCCTACCACTGGGCTAGACTGTAGTCATCAGATTCATTTTCATTTATATGCTAGGCCCCAGTCCTGCAATGAGCTCCTGATAGGATACAAAATTTGAACCCTCTAGAATCAGTCCAGTTGTAATGAATCCCTGTGCTGAAGACCGAGTTACTAAATACATACACATCTGGGGAGCTCAGGCTAGAGCCTCGTCCTTCCACTTCAGAAACTAGGAGTGCCGATATCCTGTCCTTGGGCCAGCCACTAAAAGGCAGCAACACACACACACCCAGTCAGTACTGAGAGTACTTTTTTTGTCCCACACAGATTCCTTGGTCCAGCACCGATGAGCAGTGAGTGATATGGGTATGACCAGACTAGTGAATGACAGGGTGGCCAATTGCTAGCAAGAAATCAGGCACACCTGGAGTAGCATGTTATCCTATAAACAAAAGACGGGGGGGAAAACAAGGAATCCCTCTGAAGAGTTTACTTAAGCACTTGTGGCTGTAATCTCTGGTCTGCTAAGGCCACTTTGCAACAAAAATGTCAAGATTTTTATTTTTTTTCTCTTCATCTCCCCCTTCTTCCCCCCCCGCCACACCTTTCTTTCCACTTTTTCCTCTCCTCACCCATTTTTCTGCTTCTAGTTGCAAGAAGGAAAAGGGGGGAAATGAATGTTCTCACAAAAACTTTGGTATAGTTAAAAATCCACTTCTTTCATCGAAAAAATGTTTTGAAGATATTTTAGTTAACTCTAGTTAACATGTTGGGTTTTTTAAATTCATTTTACCTTAAAAATCTTTTTTCTGTGAAAACTGTGGCATGAAGCAGAGGCATTTGATACTGTTACATTTGATTATAGCTTTTATTCTCTCTATTCAGAGTTGTTATATTGTCAAAGTGAGGTCAGATTTTGATACCTGTAGTTATCAGAATATCTTCTTTTCCTTATCTTTGCATTTCTAATGCACTCATCATGGTATCTAGATACGAGTTACAAAATTAACAATTGCAGTAGTTATGTCCATAAAGTGTCCACCACTCTCTAATTCAGCCATTGTTAGTTAATACTTTGCATCTTTGTCCTCATTGTTTCTGAGAGGACAAAATGTTGGTTTTTACGTTTGTGCCCTAAAACTGGTCAGGTTTGAGCTTGTCATCCTCTCTAATGGTAAAGAGTTGCACTGCCCCTTGCTTGCGAAAGTTCAGCATGGGATCTTTCAGCTTTTGTTGTCATAAAGTAGAGCTGTCTCATTGTGTCAGGAATGGAGATCATGGGCTGGGTCTTACGTAAGGGTCTAAGGCAACTGTAGGGCCAGGACCTTGAAGTGGATCTGAAATGTAATGGGGAAGTTATTGGAGCACAGTGTGATGTGCTATTTTTTTATTAAAAGGTGGGTTCCTCTGTGTTGCCCCAGTGGAGGTTTTCCACGTGACCCTCGATAATTAGCCCAGGGTAGGATGTGCTGCATCGAACCTGGAAGTGACAAAAGCCTGGATCAGTAGCTGGGTCTTTGAGAGGAATGAGCACACACTTCTGATTAGCTGAATTTGAAAGAAGGCATTTCTCTTCATTCTTGCTATCTGAGTATCCAGGAGCAATGTTGAGTCCAAGAGAACCTCAGGACTTCAGCGTTACCTTGGTGACTGGAAAGTGGAGGATGAGGACAGTGTCCCACCCAGCTCCTCAGAGGTCTCCTCTCTTTGTGTATCATCTCTTATCTGGATTGAGTCAGTCAGCTGTTTTTAATTCATATACATTTCTCTGACATGGTCACTTCTAGGTGAGAGTGTTGGCTGCGTCTGCTAAGAAAGAGAGGTTGAGCTGGGTATGTTTAGTGTACTAGTAGCATTGCAGCCAAAGGCTTTTCACAACCTCGCCTAGAGTCGTTCTCTATATATGGTTAATAATACATAAAGAAATGGAATAATGACATTTTGATTCAGGTTGGAGGGGAAAGTTTCCTGTACAGTTATTCTTGCATATATGTGTTAAGCTATAAAATCTTTAAACCCTCAAGAGCCTCAGCCTGCTATCAGTTTGCAGTCAGGGGCTTCCCTGGGACTCCTACATACATGTGGAACAGTGAATCAGGCCCTTATATTGCAGTATGTAGTCAGGTTTTCTTAAACAGGGTCACCTGACCAAAGTCAGTTTATGCCATTGCCAAGAATCTAATTTGTAGGCAATGTTCATGTTTCCCTCTTGCTCTGCTCCACTACTGGATGTTGTCTACTATAATCTGCACTTGCCAATTTTATCGCCAGCACTTTATTCATAGAAGGTGAAATTCACTCCTGTGCAGAGGACTAGCACAAGATCTAGGCACCAGTTAAGATTTTAAAAGAAGGCTTAGGTGTAATATAAACAGTTATCTGTCTGCCCAGAGATGAATATATAACCCTTTAAGCACAGTATATAAATGAATGTGTTAAGTCGCACAAATACACTTGTGCATTGCACTTCATTAACAAAATAACTTTTAAACGTATACTCGCGTAAAAAAACTTGCTTTGCTGTGTGCCATGCACTACGCACAAACTATTGTCTCTCTGGATTCCGAACACGAAGGGCCAAACTCTGCACTTGCCTACACCATTGTAAATGTTGAGTGACTCCATGGAAACCAATGGAGCTACTCTCGATTTCAACTAGTGTAAGTGAGAGCAGCATGTTGGACCACCTAACTCTTCTAGAAAACTTCCTCAGTAGACATTTTCAGGTGACTTTTTTGTAATTGTTTCCAAACGAAGGGAGGATTAGTGGAGATGTCACCAAACCGTGAGGAGGCCGTGTTCGCCTTTTATCCTGCCCCAGTCTAAAGGTAGGCCACATGGGTCCCTGTTTGCCTGGCCTAAGACAAATATATCTTGGCTCATTCCTTGTTACTACGAGCCTGACTGAAGCAGAAGAGATTGTTCACAGAGATGTGAGAGAAAAATAAAACCGAAATGAAGGAGTGACCTTTTAAACATGAAAAGGGGAAAGTGCCACTTGAAAATGAATTCAAAACCAATTTCAGGCAATTAAACTGACAGAGCATCAACAGAGACAAAGTTAAGTGCAATCAACTTTTTTTTTTTTTTAAGAAGAATTACAATTTTATGGAAAAATAATTAAGGAAAAATCAAGACTAAGATTTTTCAAGTGATTGGTGATGCAAGGTTGCTCATTTTGGGGGGGATGCCAAAGAGGCCTGGGTTTCGGAGGAGAGAAGAAAAGCAGGGGGTGGGGAAATGACATATAGGCAGAATTGTTTCTTTACACAGAACCTTATTCTTCAGTGTTTTGTCCCCTGTGTCATCATTTCCACCTGTGCAAATCAGTTTTAAACCGATAGACATTCAGAATGGTAACATTACACTCATTTTGCACTAGTGTAAATAACTGTGCAGGGTACAAGGCAGTGGAGAATGAGGCCCAGAATGTTTTCAGATTTTCCATGAGGGGAAGTGGCTCCCAGTATAAGGCCTTGTCCTCACACCAGCTGGCATCAGTTAGCTAAAGGTATGTTTTTTGTTTTTCAACTGAGTTAGTTAAATGTCTGCAAGTTAGTGTGTAGATAGGGCCTAAGACATTTTCTCTTAGTGCTAGTCTACTCTAGAAGCCCTACATCGGCGCAGCTGCATTGCTGTCACGCGTCTGGTGAAGAGGCTCAGTGCCAATGGGAGTGAGTTCTCCCGTCGGCATAATTGCTCCACCTCCGCGAGAGACAGAACCTCTGTTGGCAAGAGAGTGTCTTCTGCCAATGTAGCACCGGTGTAGACAGTGCTTAGGTCAGTGTAATTTGCATTGCTCGGGCGGGAGGCTTCTTCACACTCCTGAGCAACATAAATTATATCGACATAAGCAGTAATGTAGACCTGCCCTTATTCTTGTATTCCACCCCCACCCCTCCACGATATACTTATACACCATATGCCTATTAACTAAGATTTGCTTATATTTTTGAGTGGATATGTTTAAAAATGGAAATATTTCTTAAGTTAGATGCCATTCTGCTTTGTTTAATATATATATATATATACTCACTCACTCACTCAGAGAGAGAGAGAGATATGGGGGGGAAAAGCCTGCTTTTTTTATATCCTAGTTTGGTTCAGATACATTGTGTGGAAGCCTTTTCAGTTGTTCCATTTATAGATTAAGTAAAGAGCTTTAGCCAAATGAATTTAATAATTCTTTAAAATAATTCTCCCCTTTGTCTGGTTCTCATTCACACCACTCTGGCAGAGGGGCCTTTGTACTGCCAGAGTGCTAGAAACAGGCCTTGGAATAGATGAGAGCCAGTGCCCAAATATATATTCTTACTGCCCCATATAGTTTATATTCAGAAATTACTTTTGCCATACACTATTAACATATGTTAACCAGAACAGAAATCAAAGTGTCTAAAGACTTTGCACTTAAACTGTTATTTTGATAAATGCTCTCAGAATTATGTCCATTAAATAAAAAAAAATCAAAACATGGATAAACAGATAATTCTATTCTAGAGATGATGCCACCACTAACAGTAGATGCTGCAAGTAAATTCTAAGCTACTGATTTTAAAAAAAAAACAATGTTCTCGGTGCTATATATGCAGGGCCTGTATATTTTGCAATTCCATACTGGTGGAATTTACAGTGAAACATATCTCTTGCTCCAGTGTGCTCCAGAAGCTACGCTTCCCCTTAACAAAGTCATTTGGTGCTCTAATGATTGTGAAGAAAATGCTGAAATCTAGCATAGAAACTGAAGAAGTGTTTTGTTTTTTTAATCTGCAGACATCCTGAAATAATAGCTCTCATAGGTGTGAACCATCCCATTCATTTCCTAGGACTGTTAACTCTGAAACATAAAGATGACAGCTTATATGTCAAAATTGTTACTTCTACTAAATGCTCCCTAGTGAAAAAATTATCTGGCTAATGTATTTGTCACACAACACTAAATGGTCTTGCACACTCCCCCACTCATATTAAGTTATTTGGTGAATTCTGTTCTGTTGAATAGCAAATAGCTCCTACTGATCATACAAAACTTCCAGCATGACCCAGATAACTTCCATGATACAATTGTGTTGTCAAGACAAAAATCTGTCTCTTATTAAAAGCTGAAAATGTAGGGACAACATAAAATAAATGTAATTTAATGTAAAGATAAATAGTCAGTACAGAAGCCACTGTGTTTATATTACTGATTTTCATATTTGTTTCACTGAAATCCATGTAAATGAAGCTATTGGGATAATTCCAGTCTGCTCTGGTAGGGTGTCAAAGAATCCAAGAACTTTATCACATAATTTAGGTCCAGATCATTGCAGATCCACTTTGAACAGACCCAAGAAATATGGGTATCAGAGCAGTCGGGGAGGAGGTGATTACAGCTGTCAAGCAGATGGCCAATAATGCATAGACAAGTATTTTACCTACCTGGACAGATGGGAAGGCTGGGATTTTTGTTAAGTTGTGGAGAAAGATCCAGCAAGACTGGAACAACCCAGATGTTTGAACAGAAGAATATGGAAAAGTCAAAGATGACTCTAAAGATGAAAGTTTGAGTGGAGGGAAGGATGTTGATGTTACCAGCAATGGAGAAAGTAGCTGAGAAGGAAAAATAAGATATGGAGATCAGTTTTGGCCATGTTAAATTTAAGCTGATGGCAAGCCAGCCAAGGTAACATGTTGGAGACATAGTCAGATGTACAGGACAAAACTAAGAAAGATAGGTCAGGTATGGAGATGGAGATTTGTGAGTCATTGACCTAAAGATAGCAATTGAATCAGTGTGATCAGAAGAGGTCCTCTAAGTATAAAATAGAGTTCTGGATCCCCCATTGACAGGAGAGAGGGAAGGAGGAGGAGAAACCACCAGAAGAAACACTGAAAGAGTCAGAGAAATAGGAGGAGAGCCAAAGAAGGACAGGACTAGGAAAGTCACGGTAGGATGGATGTCCTGGAGGAGAAAGTGACAGCTGTGTTTCAGAGTGCAGAATGGTCGAGAAGGAGGACAAAGCAAAAGAGATCCTGATGAGCTGTGGGCAGGAAGAGAAGCAAAATGCTGGTGAGAGCTGGTGAGGTGAGAGGAAAGAAGCCAAGTTGGAGGGGAGCAAGGTGTGAGTTAGAGGACAGGAAGTTAATGCAGTGATTGTAAACAACTCATTCAAGGATATTAGGGGTGGAGGGAATTAGAAGGATGGGATGGCAGTTGGAGAGACAATCAATTTCAATTTTTTGAGGCTGGCAGATACTAGTGTGCTTGTGTGCTACACGGGTTGATACAAGCATTGGTGTTCTGTAATTACTGTAATTGAAAAAAATAAAGCTCTCTCCTCCTAATGCGTTAGGCTGGATGGAGTTCCTTTCCCCAAATTGTATGGTCTTACATGTGTGTGTATAAATATAGTGCCTTTCATCCTGAAGTGATGTCCTCTGGGGACTCACCTGAGAGCACCACTGAAATGCCCCTCGCTATAGAGATGGTTGCCGCAGCCAATTGACATGCAGCACTGCAGGGATGGGGCACTTTGGAACAGGAGAAAAGGACACACATTCTTTTCCTGAAATAATTTTTATGGAACTCTGAGAGAGCCCACTAATAATCATGCATTTGTATTCTAGACCTTTCCGAAAAGGAGCAGGTCAGAGCACAAAGCTGAGCTAGCAAGTTGGAACTAGTACAGACAGTGGTTCATTCAGTGTCCCTGTGTCCATAATCTTCCCAAATACACAGGCCATTAGACGTAATTCATCCCTGGTTTAACTCCATTGACTTCATTGGCGTTACACTAGGAGTTAATGTGATCAGATATGCCAGTAACATAGCAAATATACCTAGATGTACAAGAGCACACTAATAAAAAGTCTGATCAACAACAATACATCTGCCAGACCTCATATATCGCTCCCAGGAAGTGAAGGGGTTGATACTATGTTACATATTTCACAGGCGTTTGGACGTATCCAGAAATAGTGAAATAAAAATTTAAAGGAGCCATTTTTTGGAGTTGGGACATCATTGACACTGTAATTGTGTAGGGGATGAGCCATGGTTTATAAAGGGCCACAGGTACAGCTGCATTGTTTGCACGGAGCAGGGATATGTGCCAGAGTGCATGTCCTTGGAGCCCATAGGGGACAATGATCTGGCACTTGTATGGGGCTTGTGAGAGAGGGTATGTGGCTGTGTTGCTTTGACTAAAGAGAGACTCACTAGCACCGGGACTGCAAGGACTGTCTGTCCATATGCTTTGTTATTACATAGTTATTAGTAAAATTGCATTTTTCTGTCTCTCAGTGTACTAATGTATCTGTTCTCTTTGGAGAGGCCATTTTATTTGTTTTTAAATGGCTGAAAGTTAAGAGAAGCTTATTTTGACCTTTCTCAAACGATACTATTAGCAGACAAATGAAATATTGTATACTGAAATTTGAAAGCAAATGTGAATGTGTGGTGGGTGGAGCAGCACCAGCAGCAGGAGGACAGATGTGCCAGTTTTGAAAGAACCTTTAAAAAAAACAACTGTATATTGGATACTTTTGTGATCAGGTTTTTGTAAGAACCTCGTTGAATAGGCAGTCCCATGACTTCGCTTCAGCATAAAGTGTTTCTCCAGGGGAGAGTCAGATACAGTGTGTGAGAGAGTATCTTGGGGCATAGCTACACGATGCATTAGTGTGCACCAGTGGGATGTAACTTCTAGCCTGCACCAGTATGCTGTGCACTAACTGACCCAGGTGGACCATACCAGCATGCTCTAAAATTTCCTTAATGTGCATTAACATAGTCCCACTTCAAACAATACTACATTAACGCACACTAGGGAACTTTTAGTGTGCACCAGCTAATGTCCACACAGGTTAGTTAACACAACATGCTGGTGCAGGCTAGAATTTACACCCTGCTGGTGCATGCTAATGCACTTACACATGGAGTTATCCCCGAGTCACTATTGCTGGTTAATTCCATGTGTGGACGGTCTTATTCTGAAATAAGAATGTCCACACATGAAGTTAACTAGAAATAGTTAATCAGGGATAACTCCATGTGTAAACAAGACCATAGAGGTGATGTTGCCCATCTCATGGATTCCATGCAGAGATGCCTGATATTTTAAATGCAAGCTTGGGGAAGGTGAGAGCCCTGTTAGCATATTTCTAAAACCTGGTCTACACTACACAGTTAGATCAACGTAAGCTGCCTTGCGTCACCCTAGCTGTGGAATTATCTTCCCTTAAATTTGGCTCTTGCTGATGTAAGTGCCTCTCTACGCCGATTTAGGCTTTGTCTACACTACCACTTTTGTCGGTAAAACTTTTCTGAGTCAGGGGTGTGAAAATAACACCCTCCTGATTGACATAAGTTTCTCCGGCAAAAGTGCTGGTGTGGACAGCTCTATGTCAGCAGGAGAGGCTCTCCTGCCAACATAGCTAATGCCGCTTATTGGGGGTGATTTAATTATGCTGGCAGGAGAGCTCTTTCCTGCCAGCAAAGAGCGGCTACACGGGAGACCTTACAGTGGCACAGCTGTAGTGATAATGCTGTGCCACTGTAAGGTCTGTAGTGTAGACAGAGTGTGGGAAAAGTCACGGCTGATGTAATTAGGTTGATGCAGTGTCAGTGTAGACGTTGCTTATGTTGACTGTTAATGCTCCACAGTGACAATACAATTGATACAAGTGTTTCTAGTGAGGATGCACACTGCCGACGCAAGGAGCCAAGCTTGCGCACACACGCACACGTGATTTAATGGCTGTATGCTGACATAAGTAGGTTGACATAATTTTGTAGTATAGACATAGCCTAGGAGCATAGATAGGTGACTCGGGGGTGGGTTGGGGGACTTACTGTGGTACTTCAGACAACCTAGTATTGAAAAGGAAGGTCAGAATATTCATTCATACTTGTGAAAACATGGTATTATTTATGCACAAGCAGTAGCTGATGAGGGCAGTTGACACAGTTGTCAGTGAGTTTCTAACTTAGTTAGTAGTAGTCTGCAGCATGTTCAAGGCTGTGTAATTGTGCCCTGGTCTACACTGGGGGGGATGGGGGGATCGATCTAAGTTACGCAACTTCAGCTATGTGAATAACGTAGCTGAAGTCGTACTTAGATCGACTTACTAGACGCGATAAATCAATCCCTGCTGGATCGATCGCTGCCCGCCGATCCGGCGGGTAGTGAAGACATACCCTGGGACAGGTACTCAACCAGCAGAAACTAGGAAGGGATCTAGAAGAATTGCAATGATTTGTGTTGACAAGTCTTTTATTAGTGTGAACTCTCACTGTTCCATCTGAAACTGGCTGCCTGGTGATAACGTTCTGCCTCATGCATGTCAAAGAGCATTTCTCAGCTCTGCAGGAAACTGTGAGCGGATCTGAGAAGTGAATTTTGGGAATGTAAGAACCATTATAAAAATGTGTTACCTATAATACAGACTATGTGGAAAAGACATGTTTCATAAACATAGGCCATATGATTTATTTTTATAAATGTTACATATGTGGGTGGAGTATAACATACAAAAGAGGTCACTTTAATATTAGTACATATGAGTCAATATATAATTTCACATAAGTCTAATATTTAAAATAAGTGCTACTTATACTGCAGTCACATATAATTTACATGTATTTTTGTTCTGCAAGGGAACCCCTTTTGTGTGTGTGT
Organism: Terrapene triunguis; assembly: GCF_002925995.2. Taxonomy (NCBI): domain Eukaryota; kingdom Metazoa; phylum Chordata; order Testudines; family Emydidae; genus Terrapene; species Terrapene triunguis. Next base: position 29,047,830 of record NW_020664436.1, read on the forward strand.
GTGTGTGTGTGTGTGTGTGTTAGGGCTGTTTCTTTGTCTCCCTGAACCTTGTCTTGTCATTTGCACTGGTGCAAAGTGAATGCAAAGTGGGTGTAAGCTGGTACTAAATCAGAACGATGGAAATAACTGCAGAAAGTGTAGACTAAGGCTATGTCTACACTGTTCCATGGTGAGGACTACAGGATGTTAATGCAGAGAGCACCAAACAGTTGGGCTCTGAGTGCTGTGTGTGGACACTGCTGGCATGAACTAAAAGGTATCTAGTTCACATTAACGTAATCCTCTTTGAAACAGAACTATATTCACATCCCCACAGTCTGCATTGTGACTCAGTGCAGACAAGCCCTAACAGAGACTCAGGCCTTGTAACTGAGGGCATTATAGATACACTGCAAAATGGATTCCCCTTTCCAATTTACTTTCAGTGCATTGACCCATATCATTTGATCAACATTTGTTCAAATGAACAGGGACTTCTACTGTACTCCTTTGCCAAACAGCATTGTAACATTGCTATATGCATCCGAAGAAGTGGGTTGTAGCCCACAAAAGCTTATGCTCTAATAAATTTGTTAGTCTCTAAGGTGCCACAAGTACTCCTGTTCTTTTAGCATTGTAACAGAGTATCTTCATCAGACATTCATTGATTATCTCAACAACGGAGCTGAAATTAAATGCAGTAGGGGCATGTAAAGGACTATAATAAGAAATTGCTTTTTTCTAAAAAGTATCCTTGGCTTTGTCTGGCATATGACCTAAGACCCACACATTCAGTTGTGAAGGTATCACTAATGATGTGCTAGTTCTCAAGGACGTATCAGAGTGCTGCAGCTAACACCCGATAACACCGCTCACTCCAGTGCTGACACACTTTGGCTGCTGAGTGCAAAAATCTCTCCTGAAAGAGACCCTAAGCAAAAAGCAAGGAGCTGCGTTTACTCACGGGACTGTGCAGCAGGTAACATAAAAATCCAACCTCATCCAGGCTGCTCTTTTCCAGAAGACTAAACAATATGATTGTTGCATTGTTCAATCCGTTTTCCTGTTTATTATTGGCCACCTCTTTTCTTTTAATACTTCTCTTATAAATTCAACTTTCTTTTAGTTTATAAATGTTTTCAGCTTTCTTCCTTTTTAAAGTTTTCACACTTCTGTAGGTGTCTTCTCTGCAAGGTGGAGGAGTCTCACTACCCACTTGCACAAGCAAGCAGCATTCACTTCTTGTCTGATGATGATTTTAATAGATGGAAGATCTGTGGCATAGAGTCTATGATGCCCTGCATCTTGTGCAGTTATTTACACCAGTGTGAAGCATACTTGCTTTGCACTCACTTTGCACTGTTGTGAATTACTGTACAAGGTGAAGAGCAACAAAGAACTGGCCAGCCACTGGCCTGACTTGCTGGTTGTAGGATTGAGCCCTGCCAAATGTAATAGTTACTTTAGTGTGGCCCTTAAAATAGTTTGGTTTTAGAGCAGCTTCTTTCTCAGTGAAACATATCCTGCTAATTGTTTTCCTGTATTACTCTAAAAAGTATGACCCTTTAATAGTGATTTCAGAGAACAAATGAGCCTGTTTTGACTTTCCTCTTCTGCTAGTTGAGTGATCTATCAGGTTTCCTGTTGTTCATGAAGAGTCTCTCTATCTCTCTCTATTGTGCACAAATGTATGGAAATATATTTGTATGTAAAACAAAATGAGATACTTAGCTCCCGAGCTTCCTAGGCAAGGTGTTTGTGGCGGCATAATCCCCACTAGCCAGTATTGTACCTATTAAAATGGCATAGATGCTCTTGACTCAAATCATCCACATTTTACATATTGGCAGGAATGTTTTCTCACTGAATGAAGTTAAAGCAAAACCATTATATATAGTAAACTATGGCTATAGAAATGATCATTACTCTGAGATCGTCCTGTCCTTGAACTTTATATAGGCAAGCTAAACGTACACATTTAACATCATATACATCTCACAGTTGACCATGAATATAAAACATTTATTTGACACAAAACTACTGGGTGTACATACTTCTGGAGTCAATGTAAATACATCCCCACTCTCGTTTCAGCTCTGTTTGCAGGCAGTGGTGAGCTTCTGAGGGCCGAAAACAGTTTATTGTTTGCAGAGTAAAATAGATGGCTAACATCTGGTACTAAGTCGGGGACACTAATACACTGCACTCTCTCTTTGTTCAGCTGGCCTTGTGCTTAAACTGCCTGCTGTAGTAAGGATGTTTGTAGTTGTTTTATTTGTAGATAGAAGTCAGGACAGTAATCTTGTGACTTGAAGAATTCTAACAGAGAACCTAGCACTGTGAATTTACTTTACAAAATTACCATAGTACCAATATAATTCCTAACCCTGCTTGTCATAGAAGACTCTCTTAAAAGTTCATAAAGTGCTCTCTCCCTAGTACCTCATTCTTTAGTCATAGCTTCATGGTTTAAGGCCTGAAGAGACCAGTAGATCATCTAGTCTGATCTCCTGTATATCACGGGCCATTACATTTCACTTTGTTACCCCTGTATTGAGCCCAATATCTTTTGTTAGGCTTTAGCCAATCTTCAGAAAGGCACCCGGTCTTGAGCTAAAGACATCCAGAAAGGGAGACTCCACCACGTCCCTTGGTAGTTTGTTCTAATAGTTAATCACCCTCACTGCCAATAATGTGCCTTATTTCCAGCAGGAATTTGTCTGGCTTCAGCTTCCAGCCATTGGTTCTTTGTAATGACTTTCTCCGCTAGATTAAAGAGCCTTTTAGTACATAGTATTTTCTCCCTATGAGGGTCCTTATACACTGTAATCAAGTGACCTCTTGGTCTTCATTTGCTAAACTAAACAGATTGAGCTCTGTAAGTATCTCACTAAGATACTTTTCATTTTCTTCCATCCTGAAATAATTTTTGTGGCTCTTTTCTGCACCCTCTCCAATTTTTCAACATCCTTTTGAAATGTGGACACCAGAACTGTACACAGCATTCCAGTATCTGTCTCTGCAATGCCATATACAGAGGTAAAATAACCTCCATACTCACTACACCCCTGTTTATACATCCAACGATTGCACTGGCCCTTGTTGACACAGTGTTGCCCTGGGAGCTCATTCTGATTGTTTGTTCACTGTGACCCCTAAATTCTTTTCAGAGCCACTGCATTCCAGGATACAGTCCCCCATTCTATAGTATGGACTGCATTCCTTGCTCCAAGATGTATAACTTTGCATTTGGCTGTATTTGCTGTGTGTGACCTCCCTGTCCTCATAATTACTCACCATTTGCCAATCTTTGTGTTTTCTGCAATGTTATCAGCAGTAATTTTTATATTTACTTCTAAATCACCAATGAAAATGTTGACTAGCATCAGATCTAGAACCAGTCCTTGTAGAATCCCCCGAGAAACCTCTATTTGATGATGCTTCCCCATTGATGACTACTATTTGAGATCTGTCAGTTAGACTGTTCTTGATCCATTTAACATGTGCTGTATGGATGCTGTAGAGTGCTGTTTTTTAATCTGAATGGTGTGCGGTACTAAATGAAATGCCTTACAGAAGTCTAAGTACATCTTCTCAGTTACTTTTATCAACTAAGCTTGTAATCTCCTCAAAGAATGAATTCAATTTTGTTTGCTAAGACCTAATTTTCCATGTTGACAGACATTAATTATATTCCTATCCTCTAATTCTTTACATTAAGGTATTTCAGCTAAGGGAGGGGTGGCAAACTGATTTGGATTAAATAAGAAACTGACTCCAACCTTTGCACAAAACTCAATATTCTCTGATCCAAACTACACCTATTTTGTGCTTGAGGTTCACTCTTGCTATCTTACGCATTTTTATGCACTTTTGTACCTCAAAAGTAGCTGAATTATAACGATGCTGTCTGAGATTTCCAGAACGTTCTTGTTTTGGCTGAGCTCAGCCAAACCAATAAGTTCTGGAAATCTGAGACAGCACTGATAAAATTCATTTATTTTTGGGAGTTGAAGGTGGCAACCAACTGCACAACCATGGGAGGAACAGGTGAAGGAAATGGTAGCTAATTACACTGGGGCAAAACACCTACTCTACCATGACATTTTTTTTATCTTTAATGTTCACCCAGAACAAATAGGATTTTAGTTTTTAAGTTCTCTGCGCATTAATTGCATGGTACTTAATGTATCCACTTTGGAAGTATGAAAGACCGAGTTGACCAGACCCCGCTTTGAACATGTGGGTCCAAGGAATGTTGGTGTTTCATTCTGGCTCTTAGTTCCTGAACCAGATTTCATCGATTATCATCATGTATTACTTCTCCACCTTTGTGACAAAAATGAAAGTACTGATAAAGAATCCATGTCATTTCCTAAATAGTGACACACTATGGTTTTTGTATGTTTAAGTAAGGCTATATCAACACTACGAGCTAGGGGTGTGATTCCCTTGCTCGTGTGCACATACTCACACTAGTTCTCATCGAGTTAATGTGAATATAAATAGCAGCATACCTGCGGTAGCACAGATAGTGGCAGCAAAGGTCCAATGAGTTGTGCCAAGTAAATACTCACTGATTTCAGGTGGGTATTTACTTGGCATGGTTCAGCCATTCCTCTGCTGCTACTACCCATGCTACTGCAGCGACACTGTGTGTTCACGAGCAGGGGAAATACACCCCAAGCTTGTAGCATTGATGTAGCCTAACTGTCTTAATTTAGGACAGATTGTGCTTTCCATTATACCAGAGTTAATCCAGAACAAGTCCACTGAAATCAGTGCCCTTACTGTGTTTTATGCTGGTGTATCTGAAATCTGAATCTATTCCCAAATAAAATGGTGAGTTAAAATATAAAATATTGTGGTAGGGCTATTAAGTGGTCCTATTCAGTACTCTTGACTCTTTCAAGCCAGATAGGGTTTTGCCTGAATAAGGAGCAAATAAGACCTCTAAATCAGTACTGCTCTTTATTTTTCCCCTTTAAGGCACATTTCAAAATGACACAGAAATGATGAATACACAAATCCACAATGAAGTAACCAGCTAGGCACTTAGGTTTCATGCCCAGTTATGAAGACGTACTGTTCTTGACTTTGCTTTCGCTATCTTACAGAGCTCAGCTTCTCTACCAGGATCAGTGTCCTGCCAACCACCAGCTCATCATCCAAGTAAACACCCGAAGGCCCAAGAAGAAACTGAGCAAATATTTCCTAAGGTAGGTGCATCCTTTCAGTTGAATTTCTCAGCTTGCTAGTTAGTTCGCCAAGCCAAGGCGGAGGGTTGGAGATAAATTGTCGGGTGTTGAGTGTTGGGGATCAAGGCCAATTCCTCCCTGATAGGGGTTCATTAGCTTCAGTGGAGTCACACGAGGGATAAATTTTGGCCCTTTGTGCTCATAGGTCAGCAGGTTGCTTTGTTTTCTCTGGAGCTGTGACTTTTGCTGTGAAAAGGAACATACACTGCAGTTCAGTATATCTCCAGCCTCATTCCCTCCTGCCCTAGAACTGTCAATTGTTTTTCTTATGCTTTTCTTACTGAATCATCACCAGAAATTCACCATTTTAGGTGTGTTTTTTTGTTTTTCAATTCCGATGTCTCCAAACCATTTAAGTCAAGTTTTATGCCTTAACCTGCACATTATTTGTATGTGCATAAAATGCAAAGGGGGAAGTCCAGTCCTGTCCGGAGGGAAAGCCTAAGGCCTATTTATCACTTAACCTCAGTGGTGCGTAGGCTTTGTGCAAGCTATGGCATAGGGATGGGCTTCATTCATTTTCATTTTTCAGTCCATGCGAAATACAGCTGCTAAAATCTCCCTTGTTTGTTGATTTGATCATGTCACTACCATCTCGGGGAAAAATTCCTCCCCTGGTTCCTCAGATGCTGTCACATCAGATTTAAGTGATTTTGTCCCCATCTTCAAAGCTCTACATAACTTTTCTCCTCCTTATGTATCCTTCCTTGTTGGACTTTGGATTGCCTCGCTCTGCCAGTGTACTCACCCATTTGTTAGCTTCTCCCACAAATGCCTTTTTGCCTTTGTCCATGTGGCATTGTACAACTTCCCTGAATTCATCCACAGAGCCCTGTCCGCAGTTTTGGAGAGATTTAAAATTCCACTACTGCTGCAGTGGTTACAGTTAATCATGTTGACTCGTATTAAAATCCCTGTTTGTGCCCATTCCCTGACCTTTGTCACCCTGTCTGTCCATCCTTAGATTGTGATCTTGGAACAGTGACAGTCCCTTCTTGAATGTCTGGAAAATGACTAGCATTACCATAAACAACTAATGAATACTACTCATAATAATCAGTGGCTTTCCAATAGATCTGTTTTTAAAAAATAGTATGTGATGTGTACAAAATGCAAACAACATTACAGTTTGGACTTTGCCTTTATGAAAAGGCAAAATCAAGCCATATTTCACCGGTGATGACAGCAGAACGGGAGCTGAAGATCCAAAGAAGAAATCTATCTCATCGCTTTTATTTTTCACATATTTAACTACACTCTTACGTAGAGGATCAGCATCATTCAGGCTGATAGTGAGAAAACAGGATGGAGAATCATGAGCTTCGAGGAAAATCTAATTTTCTCAGGGTATGTCTGTACTGCAAAAGCAAAACAAAAAAACCTGCAGAAGTGAGTCTCAGAGCCCATAACAACATGCTCACACTACAGGCTAAAAGCGGCTGTGTAAATGTTCCTGCTCGGGCCAAAACTGGGGCTCTGAGGCCCACCCCACTCGCCAGATTTCAGAGCCCATGCTCCAGCCCGAGACCAAACATCTACACTGCTATTTTTAGCCCCATAGAGTGAGACTCATGAGCCTGATTCAGTTGACACGGGCTCTGAGCCTCGCTGCTGCAGGGTATGGGTTGGGTTTTTTGATGCGTAGATGTACCCTTTGAGCACTGTTTTGTGGACTTGCAATTTAGTTTCCACCTCCTGTATTTTCCCTTTAATTCCTTCCACACAGTTGTTTAATTCTGCCAGTCAATGCAACTAGGATTTCCAATTTGGTGTCCATTGATTTTTACAGCAGCTGTCATATTACTGGTTTTATATCTGGAGCTTCCTTATTGTTCTTATCCCATTCCCCTGGCCAGAGCTGACTTAAAAATGGAGGAAGAAAGGGAAATCATGAACACTTCTTCTAAAGTGTTTTCATTCCATTGGTTTTCAAAATGGACTGTTTTTTGTTTTTTTTTAAATTTCCATAGAATTTTAATAGATTTTTTTTCATATTTGAAATTGGAATGTTCAAAAAACAATTTTTAAAATTTCAAAATAAAAATATTTCCAAAACAAGAAATGTTGGTTTTTTTTTTAAAAAAAAAGTCTCACTGGGTAACTACTCTGATCAGTCAAAGCTGGCAATGAAAAAGAGAAAAAGAAAAAAGAAAAACAAACTTTTCTGTTTGAAAATTTTGAAAACAGAAAATTTTGAGAAAATCATTTTGAAAGTTTTCTGTTTTTGAGAATTTTCAACTGACTTTTTTCTTTCTTCCCCTTAAAAACAAGTGTTTGAAGAAAAATGTTGTGAAGCTGTGTTGACTGATGGACACTTCATCTTTGCTCAGTCAGAATGGCCACTGAGACTTTCAGTCTGAAGGCTCTTTGTGTGAAAACCAGATTTTTCTCCACAATTGATTTTTCCCCTCTAGTCTGTGGAATGAGTTCATTTTTAAGGACAAGATTTGGGGTTTGGGTTTTTTTGGTTTGTTTGTTTGTTTTTTAAGTGTTGTGAAGTTTCACTTTTATTCAGTTTGTCTCTTGCAATTCAACATGCAGAGCCTCCCATCAGATTCCTTGGAACAGAAGCATCTAAAGTGTTTTTCTTTGTAGTTGGATGGTGTTTGGAGACAAGAAATCTTATGAGGAAGCAGATAAGATTATTTTTCCTACTATTTTCCAGACATTCTTCCCTCTGTCATGATGTGTCCCACAGTATTGCCAATCCCAAGCATTAAAAAATCATGAGATGTTTAAATATATATATTTAATATTGCTGTTGATTTTATATGGAAGGCATTCAGATACTGTGGTGATGGATGGTACACCCCTGAGATGCTCCCATGCTTAAATGAGTTTAAACTCACTGAGGCCTTAGGAGTTTGGGGCTCTAGAGAACCTGATGTGGCAAACCAATTCCGCCCTTTGTATCTGTTTGTGCTATGTGAGCGCAGGGTTGGAACTTTTGTTAGCCAACCTATTTTATAATAGAATGAGAATAAATGCCTTAAGTATTGGAAAAATGCCAAGGAATTGACAGAAATCAGATCTGATATTCAGTTACAAAGATACTTTTATTTAATCTGAATATACTCCCTATGAAAAAGTCTTACAGAGTTTAATAGTGATGAAACCAATAAGATTCTTTAGAAAGTACTCTGAAAAACCACAGAATTTGAGAATTGAGATCCTTTCCATAAAATCAGCCTATAGAATTGAATAGAGAATGATATCCCTCTATAGAATTCTACAGGCTTGTTTAAGAATTCTGTAGAACAGTTTTCATTTTCTGTTTGCCTCTATTATGACATTTATGTGCCCCCCCATTTACATTCTGTGTGAGCACCTCACAATCTTTAACGTATCTGTCCTCACAACACCCATTGGATAGGGAAGTTCTATTACCCCAGTTTTACAGATGAGACACTGAAGCACAGAAAGACTAAGCGACTAAAGACCAAGGTCACACAGGAAGTCTGTGGCGGAGCAGGGAACTGAACTCAGCTCTCCTGTGGCCTATGCTAATGTCCTAACCACTGGACTATCCTTCCTCTCCCCTTCAGTTATTATTATTTTTACTGTGGTAGCATCCAGGCTTCACTAGTTGCTATCCAAACTCGGAAGAACGAAGTCCCTGCCCCAAAGAGCTTACGCTATAGCACTTTTCCATGAGGCATATAAAACAAGTGTTTGGGAAAACATTTTTGACATGTCCAAAAGATGCTAGTTGTTATAACCAGGTGGCTGGTGTGTATGGAACAAAGTTTACTGCCACTTGCTGGGTTTAAAAGTAGATTTTGTTTCTCACACTTTGCTGTTAAAATTTAGCCACTCAAACAGAAAAGGGGGATCGTTACAGACTGCTGCAGGATGGGTAAATAAAGCTGAGTCTGGTGGTCAAGGGGACTGGCAAAGGCAATTACTCATGTGAACACATTTTACTCTTCTGATAGCTGCGAAACCAGTTTGGGATATTTCTCAGCAAGAATATATAAAGCCAACATTTTCTTCACTGTGTTCTTTCTTCTCTCTTTTCTTCCACCCCATACTGCAACACCCAAAATAAATTCCATTCCTGACCTAGGCAGTTTTTGCTTGTTAGTTTAGACACAAGCCCATCTCTGTGGAGTCTTGGGAAGAAAAAGATTTACTATAGAACCAGGCAGGAGGACTGAATGATGGTCCACACATAACTGGCAGAACAGAGGGATATGTCCTTATATGAACAAAGATTCATAAATTCTAGGACTGGAAGGGACCTCGAGAGGTCATCGAGTCCAGTCCCCTGCCCGCATGGCAGGACCAAATACTGTCTAGACCATCCCTGATAGACATTTATCTAACCTACTCTTAAATATCTCCAGAGATGGGAGATTCCACAACCTCCCTAGGCAATCTATTCCAGTGTTTAACCACCCTGACAGTTAGGAACTTTTTCCTAATGTCCAACCTAGACCTCCCTTGCTGCAGTTTAAACCCATTGCTTCTTGTTCTATCCTTAGAGGCTAAGGTGAACAAGTTTTCTCCCTCCTCCTTATGGCACCCTTTTAAATACCTGAAAACTGCTATCATGAATAGCTTAGTTTTCTTTTTCTCCTTTACATTTCTGTTGTCAGAAGTTAAATATGGCCAGTTTGAAATGCTTAGTTATTATAAGCCTCATGCCAGGCAGGAAATATAACTGATGTTAATGCCTGCTGTCAGCAATAGGTGCCGCTGAACTGGTGCTGTAAATGGTTTTAATGCAAGTGTAGACAGGACCAAACTGTGTTCAGTACCATTTCAGAAAACATGGTGGATCCTCAAGTGTCTACACTAGCCTTTTTAAAGAAATCTCCTACCATTTCATTATTACCAGTGCTGCTCCAGTAGTACAAGCAGTGGTGGGAATGCTGGCATACACAGGGCACTGGTGATTTTAAGCTTAGGGATTCTTTTATTATGCATTTGTGCAGCACCTTACACAATGGGGGCGATCCTAATTTTAGCCTCTAGAACTATTGTAAAACAAATAATAGCATAACACAGCATTGCCATTAGCAAGGCAGTGTAGGCACTGTGCCTCCTGACACTCAGCCAGGCGCAAAAGATTTATGCATGCACGTAACTTCACTCACTGTGAGCAGTCCCAGTGGTCTTTGCAGGATCAGGGCCCTACTTGTTAATGGTAGGAGACACAACTATACTTTGGCTGATTGTTACCCCTGACTTTAAATATGACTGATAAATTAATCAAAGCATTTGGCTTGGCAGTGTAGTAGTCATGTTTAATTAGGGTGGCTGTTTTGGCATGATGTTGGTTACAGGTAGTAGTAGCTTTTAAGCCAGTTTTATTTTTAGGGGTGTAGCTATCATCCTACAAAGAAAAAATAAAAAGTGAGCTAGGTTCTAGCAGCAGATTTGGAAGAATTGAAAAAGATTAAGCCACACATCACTGCTGAGTCCAAGAGCCGTTCCCCCAGATCTTCAATGAGTCATCTTATTTATTTATGTTTATTTATTTCCATTTAAAAAAAAAAACTGTCAAGTGCTTTGGGTCATGTACAAATATTATAAAATCTACAACTGCTTGGGCAAATGTTTTTTGTTTTGTTTGTTTGTTTTAACTTCCCAATCCCCTCAGAGAACAAATAAGCCTTGCAATGTGACTTGAAGGTCAGCAGAATCTTGAATACCAGGAACTTTAGCTGTGGTCTTTTTTTAATTGTAGAGTCTGTGTGCGAGCACTCATTGGTTTTATTTTATTTCTAATTTAAATGGATAAGCTGAAATCCTTTGATAGGGAAGAAAATGTCCCTTTGCTGTTGCTCAAATGTTAAGGCCAAATCCTAGTCCCACTGAAGTCAATAGAAAGCTTCTATTGATTGTAGTGGGATCGTAACTTGTCCCTGAGTTATATATTAATATATGTTCAAATCTATCTTCCATTCTGCCTTCATAACAATAAAACATATCTTTACTGGTGGCTTGACAGTGTTCCTATCTCTGACTAAAGACGACATGGTGATGGCAAAAATATGCAGCTCTGTGGGCTAGGGGCTGTTTTTTTGTTCTGTGTTTGTACAGCTTCTAGCACAATGTGGTCCTGATTCATGAGTAGGGCCCATCGGTGAGATGATAATACAAACAAATAATAATGTATGTACTTTAAAATTTCCCATCATCTCATTTAGGCCGTGATTGAGGAAAACTTCCCTATTCAGGACTTCACTTGAACCTCCCATTTACTTTGAAGTGTGCTTAAATCCTGTTGACCTCAATGACTAAATTTAAGTACATGCTTAAGCAGGGCTTTGGAGTGGAGCCCGGAGCTGGAGCGCGGATCAGTAGGTTTTTGCCCGGAGCCGGAGCGGAGCAATTAAAAAATTTGATTGCTCCAAATCCCTGTGCTTAAGTGCTGTCCTGAATAAGGATCGACTTCATCATTCATGTAAGTGCTTTTCTGAGTTGCAGCCTAACAAGGCAGAACTCCCTCATTCTTTTAATCAAATTTTTCTTGGAGAGAGCAGGTCAGTTTTGACTCCATTAATTTTCAGGAGAATTGTATTGGATACGTGATGATGTGGTTGTCTGGGGAAGCCCCAGTGTTGGAAAGATATCTATATTACCAGTTGTATGTGTGCTACATTTTGGAACTTAAAAATCATTTATTTATTTTTAGATTTGTAAAGCACATCTATCATATATATTCCTAAGTGAGACCAGAATCCGGACCTGTGTCTTTATTAGTGCCTTGTGCAGTGCCAAGCAGGCTGTTCTCACTTCATACAATTTTGGGAGCTATATAAATAAAAAAAGTTACTTTTTAAACCTATAAGTAGACAGCTCCCTGCCTGGATAATCTTACAATCTAAGCGGACAACATACAGGCAGCTGAGTAGGAGAGAAGTGCTCTCTGTGTCTACTTATCCCAGTAGCCCCTATTCAACTTTGCCTACAGTTATTTACTAAATTATTTTGTATTTATTAATATGAGCTATTAAGGCACCTAAACAATTGGATTGAAAGGTTTCAAAAGTGCTGTGTGTCCAAAGCTCCCATTTATTTAGGCACCTAAATATAGCCTTTGGGGCAGAATTTTCAAAAACACTCAAGTGACTTGAGCTTACATCCCATTGGCTTTCAGTGGCACCTAGGCTCCTAAGTCACTTGGGTATGTCTACTCTGCAGTCTGAGGGGTCACTGCAGCACAGGTAGACATACCTAAGTAGCACAGAAGATGTAGTGGGATGGGCTTCAACATTGACCAGCATGCCAGGGACTCCGGGTACATACATGTGTTGCGAGCCTGTGTTGAAGTCCATGCTGTCACCTCTATGCTTCTATTTTTAGCTGTGCTAGCTCAGGCATGTTTACCTGTGCTGCAATCATACCTCAGATAGGTGTGTAGACATACCCTGAGGCCCTTCTGAAATTTTTGCCTTTAGCAGACTAATTTTAGGCACCCATTTCTGAAAATCTTGACTTAAATGTATTTAAATTATTCTGCAGTAAATCTGCAGATCTATTAGATGCTATTCAGGAAAGCACTTAAGCATATGCTTAAAGTTAGGTGAATTCCTGAATCAGAGTCTTAGTTATTAGCTGTATCTTAAAGCAGCAAATGAACATTTTTAAAGCTGGGATTCTCTATCTACATTAACAAATTATAAATGTGTGTTAGGACTCCAACTAAGGCTTGTGACATAAGCTAGCACCAGTTGATTTTGATGGTGTCTTCCTTCTTCTGTTAAACAATCAGCCTCAATTGTGTGGACTTATCGTTGAATAAGATCATTGAATCATCTAATGGGAGGTTAAATGGAAAGTAAAAGTCTTCGTAGTGGTGTGATGGAATTCCTGTGTCTAATTAAAGCCTCAAAGCATTTTTTAAAAGCTGTATAAAAGGTGAATCATTTCTGTAAACAGCCCCTAAAGCAAAAAACCCAACACCTTTGCTGTGGGAGAAGTAATATGGCCCAGAACACCTTCGCAAACAAAGAGTTACTCTTCTGCAAGCTGCTCTCTTTCTTCAGCAACTCAGCATGGGGTGCCAGAAAAATCATTAACAGGCTCATCCTGCACTTCTCCCTTTTCCACACCTGCATATCACGATCCCTGCTGTAACTTTATGGACCGTGAGGAGGCAGGTTTGACGCCATGAAACACAGGCTTAGCTAACAGCTGCAGGATGGGCAGAAAGCCAGACAGTAAAATGTAAAGAGGAGGAAGGAGAGGGATCACCTTTGAAGTTTACAAAAAAAGCATGACTTTGACCACTTCCTTTTTAAATTAGCTGTCTCAGGTACACTGAGGTATTGGCCACCAGCTTGAATGTAAAAAAACAAAACAAAAAAAGGGTGGGTGGGGAATTGCTTGGAACTAGTCAATGTACTGTAGTTAAAATGTGAAGAGTGAGTGAGTGTGTGTGTGTGTGTGTGTGTATGTGTGTGTGTGTATATGTGTGTGTGTGTATGTATATATATATATATATATATATATATATATATATATATATATATATAATTTTATTTTTAAAACCTTTTTAAAAATTTTTCAACTTTGAGTATTAAAGGAAAGAATGTATTCCATTTGGGAATCTCGGAGCTGAAAATGGTGTGTGCCTGTCAAGTGTGAAAAGCTACATTAATGCAGCGTTAAAGCTGAAATTTGAATCACATGCAAGCCAGGAAATTCATAGTTACGGTTCCCACAGCAACAATAACTCAGCCCCCTTGTGCATATGCAGAATTCTGGATTACTTTATATGGTGTTAACTTACAGCAAATTCTAATCTTAGTCACATGAGTGAATTTCCCGGGTAGCTCCAGTGGCTATTCTAGATTAGCACTAGTTTAACTGAGAGCATACTTTGGTGATACCATGGGAAAATTACAGTTGCTGTGGCAACTACAATTTTGAATTTATTCAAATCTGAGCCTTTGGAGTGTGTGTGGTTTTGTTTTGTCTTGTTTTTATTTTGCATTTAATTATGATTAACAGAAGGATAAAGAAAAAATTTAAAAACCTGTGTTCGACTGGTTGTATATTTAGAGGCTAAAGTCTAATTTTGATTACAACAGTGTAAATTGGAATAACGACATTGATGTCAATGGTCTGTCTTAAAATCTGATCTTTTATGTGTAGGAGTGTGTTTGTTTCAAATGTGAGCTCTCAGATTGAGGGGACTCTCAAACATATTGAGTGTGTTTATTTTAACTGTATTGAACTCTATCAAACATTGATTTGAAATGATCCATGTTCTTATTTGAATACGTACTTGTTAAAATAATCATCCATTTATTTTCAGGGTGGGGAACTCAAAATATCTGCTTATTCATCTTGTATATGCAACAAGGGTGCCACATCATGGCACATCTTAAAAGATAAGGGACATGCACAATATATTTTCAGATGACTTTGTTTTGATAAATCTGGCAAAGGCATTCATCTTCATGGTGTATTCCAAACTGGAGGTTTGACGTTTCTAAAAAAGAGAAACTGATTTGAGGTGAGAGCCGCCCAAGAAAGCATCTAATGCCCTAACTAGTGATTTTTTTAAAAATAAATAAATACATAAAATATCATGGTCTAATATTTCAGAAATCCCTGAATGAGTTCTTAATCCAGTTTAGAAAAAAAATCACTGCTGGAGTGAAAACAAGCATGAGAAAGTTCCACCAAAAGAGGGTCCAATTCAGTTCCCATTTAAGTTAATGGAAAGAAAACATAATGACGTCAATGGGAGTTGAATCAAGGCCAGAGTAATTTAGTTGGGAAGTTACAGTACTTGAAAATAGACCCTTAAAGTAGAACAACTAGTGTCTTGATGTGTGATTTATACCGATAAATATATTGTTTTGTATTCAAGAGTCTGATCCTACACTAGTCATTCAGGTAAAACTTCACTGAAGCCAAAGGATATTTTGCCTGATTAAGGACTGCAGGATTAGACCCATAACTATCTTAAGTATTTAAAAGAATGTTATGTCTATTCTTTCTTTATGTAGATACTCAACAGATGAGAACAACTCATCTTTCAACAGTTATGGTTAAGAATAAACCAACTCTGCTTTTTATTTTTTAACTGCAACAATGGAACTTGTTTCTGCCCTATGTGGTTTGTTTGTTTGTTTTAAGTTTTATCAGACTTTAGTGTAAGGCCATTGAAGTCAGTGTAACTATTCCAGATTTTCACCAGTATAAACTGGAGCAGAATTTGGCTCAGTGGGTTCCCATATGAAAGACAAGTGCAGGAGACAAACTTTTAAAAAAGGTAAAAGGACAGCTTGAAAGGAAAAGAAAAAAATATATATAGTTCAACAATAATTTACTTAATTAGTACATATAGCATCATTTTTAGTTTAAATGTTTCACATGTGAAGTTCAGAAACAGGAAAAAAGGAGTATTTTAACACATATTTATAATCTCTGGTTAAACTTCATTTATTTATCAAATGAAGGACATTATCTATATTGTCTATTACACTAATTCATATACATATTTTTTCTTTATCTGTCAGCCATTCAATGGTTTATTAACTCAGACTCCTCCAAGGAAGTACCATAAGTCCATTTGATGCTCCTTATTGTTGTATTTTTCCCCTGCTTTGGACCTTTGATTTAACTGAAAGGTGTACAAACACCTTGTGGCCAAACAGCTCCCTGAGAAAAGATATAGGAATGTTGATTTTGTTCCTTAAAAAATCAAGTACTGCAAACAAATTCATAATATTTTATCATCATAGTCCTATCAGGAACCAATTTTTACTAGATACTTGGTGGGTAAAAACTCCCCCAGCATTCCTAAATTCATGGCCTTCAGGATCTGTGAATCTGTACATGTGTCAACGGGTTTCTTTTCCCCAGCCAATGGCTGGCAAAAATTGGATCCTGATAGGACTATGATAAAATAATATGAAATCATGTGTAGTGCTAAAACCTTTCATTTAGGGCTGCATCTCTCTCTCTCTCTTTCTCTCTCTGGAAATCTGGCATAATTGATGAGGAAGCTGACAGAATATCAGTGAGTTGACAGTTTGGCACAAAGACTTCTGGGAGCTCTTCAAATGAAAAACATTGCAAGACCTGCAAATTTTGTGGATGGGGGAAGGCCCTGAACAAATAACATTAACTTTAAAATTCCTGGGCTTGTTGTGTTGTTAGAACAATGTATTACATTTCTTAGATCAGGTAGTGAGAAATATAAGGTAGCATATTTTACTAAGAAGCTATATTTTTCTCATAATGGTTTTAGGTGCATTACATATAATATAACATGATGTCTTAGCCTGATGACATGTCAAGACGTAAGGGCCTGGTTGCAGTCTCACAGCACTGTAAGTCAGGAGTAACTCTGTTGAAGTCTGCAGAGCTACAGTAATGTAAGAGGAGAATCAGGCCCTAAGACTCTAGAAAAGATGCAATATAAGGGTGAAAAACAGGTTAAAAAGAAAAAGTAACAAGATCTATTTTCTGTAATCTCATTTTCTAATAAGTGGCAGTATCCTTAGTAAATAAAATAGCTGTTGAGAGGGAAATACAAGGAAATGCTTCTCTTGAGGCTGGTCTCTAGAGTCCTTAGGATCAAGGTGAGTTGAGGTCACCAGAACACAGGATTTCCACAGTGTATTGTTTTCTATTTCGATATGGATTGGAGATTGAATGACTGCTATGTTGCTCTTTCACTTTTCTCCACCAGCTGGCTACCTTTGCCTTGTATTGAAGAAAAGGAGTGAGTGTGTGTGTGTGTGTGTCTCTCTCTCTCTCTCTCTGCCACTGTTGTAATAGCTGCAGCGGACATTGCTGATGAAGTCACAGTTCATTGTTCTGATGTCAGGAAGAGAACAGTGATGTCTGAATCTGGGATATGCCTTAGTATAATGTGAGCTAGAATACATTTATTATTCTCTGGTGTATTTACGTCTGCAGCCCTAGCAGCATGGGATCTCTGGATCTCATAAGCTAAGCACTGTTGTATTTGCATAGGAGACTTCCAGAGAATGTCCAGGCCCCCTAGGAAATTATGTTGATGACATAGGTGGCATTTTGCCTTTGCATCATTACTGAACCATGTCGTAGCTGGCTGGTAGGTGCTGCTGTCTTGTTTAGGAATGCGGCCCTTTCAAAGAGCCATAATACAGGGGTTTTTCCCTTTATTAATATTTCTTTATGGATTTGCTATTTAAATTGGCAACTGAATAGTAAGACATTAATATTTCTGCACTGCTTTGGAAACAAAGTGCTAAATTATAGTAGTAGCATGTTTGTAAGTGGATAAAAATAAATGTATTTTATCAGGAAATCTAATAAACACACTAATAAATGTAGCTTCTGGTACCCAGGAGATGTGTGTTATTTTCCTCCTTTTAAAGGAGGGGAAACTGAAGCTTAGAGAGGTCAAGGGACGTGCCCAGGGCCACACACTGAATCAGTGGTAGAGCCAGGAATAGAATCCCACTTTCCTGCCATCAAGTCATGGTTTAACCACTGTCAAGAAGGTTACAAATTCCGTTAGACTGAAAAATTAATACCAATTCTCTTCTTGTTTTTTTCCCTTATGTTAATAATGTTCTATCTGCTCCCAGTGGGCCAAATTCTTCTGTTACTTACACCCATTCCCCTTATTTATGTGCATGGGGCTGCATGGCTATTCACAAAGGCACAAGTTGGCCTAATTATTTTGTTCTATATAATTTCAATTAAAATAGGACTGGTTAGAGGCTTCTGTACATGAGGTCAGATTCTGATCTATGTTTCACCAGTGAAGTCAATGGAGTTACTCCGCCTGTGTACATAGGTGGAATCAGGATATTTGCCCTGAAGCTGGATATTTCAAATCCCCAGCCTCTCTCGTAACTGCTTTGCTCAGATATGTTGGCTCACACCACTTGAGCATGCTAACAGTTGTTTCAGAAATGCAGTCACAGCAGTAGACAATGCTTATTTAAAATCTTAGCTGTCCATTTTCTTCAGCTGAATGAGAGCTGAACAAGGCAGCTGAGTTGGATATTCTATCCAACTTTTGGATCACATGACTGTGGCTTTTCTGCCGCTACTTTAAATTACTGTCAGCTTCTGAACTTCTCGAGGCAGAAGCTTGAGGTCTTGTTGGTGTAAGATGAGTGAAGCTATGGGCCACATTTGGTGGGCCCCACTTTGGTTATCTCTGTTTCATGCTAAATCTGAGAGTTGCATTATTTCCCACAGCTGCTGCTTTCTTGGCTTTCTGAATTGCAGAAAAGGCCTGAAGAGCAATCCAGAACTCAGGAGGTGGTGAGTTTCCTTCAGCAAATCTTCACAACATCTCTGCATCACCCACCCTCCCCACCAAAAAAAAGAAAGAAAGAAAAAAGTTTATTTGAGCTCTTGTAATTATTCTGTCTGGGAGAGGAGCCAAGGTGTCGAAGTATCAAAGTGAAATTCAGAAGAGTCAAGAGCAAGCAGAGACTTGAAGGGGAAGAAAGGGAAGTAGAAAAAACACTTGTCTTTATCATGGTAATAGTAATGAAGCTGAGCAGAAGAAGCCCAGACAATGGGCTAGGTTACTGTACTATAAACTGCTTCCTGCCACTGAAATTCACAAGTCACCTTTACTTGGCTGATTAGAGAACTACAAAGCCAGGCGAGCTGGTTTTGACTTTCTGTCAGAAACTCGCCAATACTTAACATTTCTGATATTCAGAGCTGCCCTGTAGACATAGTTTTTGTTCCTGAAAAATTAAATGTGGACTCAAAACAAATGAGCAGCTCTGTGGGGTTTATTGATTACAAATTATGAATTATGGGTTGGGCACGATATAACATTTTGGGCCTGACAATCCAAGGTGTTAAGCACCCTTAATATTTTGATTGACTCTGGTGGGAGTTGAGGCCATTCATACTAGTCCTTCAATGTCAGTTAAATATGGGGTGTATCCCAAAGATTTATCTTGCTGCCCCTCTCCAAAGTCTGTAGGCTGGCTGGCCCTGGGCATAGTGGGGTGCCAAAAGTGGATGGGATTCTGTCATACTTGGGAGGTAGTCAGTGAAAAATTATTTCACAAGCCAGCCTCCTCCCCCGCTACCCTACCTCCAAAATGACAAGGTCAACTCTGTAGCTTCTTCTAACTTTCTTTTAAATCCAGTGTCTCTGTCCATGCAGTTCACTTCAGGATATCCAGCCCGTCAGGGACACAATTAGGCTTTCTAATCAATTAGCTTAATCCTGCTGTAAACTTGCCTATTTGCCATTCATGTCAATGAAACCTTGGTTACAGTGACTCTCTCACCACAAAAGCTTTTTTTAAAAACACAAAAACACCTATCTGTCCATCTGTATCCGTCTACATGGCTTAAAAGGCAAAACTATGAGACAAGGAAAGGAAATGTCAGGGACAAAGAAGCACCCTTTTTGTTAAAATAATGTAGTCAGCAAAATGTGGAAGGATTTTTTTGGTGACTGTTTTTTTTACCATAATAATTTTCCTTCGGGGTGGAGGAATTAGTATTTTTTAAATTATTTCAGTAGATGGATATTGATGTATTTGCTCTCTACTGTATAACTTTTATGCATGAGTAGTCCCATTGAAATCAATGTAAAGTAACACACGTTGTCATTGCAGAATATGGACCTTTATAAATGATTATTTAAATTGCACCATAAATGTACATAATGCTTTACAGAACAAGTAAAGAGAGAGTCCCTGCCACAAGGAACTTAGAATCAACAGCTAGATGAATGTATGGTTCCACTGTGGTGGTGGGCATAGCATAGCATAGCAGAGAGAGAGAGAGATTATGAATAATAAAAGGCTCTGACCCTCCAATGAGCTCCACATAGGCAGATTATTGAAGCACAGGCATCTGTCCATGCAGAGCTCATTAGAGGATTGAGAACATAGTATATTAAGTCAATTTTTCTTAAATAAAATTTAAAACACATACACTAGCCTTTTGGTATTTACAACTTATCCCTGTAGATAAGTTGTATATAACTTCATTTGCTGTTTTGAGCATATATTCGAAATAACTTTGTCCATTTTTTTTTTAACATACAAGGGCTATGCAACGATGGGGTACAGTACAAGTAATGAGAACACTTTTTAAAATATACTTAAGCAGTCCATTGAGTGTATAGACTGGGACAAGTTCTGCTCTTCATTTCATTCATATAAGCCTATTGATTTTATTAGGGTTGCAGAGAGGGTAGAATGTGGAAGGCACTGTATAGTGGGCCACTTAGTTCAGTCATTGATTAAAAACTGATCCTGCCTGTAGGGTCTGATGGAAAGCCCATTGTAGAGAGTAGAAGGATCTCGGTTCACTTTATGGGCTTTGGACTGGGCGCTTAAGTAGCTCAAAGCTCCAGAAACCAAACAATTTGTATTAAAAATAAAACTACTTCTCTATTTTATTTTATTTATGGAAGTGTTATCAGCTAACTCAATCCCTGGGTGTTGAGAATTGTTCAGTTTACAAAGAAGGCCAAACTTATGAATAAATTAGAAGAATGAGCCAAAGGAGATCCATGTAATGATAAAATATGATTACAGCTAAAAATTGTTATTCAGATGTAGTTATTAATGTAGAAAGCATTTGTATGCTATACAAACTGGGAGAAGCGTACTAGTGGGGGGACTTGTGAGTAACCAGACCAGCCACAAAGTGATAGGAATGGACTTACTCAAAATAAAAGGAAGGCACTGCCTATTAGGATAAGCCGTTTCAGTGCACTAGACAGCTAGAAGTTTAGGGAAAGCTAAATGCAGCTGGAAGTGTGTTGCAAGTGACTGTGAATGTTAAAAGTATTGGTTTTAAAAATGTATGTTATATGAAAACTTACGTTTCCTTTGATAAAAATTAAACTAAATTAAAAATTAAACTTTACTGGGCTCATCCTGATCTGACATACGAGGTGTAAATTGACTTCTGTATTGTTATTTTGGGGTTATGTCATTGTAATAAATTAGATTGTTTCAGTATTGGTAATAGGACCTACTGAGTGCAAAGCTCAAAACTTTTTCAAATGAATCAAGTGCACAGATATTTCAGGAGGTAAGAGTTAGTACAGAAACCTAAAAGTAATCATTGTCTTTCATTCTTCCTGAATTTAAAAGTTGCTTTGAGTTTTCAACCTTCTGCTCTGTAAACTCGTACTTTGTATAAGTTGTTAAATACTATTTTTTTTATTTACAGAGCAAACCTTGCAAAAGGACTAGGAAGCATTTCCACCATGAACGACATCTGATTTACTTGCATCATATGTATCATCTCGCCCTTCTTAATATGACATCTTCCAAGAGGTCAGTTAATGTCATGAACAAACTGTATGAGGATGTTTGTGTAAGTTAAGTCGGAACATTTTCATGTGCTGTATTTTTCTGTTCTTAACACACAGCTGTGTTAGCTGATATAGTTCATAAGTCACTTAATGGTCTACATGTGAGGTTTGAATACCAAGTCTCCTTGGAGTCATTCGTACAAATCCTAGGAGGGTTGGCTGAGCCCTTCATCTTTCCAAGGCAGATAAACTAAGGATGGGATTCCAAGGGAGACTTAACTGCCATTTTAGCCGCATAAGTCCCACACATCTAGATGCCACTGAGACCCTCAAAACCAGCTGCTGTCTAACCCTATAGTTGCCTAAAGTCCCTTCATGCCTAAGCTTCTACTGTTCAATTCCCTGGATGTAAAGAGGGTAATTTGCCTTTTCCTGAAAAAGACCAAGCCCTTTAGAAAGTCTCATCGATTATTTGTAGCATATCAGGAGAGATGCCAGGGAGAACCCATTACCAAACAGAGATGCTTATTCTGGAGTGGAAAATGTATAGAACATTGCTATGTTTTAGCTAGGAAAGCAGTACTTCCTGGTTTAAAGACTTGTTCTATGAGTGCCACCTGTCAGTGGGGTTGGCTTACGTAGGTTCCCCTAGCGGAGATCCGCAAAGCAGCAACTTGGAGTTTAGTGCACACCTTCACCACATACTACTGTTGTATTAATATAAATGGGCCCAAAGAGTTAAAGGTGTTAACGACCCAGTCACTGTCCAATATTAAACCATTTTAAATAAGGTTTGGTTTACAGAGTCCTTAGCCTCCTTGATACCATGGCAAACACATTATTTTTTTTTAACCTTTGATTAAAGATAGAGAAAAAGAAGGAAAAACAGTTAAAGCATTTGAAATGTAAAGTATTAAGTAAGGCTTTTAACAACATCACTTCCTTTCCCCTTTAGCTGGAGAGGTTCTTTAGAAGAAAAACCCCTTTAGTCTAACTGTCTTTTAGAAGATACCAAAGATGGTAAAAACTTTCCTTTTGCAGAGAAGAGAAGAAGTTAGTTGCGATGGGCTGGAGCTGTCATTGTTGCTGCTGCTGTTAAAGTCCAGTCCCGTTTCCAAAAGAGGAAAGAAAAGAACAGCAAAGATAGAAAATGCAGCTTTTGTCTCTGATGTCGACTCTCATTTGTAACCTCACTGCTGGAAAAACACAGGCACAGCACATAGTCTTATTAGCCATTCTGGGTATGTCTACACTGTACTTAGACACCGGTGGCTGGCCCATGTCAGCTGTTTCAGGCTCGCGGGGTTTGGGCTAAGGGGCTATTTAATTGCAGTGTAGACATTTGGGCCCGAGCTCTAGGACCCCCTCACCCCACCTTGCAGGGTCCTAGAGCCCAGGTTCCAGCCTGACCCCAAATGTCTACACAGCCATTAAACAGTCCCTTAGTCCGAGCTCCGCAAGCCCAAGTCAGCTGGCATGGGCCAGCCGCAGATTTTTAATTGTAGTGTAGATATACCCTCGGAGACCTGACAAACTTGTACCAGCATATGACTGTTTAGGGCATTGTATTTAACTGCCTCTTTCTAGTCACAGACTCACAGCAGCATTGCAATATATGAAGTCTTGGCCCGCTAAGCCAGACTTTTATTAGATAAAAGGAGAGGGATAGGAAAGAAAAGAAGTAAGGTGGGGAAGGAAAAGGACACACTAGGGATGGGTGGGGTGGAGAATAAAGTCTCCCATCCCAGGTGGTATTCGGGATTCAGACGTAGCCAGTACAGCTGGAGATGTCATCTGGATCCCTCTCTCTTGGCCTGGTCTGGTCAGGACATCTCAGGATTAGGATGAAGAAGGTCCAGGGTCCCAGGAGATGGCAAGGGTGACTATGATGGAGCTCATTTCTTCCCCTTTTTCCAGCCAGCCAGCGTTCTAGAAGCCTCTGCTAATTTTCAGCCCACAGTCTCTTTTTTAGGACCCCAAAAAGGTAGTGATGGGTGGAATAGTCCATTCCTTCATTATTTTATTCACTCACTAGGCGTACTTTCCAACGCACCAATTTTGGTTCATTAATTTCTGGTCTTACACTTACCAGGCATAATTTTAATACAGTCCTTGAGTTTTATATCAGTTGTCCTTTGTGTTTGGACTATTTCAGTCTCTTGCTTTTGCACATTTTCCCATCAACATTTGTTGTTATAGCTTCTTGTGACAGCTAATAAACTTTCTTACAGTATTTACAGTTAAGAACACGTTTACTGTAATTGTGCAGGCCCAGTTATTACAACACTACTCCCTGGATTTAGCATCGCGTGTCAATGACCAGTTTGGGAGAGCAATGCTACAGTTCATATTTGTCTAAGAACTCCTAATCCACAGTCCACCTGGTGGGGCACTACTTGCTAATCTCCCATAAGTGGGAATGCACAAGAAAGAAAAGATACTTACCAGCAAACTGTTGTTCTTCAAGAGTCACGTCTGTGCATTCACACTACCCATCTGCCTTCCCCTCTGCCCAGAGCTCTATATAACATGAGGACTCTGTAGTTAGGGAGAAGGATCTGAGGTGGTTGCAGTCCTTCATTCAAAGTAGGGCAATGATGTCATCTTCTCACAAGATCTTGTGTGTGCCCTCCCAGCAGACACAGGTTTTCAAGGTGGTTCCACAGCTCAATGTCAGATGCCGTATCTGTAAGTGGGAATGGACAGAGGTGACTCTCAAAGAACACCATTTAGGAGTTATTAGAGCTTGGCAAAAAAATTTTTAGAGAATGATAAATATGCCAAAAAATGTAGTTTCGGTGTGACCAAATCTATCTGCTAATTCGGGTCATATTCAGTAAGTGGTTAGAGCTGAATAAAAAGAAGGGAATTTTTTTTAATAAAGTCAAAATGGTTCACTTCAAAATGATGTTTCATTTCAAGTTAAATCTATCTGAATCTATTTTTTCCAGTTTTTCATTTTGGTGAGAAAAAACAATTCAGTTTTGATTTGAAATTAACCAAAGCGGGTTTCCCTCCCTCCCCCGCCATCCCTCAGCATGGCCACCAGTCTGAAAAATTAAATATTTGCTCAGCTCTAGTTATGATGACATCTGCTGTGTATTCAAAGAGTGATGATCCTGACTGCTTTCTTCTAAATTTGCTTTTCTCTGTTTGGTGCTACCTGGAACAGACTGCTGGAGAAAAATGGCCAGTTCGCAGTTGCTGAAAAAGAGCACAGTGTCCATGATCTGGTTAGTAGTCAAATGGTCATTGCTATCATCTATTCCTTCTGCTTTTTAATGAATAGTTCACCAAGGCAAAGTAACAGCTAAAGCACTTTTCTTGATTGTTGCTACAAATGCTACAAGCCTAGAATATGTTTTTATTTTAAAGTTTTACAGTATTCTTCACAGTCCAGACTGCATATCAGATAGATCAGTGGTAGGTATGTGGATTTGTGCACTGGCCTTTCACCTTACAAAACCACCACACAATTTGTTACAATTGATAGTCTCTGTAGAGGCCCAGGATTGCAATATAAGGTTCAGGCCAGAGGGTCGTTGATAGAACTTTGTACGGAAGTTTGCACAATTCCTATGTGTATTATCCTGAATCAGTCCAGCCCTATTAGCTTCCTACTTACATAACAGCTAAAATAATCTTAGAACTAAACCCCAGGTGAAATCTTGACTTCATTAAAGTCAATGGCAAAATTCCCATCAACTTTAGTGGGGCCACAATTTTTCTCCTCCCCTGTTTTCAATCTCCTTCTGCAGTATTACATGTTAGCTAAAAGCAGGGGAGTGGAGTAAGGCATTATCAGGGGACTTGGTTATACCTAGGCTTGGCAGAATTTGATTTTTATTTGTTTATAATTTTGACAGATATCAATATTTATTTTTAAGCCTTTTTAGATTTTTATTGTTTTTAAGTTTTCACAGTTGCAGGAAATTACACAGGGGCCAGACAATGAGGGCGGTCAGACAGTGGTTATTTAATGACACTAGACATTGAGATTCAAAAAGTTAAAGCTTTTATGACTAGTAAAACACAAATTGTCAACATCACATGTCAAAATATACAGAGTAAATATTCTTAAATCAAACTCATAAGTTTTCAAGCAAAATTTTTCTTACTTTGCCCATCTGTAGATTTTGATTATTATTGATGGAAATATTTTTTCTTGTGTTTGGGACTGTGTATGGTAAAAATGATGTTTACTGACGTTTACTGATAAAAATCTCATCCTTCCAAGTTTAGTTATACAACTTTAAAAAGGTGTAGTGCAAACATGACCTGTGTCCCCACCATGTAAGTGGGACCTAACATAAGAGAATGTGAGCAGTGATGTAGAAAAATATAAATGTAAAATATAAATTGTAAAATAAAGATTGTATGACTTCCCCTAGGCATATATTCTTTTAGAAGCATACTTTCCACACACAACAGATTAAAAAACCATGTTGTTGCACACAATTGTGTGTAAGAGATGGTTTTCACTAAAACATTTTCTGGGGCTTTTGGTCATTACTTGCATAGATTACTCTACTGTTAATGCTGTTTTCTTAAGTGTTTAAAAAGAGAAGTAGGACCAATCTTTCTAGACCTGGATGTTTTAGCATTAGGTTCCTAAATCCATATTTACGCCCTGATACTGCAAATATGCATCAGTGTTTGCAGGATCAGGGTCTTAAATCGCTAAATAAGTGACCTGTTTTTCAGTGGAGCTGTGGGTGCTGAGCACCCTTGAAAATCATGTCACTTGTTTAATTGCCTAAATATGGGTTTTAGGTTCTAACTCTAAACACCGCAATCTTAACATTTTGGGCTTGATTATATCACCTTTTTGTGTGTGAAAACTCTCTTAACATCTCCTTCCTACACTTGCCAATTTGTATTAAGATCTTGAGTCAACAGTGAAGCCCACTTACAGTGAAATTGGATTTTTGTTTTTGATTTTTTTTAATAGAAAACCTTTACTCTTAGCAGAGGCTCAGTGTAGCGGGAATTGCAGTTTGCACATTGCATGGCACAGAAACTGTTAGGAACTTGCATTCTACTTCACTATAACTGGAGTTTGTCTGTATTTTAGTTCAGCATAAGCCGTTTCCTCTGCCTGTCTGTCTAAAATTACAAGTGGTAATATAATGAGAAAAGTTATTTACTAATAAATAATTTAGCAATTAATGGGGAAAATGTATAGAATAAATCATATACAAATTATTATTCAGTTATCTATAGAGCTGTTCAAATAATAAAATGTGTAAGTGAATAATCTATTTCAATACATATGTTAGAATTCATTGGATGAATCAGTCAGGACATGCAGGTGACTGAGGACAGACATTGGGATGGATTTTAAGCAGCAGCCACAACTTTACTAAACCTAGCACCCCTCCCCAGTGTTACTGCCCTGTCTTCCTGTGCCAGGCTTAGAAGAGGATCCAATGTGGGGTTTACAGTGCTCCTATCATGTAGCCCATATCACAGACTAGATTCTGCACTGCCTACCCATAGGATTCAGCCTGCTCTGCTGAATCCTTTCACTCTCCTCCCTGTGAAGAGGATACAAGTATCAAAGAGGGACCTGGCTGTGTGAAGACTTCAGGTCTCCCTTTTCCCCATAGGCCTGAAGTCCATCAGTGAAATTCGGGGTCTCTTATTTCTGGATACTGGCCCTTTTGGCCTTTTATCTGCACTGGACACCAGCTACAAGTTGCAATGGACTAAGTAGTCATACAATTCCTAATGTTAAGTCCTATTCCTATTTAACCTAACTGTGTCTCTGTGAGGCTATGAGGAAGGCAAAAAAACCTCACACGCTCACCTACAATTTGGCCCTGATGGGAAAAATTCCTTCCTGACCCAGGTGATTGGTCAGCCATGACATCCTAAAAACACCGGTCCTATATAACTGTGGAGAGGGAGGGTGAGTTCAGCAAAAATGGGGCACCAGGCGCAAGAAACCCTAGACATGGGTTTAAATTAGTGATTGTGGGGCGCAAGGAGATAATTGGCTCCTGTCTCCTAGCTGGCCAGTGGGCATCGGAGCAGCCAGAGGGAGGAGGGGTCTACCTTCTAAAGATGTCTGGTTCCACAAGGGCTAATCAAAACTCTCCCACCCATGAAACTGGTTTGGTGGTCTTATTGCTATGAATAATTCAAACAGTAACATTGTAGTTGTGTGTTCTGGCTAAAATAATGCAAAAGCTCTTCAAGGCAGAGAAACATATTTTTTTTCCCTCTGGGTCTAGTCCTGGTTCCATTGAAGTAAAAAGTAAAATTCCCATTGACTCAATGGACTCAGCAGTAGCCCCTATATTTGTAAAATGCCATAAAAAGGAGGCACTAGATTTTTTTTCTAATAATAAAAGCTATAGAAATATCTGAAAATTTACGGGCGAATCTGAGGGACTAAGCCAATCTAATTCTGCTAAAAATAATCTCTTGAATTCCCATTTGATGTGTGACAGATTATTAGCATAAATAAGAAACATTATTTCAAATTAAAAGGAAATAAGGAACACATAAGTTTCTCTTCTGTTCTAAATGACTGGAGATGCCCATTTATTGAAAAATACCAAAAAGCAGCACAGTCCACGAAGGCTGTATCTGACACTGGATACAGTCTCTAGTATTACACTGATTTCAGGTATTTATGATGCTGGATTGAAAAAGAAATTTCATTAACTTTTCTTTCAAAGGTGTCTCTTGCATGGTTCACTGAGCTATATCATGGTCTGGATTTTATAGGCACTTCAACTGGATATCAGGTCTGAGTATGACCCTACTGGCATGATTCCAGCTGAAGTAGCAGTCACAGAAGAGCTGGGAGAGCTTCTCCTTTAGAGTCTAAAACTGGTATTGGTCTGAAGAGGATTATATAGTTCTAGTAACTAACAAATATGAATCACAAGTTTGAGGTTGAATTGAACATACTATGTTGCCAGGTGCCTTGTTTCCAGTATCATTTGGGTTGGTTTTTTTACAAGAACAGTTTGCAGTGTTCTGCTTTGAAAATGCAGGGCTGCTTTGTATAACCTACACTTGTGCTTCTGTTATCCCAAGATGGAATACTTGTTTCCAAGTCATCATAAACAACCTGGAAATAGCTCCACTGAAAGAGGGATAGAGGAAAGCACATTTCCCATTTTGCTAGACAGGAAACAGCATGAGCTATGTCACAGGGGCTTCTCCAAAACACGCATCGTTTTTAAAGAAATGAAAAACAATTCAAAGGAGAAACAACATGAAAATAAAGGAGCTGTTGAAATGTGAGTATGCTCTGTCTAAATGATTTGCCTGAATCAATGCATTATGCCTATGCGCCTTAATTTAGACTGGAAATAGAAACTTGTTATATGATCTATAATAAGGGCCCCATTCCCTTCTTCCTTTTGTAAATTTGACTTGAAACATTGCAGCTCTTAAGAGCAATCACACATTAAAATACATGTAGGTGTGAGCTTTCAAATATCCTCACCGGTGAATATTCAGAGCATCACACCCTGGTGCTTGCTTCTGAAGTTAACATTAAACCTGCTGTGCAAACTCAGGATATGTTTTAAAATGTCCATAATTTTGATGTATTGAAACTAGATCTCTTCAAGCAAAGCACATACTCCTCATCCAGGACTATGTGCCATGCATGCCAAGTTGGAAATTTTTAAATCAAGCTGATTTCGAGTTTATCTGACTGTAGGAGTGCTTGCTAATATATTTCTTACCAGTCAACTATTCTCATGTGCAAATAAAATCCATGTTATCTATTCTGGAGTTAAAATGTACCCAAAAGTTAAGAGAGAGAGTGAGGGAAAAGATTGGATATTCTTTACCCAAAAGAAGAAAATGAAAAGCAAAAATAGGAATTTTAGAACAGAAAATCTATCTCAACCATAGTTATGATGTTGCTACCATAGCACTATAATAGGAATAAATACACTGCGGAATTATTTAGATTGGCTATTTCTAGTAAGCTTTTCTAAAGATGTTTTGAATGTGTCTTACAGTTTGGAGGATCAGAAATACAATAACAGCACCTTTGCCCCACATGAAATGATCACTGTGCCTCTTACCATGGAAGATGTGGTTCTGAACAATCCAGTTGTGGCATGTATTTTTATTTACTCTTTTGTCCCTCATCATGTCAGTGCTGTATAGCCTGAAGGAGCTGTCATACACTTTTACCCCATAGATTAAAAGTTCCTTGTAGTACTCAGAGAACAGAGCTATTATAGCATCAAATTCTACCCTCCAATACACACGGGGCTCCCCTTGAGATCAGTGGAAGCTGTGAACACAGAGTGAAGGACAGAAATTTGGCCAAGTGACCAACAAATACGTGCAGAAACTCTCACATTTGGGGGGATCCTTCTTTTCACTTAAACTGCTGTACAGGAGCATCATTCATCCACTGCTTTATCCCTTTGAAATGGTGGGAAGTCAGGCAGAGGGGAGGATTAAACTTGTAGCCACTTATGCTGACAAGCTCAGCATACCCTGCCACAACAAAGACCGTCTGGGTTTGGCAAATTTCCTGGGGTTCACCACCAGGAGAGCTTCTCCACCTTTAAGAGGTTCATTAGAGCATGACTCTTGCTACCAATCCTTTTGCTGGCCAGTAGCCTTCAGGGTGAGTGGGACTATATTGGGGCAATGAGGGGTGGGTTTATCAAGGCATCAGAAGGAAGATGTAGGGGTGAGCAAGGCAAGGCAGGACATATGGAGCATGAGGCAGGGAGTGGGCCTGCTGGGTAAGAGGGAGAAAAGATGTTAGGGAACATGGGGAGATTACAGCCATGTCAGGCAGAAAGCAGCAGGGGAGTACTACTAGCACTTCCCTACCCTCTCCATTGGATGGACCTGTTGCAGATTGCTGGAGAATTACGCCACTCTGAGCCAGAGAAGAGCTATAGATGTTCTCCTGGTGGAAAGCCTAAAAGGTTATTGGTTACTCTCTCACAAGCCAGCTAGCCAAGGCACCAGGCTGCAGCACCCAGATACTGATTCAGAGCAGTGGTGCCCCAGGTTGGGCTGTCTATTAAGGGGAGAGGACAGAAAAGTGTTAGTGCTCACCTAACCTTATACTTCTCCTGTATTTCCTCCTTCCCCTAATGTGGCTGTTTATCTCCCCAACATTCATGTTTCTCCATGTCTCCTCCACACTTCCGTCTCACCATACAAAACACTTTTTCATACATCTCCAGCTCTATAGCAGTGTGGAGAATGACATATGGTCAGTGTCCAGCAGTTTTCTTTGGCAAAACCATTTGGCTGTGACAAATTACTGCAATAACTTTAATATTTAACATTCCTGTAAATATGTCAGCATAAAGCTGAGTTGCTGTGTGAAATGAGAAACCTGAACTTTTTTTTAAGTTGGAGAACCACCACAGAAATGTGAGGAAAACAGTGAAAGAGTTTGAAGAGGGAATATTTTAATAAGTTCCATGTAAAGTTATTAATTCTTGTCCCAAAAAATTAAATGGAAAACTAAATTCTCCTGTGAAAAACTATCATGGCAAATTTGGAGACTAAAACCAATCTTTAAACTGTGAAAGAGGGATTGTTCATCTTGTTTTATGTGCAAATCGCAAGGCAATCCCCCACTACTATAGTCACATTGGGCCTAGTTTTTACAAAGGGAATCTCTCCTCCCCTGCGACTGACTTCAGTAGGAGTTGTGAGTAAAGACTGCAGGACTCTGACCTTAAATTTTACAAACATCTCTGCCAAACATTAGAATGAGAGGATGGGCTTCTATGGGCATTTTCCACTTTAAAGTGAATCCTACCGCTTTAGCTTTGACAATCTCCCATTTTAAAAAATCCCTTTGCTCATATATAGGCCACTAATATAGGTCTACTTGGGGGCATCAAAAGTAGAGCTGAGCAAAAATTCAGAATTTTTGTCCTGTGAGAAATTCCAATACTTTACCATTTTTATCCCAAACTGGGACAAAAAAATTGAAATATCAGTTCTTTTGCAAAATGGAAATTCCAAAGAAAAACAGTTTAGAAATGGCAAAACAGTTTCTCATTTTGGATTAAAATGAAACATTTCAACATTCCCAAACCAAAAATGTTTCATTTTGGTTAGTTGAACTGAACCCCCAAAAAAAGTTCATTTAGAGTCAGTTCAGTAAAGATTTCCATTTCCTTAGTGTGTTGCATTGCTTCATGGGAGTTGTAGTTTGGGAGTCTGATCTCCACATTCTCCCTGGCCAGACTAATAGATGTATGTAGTACAATGCCTCAGTACAGTTAAATGTATACATATATGATCTTAATTTTTTTTTTTTTTTAATTTTAGGAAGCTAAGTCAACAGTTACCTACTGGACTAATTATGTGGACAAAGAAGAATCCATTTTCTAAAGAGGAAAAGGATGACTAAAATACAAACTCACAACAGCAATAAAAGTGCAGCTTTATGTAGATCTTAATGCTGTATCCCACACATACTGTGATGTACCTATATTATGAAATCATTGTACTGAATGTAATTCAACTTTCTACAGGCCAAAATCTATATTGTAAGCTTTTAAGTATTCACTATAAAATTAAATGTGCTCAATTTCAGATGTTTGTTTTTTAATGGATACAACAAGCTTATTGTGTGTCATGCTATGGGAGACTTTGCACTTCACATACAAGTGGGCTCATCAGCCATTTTGTAAACCAAACACAGCACTGGCTCTTGTGGCAGAGGAGGACACTTAGCACTGTGAGGGGAGAGACCAACTCAGCAGAAGAGAGAGAGCAGACTTGGAAAAACACTGAGAAAGTGAAATAATGGTTCTCTACTGAAAGAGCACAAGCAACTCATAGGTGTCATAATCAGACTACTTGGAGGCAAAATAATTTGAGGCTGTCAGTTGATGAGTAGGTCCCCTCAGGCACTGCTTCCTTGACTGACAGTTCTGCTGCTTCCAATTACTGCAGTAAAGATCTACCCACCTGTGAAAGTTATCAGAGGAGAACAGGAGGGAAACATCCATCATGAGTGAGACATTAAAGGCAATGTTTTAAATTGATCAAAGTTTTACATACTTAAAACATATAAAGATGGTTCATCTGATTCTTTAGGAAATGTAATATCAGTGAAATTGGTTTTCCTACCCTTCTTACGGCTGTGATGCTTAGAACAAGTTTAGCTAATATATCCATCCCTCAACCAAACTGGCCAACTTTCATGCAATTTATGCATGGATGAATACGAATTACTTTTCATGGCTTTACAAGTTGGAAGAATGGGGTTGGTGCTGCATGTTATTGTATATGGATACAATCACCACTGCACACCTGATAAGTAAATATTCCTTCATAGTGCATTACCATCAGAGAGAATATCCTAAGGACAGAAGAAAACATGCTGAAGACAACTGCTAGGATCAGTAATCTCCATAGCTATCAAGCATTCCCACTGCTGTGTAAAAACTCCATTGCAAGTTTCAATTTGAAGAAGTGAGTACCTTGACAGCCAGAGTATTTTAATAAAACGGGTCATTTATGTAAACAAAAATGTAACCAGTATCTCTCAAGACAGGAGTTAGAAAATGAAGCATGTAATAAGACACTTTCAGAAATAGCAAAAATGAGGCTGCAGTGAGTCCACTACTTTAAGGTGTGTTCGTTGTTAAGCCACTTCAAGTCCAATATTAAAATCACACCTATCTTCTCTACCGTTGATGGGATGTTTTCAGCTCCAAGCTGTTGTCCATAGCTGATCACCAGGCCTGCAGTTCTAAAATATGTTCAATCCAGTTGAATCAGTGACAAACACTTCTGTGATGGTTTAGCAAGATTCCACTTCAAGATAATTAATTTGATTTCCAACGTGTGCTTTTTTAAAAAAAAAAATTCAAAATATAGTATAAGGAGTATGAAACAAGTTACTTTAAATCTCTTCTCTGTCCAGTGAAGAAAATCTGCCAGCCTTTATTCATGTCTAAAAAAGAGAAGGGTTTTTTTTATGGAAACAAAGTATATATTTTTATTTTCTTAGCCCTATATTTCAAATCACTAAGACACTAAGAGTCAGCATTTAGAATGCTGTTAATAAACCTACTATACATGCAAGTTTTCAAAACAGATTAGTAAAGAAACTAGTTCTAAAAGGAGTCACACTGCTAAAATGTAGAACAAAGGTTAGACTTTTTTAAAAAAACAATGCTCTATGTCTATGCTTAGCTACTAATAAGTGAACCATTAATTGTTAGGCCCAAGAGTTATACCACGAGGACTATTCATGTGTTGCCCTGTTTTGAGGTATCAGTCTGCATTAACATAGGGCATTGTAATGCAGATTATGCAGAAATGCTTAATACTTTGCTGCAGTATAGTGCAAGCAACCTAATAGAAAGAATTAGATGACTATAAAAGTGTCAGTAAGGATTACTATTACCTTTGTAATTTTATATACTTTTCTTAGAAAGAGGGGTTTAAGTTGTCACCTACACTTGAAACTTCACTTCCATTTTCCACAACAGAATCAGGTTCCCATAAGGAGAGTTTTTATTCAAGTCCACATAATTACATGTAACCCCTTTGGGGTTTAGAGAGCATGGCCCTTTAAATCTTCTTCCTGAGGGGGAGGGGGAGAGTAAGAAAAAAGGAGGGAAACTCTAGGGGGAGGCTGGAGCTCCAAGGAGAGGGAGAGGCAGCCTGCAGGCCCTGGAAAAGTGAAGCAGCAGAGAACCTGCCCGAGGCCTGAGACGGACAGGGCCGATCAGGGACGCTCCAGGACAGGAGCCAGGAGGAGCACTGTGCCAGGGAGGAATTGCAGAGGACAGGCCGGAGCTGGACCCAGTATCACTGCTGCCCAGAGCTGCATGGGGCTGAGAGTACTGAGGCTTCTGACTCTGCATTGGGAACAAGGAGGGAGGTTGCTAGATAGTTAAGTGGGGAGGTGGTCGCTCTGTGTGGCTTTGCAGAGAGCGGCAGAAGAGGGCACCAGAGGGGTTTGTTGGGGGAAAGTTCACTGGCGCCAAAGACGACCAGGAGCACCCAAGACTCACCACTGGACTGGAACTTTGCTCAGGACTCCTGAACTCTGTGTGCAGACACATTGCTCAGTGTCTGCCCTTCCAGACTGTGCTACCACTGGGCCTGTGGGGCCTTGGCTTGGATGCAGCCCTGTCTTACTACTCCCCCTATATTTCCCCTTGTTGTTTTTCTCCTCTCATCCCTCTGTAAATAAATATCTCCCTTGTTATATCCATGGTACTTTTCCTGTGGGTGTGTGTGTTTACTCTGGGGGGTTTGGAACAGGTGCCCCTGGGGTGGAAGAGACTTTCCCTGCTGCATTCCTGCGCGCGCCTTCTCTTGGCTCGAGCTGCCTGCAGAGCAGACTCCATCTTGGCCACGAGGGCACTAAAGTTACATACACATTAAAATAAAATGTAGACTTTGGTATTTAAATATTAATCCTTCCCCTCTAAACCTCTAGTACCACCCAAGAACTAAAGTAACAGATCAACAACTGTAAATGCACATTGCAAGTTGAATTTGCCACAAAACTAGAATTTCTAATTTTTAGGTCAATTTACTTTTTTTGTGAGAGCATTTAGAGTCCTAGCATTTGCAGAGAGAAAGAAAAACAGCAATAGTTGAGTGCAGCTAAAAGTATGCATAATTAAATGCACATTGTAAGGTTACAATTATTAACTAACACGAATAGCTTAGATTATTAAAACTGAAAATTTTCAAATTAATTGTTCTTGTCCAAGATGAATTAAGTGCAAAAAGTTAGTCCATTTTGTGATATGCAGTCAAGAGCCATATCTCTTCTGCATATATGAAGAAATATTACATTATCTATCAGTCCAGTTGCATTCTCCCCCTTGAGGGGGTGTTAACTAACTGAACGTGAATAATAGTTTACTTTAGCCTGAAAGCTATGCTTTTACTTGCTCTCTTCCATTCACTCCTGCCTTCTATTCTTCCTTCTTTGTTCTCTCTTCCACTGAGGCTCTTGCATCAAAGTTTTCCTCTCCATCTACTTACATCCAGTCCTAAAACTCATCTCTATTCCCCACTCCATCTCCATTATTCACTCTTTTGTTCTTCTCACCATTTCTAACCTCTTCCCCCCGCCCCCCATGCTCTTCTACTGCCCATTCTCACTGACCCTATTCCATTCCTCCTAGCCAACAGTTTCGGTCCCATAGCGCTACTTAGCTGTGCAGTCAGGAGCCAATCACACCTTTCTGCTGACTGGTGGAGCCAGGAGCAGTGGAAGTCCCATTGGCAGTGGACAACAAAAGGAAGGAATTGCCAAATGCTGCCGGAAAGCACTATTGTGTAACACAGCAACATTTCCATTCAGAAGGAGACAGGTGGACCACAAGAAATGCGCTCCGGGATCACAAAGCTCACAAACCGCAAGGAAAGCATTGGCACAGTGTTTAGGTTGTATGCATACATTTAAACATTCATGTCAAACAAAAACTGTTTACTGACAGAAGTCACAAGCACGTTTCTATTAAAATTAGGTTTTGTAAAACCTGTTTTTTTTAAAAGTGAACAAAAGATAGCGGGGGTATAAATTCCCTAGCAGCTCTTTTGAAAGGTGTTTACACCTGGAAGTAGAGACAGAGCATGATTTCAAATTGTTTCACAAAGGGTACATCTACACTGCAATAAAAGACCTGCAGCACAAAGCCTAGATCAGTTGACTCAAGAGACTCAGGCTGCAGGGCTAAAAGCACTGTAGACATTTGGGCTTCGGCTGGACCCTGAGCCTGAGCCCTCCCCGGATCTCAGAAGCCAGATGTCAGCCTGAGCCTGAATGTCTACACTGCTCCTTTTAGCCCCACAGCCTGACATCCCGACCCCGAGCTTAAGTCAAGTGACTGTGGCTCTGAGACTTGGTGCCACAAGTTTTTAATTACAGCATAGACATACCCAAAGCTTTTAAAGAAATTCCTAGTTTTTAGAAAAGTAGTCCCCTCTATGCAGATTTAAAAAAAAAAATCTCAGTAGCATAATACTAACCTGTTAGTGTGTTGTTGTTCTGGACAAGAGAATTTATCGTCTGTTTAAAAAAGAAAGCACAAATAACAATCATGTCATCAGTTCCCAAGTTTTGGAAAGTTAAGCTAAATATCCCAACAAACATTCATGACACTGCTAGGTAATCATGCCTACCCACCCTATAATAGGATAGAGGAGTCTCTTTTCAAAACAACCTTTCAGACAAGAAAAACAAATCAGTTAGTTAAGGTAAGACAAGACAGAGGCTTGGCTTTAATGCATAATCAAACCTTTTCCTAAGAAAGGCATTTTGTTTTTGAGAAAGAGACATCCTTTCTTTTCTAGTAGGTTCTTCAAGCAGTTCTAAAATTCAGTCCAAAATTTT
This sequence comes from Terrapene triunguis, assembly GCF_002925995.2. Lineage (NCBI taxonomy): Eukaryota > Metazoa > Chordata > Testudines > Emydidae > Terrapene > Terrapene triunguis. The sequence continues at coordinate 29,084,629 of NW_020664436.1, forward strand.
TATATTACAAAACTAAATTAGCAAATATAAAAGCCTAATAATGTACTATCCTATAGATCAATTGGTTCCATCTCCAGAGAGTGCAGCGGAAACTAGAGATACCCCAGAAGGCATCATCCCTAGGTTACAGGGTCAGAATAGTCTGGTGTTGTATGAGAATTCTTGCATTATGACCTTATACGTTCCAGAGAATCTCTAGTGAACCCTGAACACCAGCAGACATTAACAAAAATTCTTTTCATAAGAACTGCAACTTGTTCGGGAGTAATCCAGGAAGCCCTACCCTGGGAAAATTCCCAGCAAAGTCAAGGGAAATTCTACCTGAATTAGGGCAGCATGGTGCTTAAAGAGGGCTTTTAGCCCATATAACACTCTTAGCTTAGTCGAGTTCTAACAAAGTACTTTCATCCTTACCTGCAATTCACTAGTAACTTGTAAAACAGTTGTATAATATATCAATTTTGCATCGCCAGGAAAATGGACGAGATGACCAAATACATTTTTTCTAGCTCTAGATTCCATTCCAATGCTAAGCCACACCTAGAAACTGCTAGTTGTAGTGAGTTCTGCAGTGCTTTGGTCACTTTGAAAGCATTCAAACCACAGATCTTATTTAAAAGTTTTTGGAGACTGAAGCTAGTGCAGAATACAGTATGTCCAAATAAATGTGTTAGTCTCTAAGGTACCACAAGTACTCATTCTTTTTGCTGATACAGACTAACACGTCTACCACTCAAACCTGTTCCTGAGCACAGTTTCACTGGGACGTATGACACCAGTACTCTGGAATCTGCACTGGTGGTCCATTAGTCTCCAGATATAGTTTATGTTGTTGGTTATGACTTATAAAACCCTAAATAGGTCTCCCTCCTTGTGCCATACTGCCACATTTGTGGTCAGCACACACACTCAAGCTTTATACCCCTTGTTATAAGTGAGGGGAGACTGCCAGGGGGTGTTCTGTGGGGACACCAGGACTACAGCTGGGTGGGAAACTCTCTTCTTGTCCTGCAAAAACTGTCAAGATTTCAAAAAATTTCCCATTCCGCATCATGCTTCTTAATTGTTATGCAGTGCCTAGATACACCCAACTGGCAAAGAGAATTTATGTTCATAGTACTTTGTAAATGTGCATGCAGTTTACCTCATTACAGGAGGCAACCATTTGATGGAGGGCTCTGAGGGATGAATGCATCTGCTCAAGAGACTTTAGCTCCTCCTATTGGAGTTTTAAAAGGAAAATTTTTAAAAAAGGAAAGATAAAAACCATCATAAATAACTTTACACATCTGCACTACCACTTTGTTGGAGGACTTAACTCTACGCTTTGATTTCACATTTCTTCCCAAAATATACCTAAACCCAGTCCACTTCTATTTTAATTGCACATTTTTAAAATGTTGAGGTTCTGTTTTTTAATATTTTCTATAGCACCATCTCAAATGTTTTACAAACAGCAATATATTAAGCCTCACAACAGATCTCTTAAGGGTAGGTTGTATCATATATATATACACACACACACACATTATGCAGATGGAAAACTGAGGCACGGAGCAGCTATGAGATTTACACAAAGAAAGCATTATGTTAGCAGAAACTCCTTTTAATATTCAGCAAGCCACACTTATTTCAGTAGCAAAATTGTACAAAATACTCAATAGAATAGTGGCCTCAATGATTTTTCTTTAATTTTGCAAGTCTCTAGCTAAGGCCTGGTCTACACTATGAGTTTAGGTTGAATTTAGCAGCGTTAAATCGAATTAACCCTGCACCCGTCCACACAACGAAGCCATTTACTTCGACATAAAGGGCTCTTAAAATCAATTTCTGTACTCCTCTCCGACGAGGGGAGTAGCGCTTAAATCGACATTGACGGTTCAAATTAGGGTTAGTGTGGACGAAATTCGACGGTATTGGCCTCCGGGAGCTATCCCACAGTGCACCATTGCTGTCCAGAGCTGTCACAATCTGAACTCGGATGCACTGGACACGTAGACAGGAAAAGCCCCGCGAACTTTTGAATTTCATTTCCTGTTTGCCCAGCATGGAGAGCACAGGTGACCACTCAGACAGAGCTCATCAGCACAGGTAACCATGCAGTCCGAGAAACAAAAAAGAGCACCAGCATGGACCGTACGGGGGGTACTGGATCTGATCGCTATATGGAGAGAGGATTCCGTGCTAGCAGAACTACATTCCAAAAGACGAAATGCCAAAACATTTGAAAAAAAATCTCCAAGGGCATGATGGAGAGAGGCCACAATAGGGACTCATATCAGTGCCGTGTGAAAGTTAAGGAGCCTACCAGAAAACCAAAGAAGCAAAAACAGAAGGTCCGGTGCAGAGCCGCAGACATGCTGCTTCTACGCTGAGCTGCATGCAACTCTAGGGGGGGCCGCCACCACTACCCCACCTCTGACCGTGGATTCCGAGGCGGGGGTAATCTCATCAGCCACACCTGAGGATTCTGCGGACGGGGAAGAGGAGGAGGAGGAGGAGGACGACGAACTTGTGGAGAGCACACAGCACTCCGTTCTCCCCAACAGCCAGGATCTTTTTCTCAGCCTGACTGAAGTATCCTCCCAACCCTCCCAAGGCGTTATCCCAGACCATGAAGCCATGGAAGGGAACTCTGGTGAGTGTACCTTTGTAAATATAAAACATGGTTTAAAAGCAAGCGTTTTTTAATGATTAATTTGTCCTGAGGACTTGGAATGCATTCGCGGCCAGTACAGCTACTGGAAAAGTCTGTTAACGTGTATGGGGATGGAGCGGAAATCCTCCAGGGACATCTCCAGAAAGCTCTCCTGGAGGTACTCCAAAAGCCTTTGCAGAAGGTTTCTGGGCAGTGCAGCCTTATTCCATCCTCCATGGTAGGACACTTGACCACACCATGCTAGTAGCAAGTAATCTGGTATCATTGCATGACAAAGCCTGGCAGCGTATGGTCCCGGTGTTTGCTGGCATTCAAGCAACATCCGTTCTTTATCTCGCTGTGTTATCCTCAGGAGTGTGATATCGTTCATTGTAACCTGGTTGAAATATGGGAATTTAATTAAGGGACAGAGGTGGCCGTTCCTACTGGACTGTTTGCCTGTGGCTGAAAAGAAATCCTTCCCTGCAGTTAGCCAAGTGGTGGTGGTGGTGGGGGGGGCACTGGCGCTGAGCTTTTCGCGTTTGGCTAGCAGGGATCTTCTCTGATACCAGCCACGCAATGGGGGGAAAGGTAAGGCGATCATCCCAGAGAACTGGATGGGTGGTGGGGGGTTTAGTTTGGTTTCTGCTGCTGCACGTTAACAGGAAAACCGGAACACTCAATGGGCTTTGCTTGGTATGGGAAAGGAGGGTGCTGCTTTTATGAAGGTTGCAGAAGCCGAAAGACAATGGTTTACCATGACTGCACGCAAGCCGAATTCTGTTGCCCGGACCTGCGTCTGTGATCTCTAACACCAAAGCTGCAGGCACTCAATATAAGATGCAAAATGCGACCTTGTACCGAAATTACATGTGCTATGTATTGTGAATAGTGTTGTTCACCGTGAAAGAGTATAAGCATTGTTCTGTAAAATGTATCTTTTTAAATACTTCTCTCCCTTTTTTCCCCTCCCTCCCGCAGGTGCAAATTTTTCAAGCCTCCCTCCTCCGTCCCGAAGGCTATCTCAGATAAGGCGGCAAAAAAAACGCACGCAGACTAAATGTTCTCGGAAATCATGCAATCGACCCGCAATGAAAGAGCTCATCTGAATGAGTGGATGGACACGGTATCGAAGTACAGGAAAGATGCCAGTGAACGTGAGGACAGGAGGGACGAACGTGCGGACAGGAGGGACGAACGTGAGGACAGGAGGCGGCAGGAAGATCAGAGGAGGCAGGATGCAACGCTGGGGCTGCTGCGTGAGCAAACAGACATGCTCCGGCATCTGGTGGAGCTTCAGGAATGGCAACAGGATCACAGAGTGCCACTGCAGCCCCTGTATAACCGCCCTCCCCAAGTTCCATAGCCTCCTCATCCAGATGTATAAGAACGCAGGGGGGGAGGGGGGAGGCTCCGTGTACCCTGCCACTCCACCCCAGTGGACAGCCCAAGCAAAAGGCTGCATTATTATGAACTTTTGAAGTGGCCTTTTCCTTCCCTCCTCCCCAACCCCACCCGGGCTACCTTGTCAGTTCTCTCCCTCTTTTTATAATCAATTAATAAAGAATACATGATTTTTAAACGATAGTGACTTTATTTCCTTTGAAAGCAAGCTGTGATCGAAGGGGGAGGGTGGGTTGCTTACAGGGAATGAGTCAATCAAGGGGGCGGGTTTTCCTCAAGGAGAATCAAACAGAACTTTCACACTGTAGCCTGGCCAGTCATGAAACAGGTTTTCAAAACTTCTCTGATGCGCAGCGCTTCTTGGGGTGCTCTTCTAATCGCCCGGGTGTCTGGCTGCGCATAATCAGCGGCCAGGCAATTTGCCTTAACCTCCCACCCCGCCATAAAGGTCTCCCGCTTACTCTCACAGATATTGTGGAGCACACAGCAAGCAGCAATAACAATGGGAATACTGGTTTGGCTGAGATCTGAGCGAGTCAGTAAAGTGCACCAGCGACCCTTTAAACGTCCAAAAGCACATTCTACCACCATTCTGCACTTGCTCAGCCTGTAGTTAAACAGCTTCTGACTACTGTCCAGGCTGCCTGTGTATGGCTTCATGAGCCATGACATTAAGGGGTAGGCTGGGTCCCCAAGGATAACTATAGGCATTTCAACATCCCCAACGGTTATTTTCTGGTCCGGGAAGTAAATCCCTTGCTGCAGCCGTTTAAACAGATCAGTATTCCTGAAGACGCGAGCGTCATGAACCCTTCCAGGCCATCCCACGTTGATGTTGGTGAAACATCCCTTGTGATCCACCAGTGCTTGCAGCACCATTGAAAATTACCCCTTGCGGTTTATGTACTGGCTGCCCTGATGCTCCAGTGCCAAGTTAGATGGAACCCATATCCCTATCGCCCCACCACAGTTAGGGAATCCCATTGCAGCAAAGCCATCTACTATGACCTGCACATTTCCCAGAGTCACTACCTTTGGTAGCAGCAGCTCAGTGATTGCTTTGGCTACTTGCATCACAGCAGCCCCCACAGTAGATTTGCTCAATCCAAATTGATTCCCGACTGACCAGTAGCTGTCTGGCGTTGCAAGCTTCCACAGGGCTATCGCCACTCGCTTCTCAACTGAGAGGACTGCTCTCATCTTGGTATTCTGGCGCTTCAGGGCAGGGGAAAGCAAGTCACAAAGTTCCATGAAAGTGCCCTTACGCATGCAAAAGTTACGCAGCCACTGGGAATCGTCCCAGACCTGCAACACTATGCGGTCCCACCAGTCTGTGTTTGTTTCCCGGGCCCAGAATCGGCGTTCCATGGCTATAACCTGCCCCATTAACAGCATGATCTCCAAAGCGCCGGGGCCCGCAGTTTGAGAGAATTCTGTGTCCATGTCCTCATCACTCTCGTCACCACGCTGCCGTAGCCGCCTCCTCCTCGCCTGGGTTTTCAGGTCCTGGTTCAGCAAAACTGCATGATAATGCGCGAGGTGTTTACAATGTTCATGACTGCTGTCTTGAGCTGAGCAGGCTCCATGCTTGCCAGGGTATGGCATCTGCACAGTTCACCCAGGAAGAAAGGCATGAAACGGTTGTCTGCCGTTACTTTCACGGAGGGAGGGGTGAGGCTGTACCCAGAACCACCAGCGACAATGTTTTTTGCCCCATCAGCCATTGGGATCTCAACCCAGAATTCCAATGGGCAGGGGAGACTGCGGGAACTATGGGATAGTTATGGGATAGCTACCCACAGTGCAACGCTCCGGAAGTCGATGCTAGCCTCGGTACATGGACGCACACCACCGAACTAATGTGCTTAGTGTGGCCGCATGCACTCGACTTTATATCAGTTGCCAAAAATCAAATTCTGTAAATTCGGATTAATCCCGTAATGTAGATATACCCTAAATTTTCATAACAAGATCACTACTGTAGGACAGATGAGTTTGCACATATGATGCCTTTTAAATAAAAGGAGCTAAGTTCACAAGGCACACTGCAAAACTTTTTCTGGCATTGACGGCATAAACGGGCTTTTCACTATTAATCTAAAAGCAGCCTCTTCCTGGGCTGAAATTTGGGTGCATGATGCAAGTTACTTGCTTCACAATAATCATAAAGTACATCACTGTAATGTTTTAGGGTACTGAGATGTTTGTGTTGCAAATAAGGCCAGGCAATAGTTTGGTTAACTCTTTCCATTTTAGGTAAAAATCCTATAACCATTTTCTATCAGTTAGGTTTTGTAAACACTTATTTTTACATCATCTCTATTTAAGGTCAGATCACACCTGGCTGGCACTCTCCTTTCACGTGGTGTTGGCAGGAAGAGAGCAGGGGAGGGCCAGGACTCCCACACCCTAATCCCAGCGCTGACCCCGAGCCTGCAGCCACATCGCACGTTTACATTTCCTGGGTTCAAGTTTTCCCTCGTTCCCCACGGTTACCTGCGCCAGGGGAACTGCGGGCAGCGCTCCGGCGAGGTCTGAGCAGAGCCTCCCGGTTCACCTGCTAATCGCTGCCCCGTATCGCCCGGCACCTCCCCCAGCCTGAGGGGGCTCTTACCCCGCAGGCTCGGCCCGAGGCAGGGACAGCGGCGGGGGAGGGGCGGCGGACCAGCGCGGCGCTGGCGGGTCAAGGCCACGGGCCGAGGAGCCGCCGGCCGAGCCCAGCCCTCGCCCACCGGACTTGGCTTAAACATCGCGAGATTTCAGCTCGCTGTGCCGGGGACGGGTCTGCGCGTCCCTCCTGCCGCCGGGTGGGCTCCGCTCGCCCAGGTTTCCGACAGCGGGCGGGGGAGGGGGAGACTCTCGCGCGGCCGCGCGGAGCTGGGCCAGTCTGTACACACCGCATGTCGCAACAGTCACGATGAATTCAGGGAACCGGCGCCGCTCGGCCCCTGGCATCGAGGCGGGCGGGACCCCCACGTAGTCCCTGGGGGTCCCCGGCGCGGGTCCCTTCCCGCCGGTAGTGCCCGCTCCCGTGACAGCGCTGAAAGCCCAGCGCAGCCCTTAGCCCCCCACTCCTGGGCTAGTGACCCCCCCGATCCCAGCATGCACCGCTCCACCGGACGCCACCACTGCCCGAAGAAGCAGGCGCTCGTGACTCGGCGAGGACGGCAGCGCGCGTGGGGACGAGAAGGGGCGGGGCTCTACGCCAACCTGCAGCCGCGCGGCCTCCTGGTCTCGCGCCGGCCCCACTCTCGCGCCGGGCGTCTGGTACTGCTGCTCCTTGCCCGACATGGTGAGAAGAGCGGGAGGAGTCTACCGAGCGCGCGCCCCCCGGCACCGGCCGGCGTTTGAATGCAGGGCGGGGCTGGGAACTGTCACGTGGGAGGGAGAGGCGGGGGCGGGTGTCCTCCCGGCGGGCCGGTAGCGCGAGACGCTGGTGCCGGGTGGGGAGGGGGCAGGGGCCCATGATGAAAGCATCGCTGAACTAGCCTTTACTCCCCCTGGGCTCCAGCCAGGAGACCCTGTTGAACCTTGGTTAGCTATTCGTGCGCCGGCCCCAGGGAAACGTCTCACATCAGTACTGCGCCTAGGTTTTACCTCTGGTGCTAAGCACCCCTCTACGCAATGAATTTTATCCATGTCAGGGGTCGTCTTAGAACAGGATATTCCCTTAGCCACAAGGCATAGACACAGCGAGGTCTCACTTAGGTATATGGGACTAAATGCATTATCACACCATGTCACTGAACCACATTGAAGCTTTTGTGATGGGCATTACAGACAGCGCCATGAAATTGACAAGACAACCAACAGCCGATGTAAAGAATGTGGCCCTAACTACACCGACATAAACCCCATGCCGCTCTTGGAGGTGGAGTTATTACGTCACTGTAGTAGGGCACTTACATGGCGGGACAAGGCTGTAGTGTGTACACTGACATAATTAGGTCAACGTAAGCTGCCTTACATCAACCTGTGTAATGTAGACCAGGCCTAAGGGAGTGAAGGAGCAGTACTGGGCCAAGAGGGACTTGCCCCTCAGCAGCTGTGGAGCATGCTCTAGCTGGGTGGCGGGGGATACTCAGGGCACCAGTGGGCGGGGCCTCGGGCAGAAGAGACGGGGGGTTCACCTACTGCCCATGGAGCTTCAGGAATACTTATTTGACCAACTAAGCACCGACACTGATCGGGAACTCCCTGTTGGAAGGGGATGGGGTCTGTGATCACACTCCAAACCAAAGAGAGAGCAGGGAGGTAGGAAGTGGCCCAAGGAAGCCTTGTCTGGTGCACCAGGAAGAGGTGATTGAGACATTCCATGCCTCTCTCCCTTGGGCCGGGACCCAGTGGAGAGGGAGGACCCTGGTCTCCTTATGTTTTCCCCTCACCCCCAGTCCCTGATGGACCACAATTTGACTGCTGGGCCTGCTGACCATCAGGCAAGTAACCCATCCTGGGATTTTGGGAGTGGAAAGACTGTTGAGCCACAGCCTGCCCACTAGGTCTGCTGGCCTCTGAGTAGAACCCGCTACATCCTTACATTCAGTTTCTGGTGTCATGTAAATCAAAAACATACACTACTTCACCTGCAAAGCATTTGGGAATCAAAATCTAAATCCAAACAAAATTATATTCAGTTCCTGTGTAAGGTCACTCCCAAGCCTCAACAAATTAATAACCTCCAGACCTAGAGAACAAACAACCTCACCCCAAACTGAATTATGCTCAAGACTTTAGACTAAAACCTACAAACAACAATATATGTCACTGGAAATAACAGATGAAAAACAACAAGCTAGACTGCTAAAAACTACTTCACCATTGAACAACAATAAAGGAAAATTGGCAGAAATATGGCAGAGATAGCATCATACCGGGTACCAATCTGTCACTGAATCATAAGTTGACAACAATGACAAATGCACTAAGGATAGAAACTCAAAGACATTGTGAAACCCTATCATGGGTAGATCGATGCTTATACTTAAGCTCAAGATATACTCATATATATACTCAAGATATACTCATCTACCTCTGACAGATATCCAAGATTTCCCTTCTTTTTACACATTAGCTAAACTGATATGCCTTTTAAATATACAGATGAATAAAAGTTATGTATGCTCAATTAGACCTTCCATTATACTTGTGTTACCTTTTCATCTTAAATTCTGCCTTTAGTGACATCTATACAAACGTATTGCTTTCAGTGGGTTGCATAGCTGTAACTATCAGGAACTAAGTGAACAATTCTGTTGGTGGTGCACAAGAAGGAATAGAATCTACTTCTCTCCCTCCTAACTGCATTGGGTCTGTATGGCCAACAAGACAAGAGTAAAATGTATCAAAAACTTATTTTTGTCACTAAGGTAAGTAGATACAACTCTGAATACACAAATGAAAGAAATGTTGAATGAAAAGGTGTCTTCTTTTTACCTAGTCTCTTTTTGGAGCAGACTGCACTTTAAGAAATTAAAAAATAAGAGCTCTGTGTAACCTCAAAAGCATGTCTCTTTCACCAATAGAAGTTGGTTCAATAAAAGATATTACCTCGCCTGCATTGTCTCTTTAAAAATTTATTTATTTAAGAGAGAGACTGAGAATAGTAGAAGAAGAAGGATGGGGACAAAACCAAAACAATTCCAAAAACTGTCTGGGCAAAAGGGAAGACAATGCAATCATAACTTTCTGCAGGTATGTTCAGTGCTTCTTAATTGTTATGCAGTGCCTAGATAGTAAAGTGATAAACACCTTAGAAGTACCAGGCATATTGGTAGACATTAGATTAGAAATAGATGAGAATATTAAAAGTATCTCCTCTGTGTCTGGGTTCAGGAAAGCAAATGAGATGTATAAATAGATGAACAGAGGAAAATCAAAAGACCTAATTAGGGCATTAAACTAAGAGTGGAAAGAGCAGACCCCAAGCGATATATTGGGAACAATTCGGGGCATCATATTTCAGGCAGGTTATTGAAGAACTAGAAAAAAGATAGTAAAGGACAACAGGGATGATAAAGGTTCTCTGGGTTTATAACTATGAGGATAAGTTAGGACAATTAGGTTTAATTATAACTAATCAGAAAAGAGTTTATGAAGCAACATAACGGATGTATAAAATTCTGCTGGCTAGAAATAAGATACATGTCCCAAAACAGATTTAGAAGCAAGAAGTGATAGAAGGTAAAAGACTCATCAGTAAGAGAGTTTGTGGAAAAGATATTTACATAGGGTTAGATCCACAAAGAGGACTGAGGCTCAATAATGTAATGCCTAATGTTTAGGCACCTTGCTTCCTATTGGAATCCACAGTCCCAAGTTAGGCACCCATACTTACTATACAATGTATAAGGAGAGTTAGGCACCTAATAATGGGATTCACAAAAGCCAGAAAACTGAGTGGGGAGCAACCTAAGCTAGCCAACACAAAATGCAGAGGAGAGGGGATGTATGTTAAGTACTGCCCCTCTAAATCTGGGCTGTAGGGAGGCACCTCTCTCTGCTCAGGATACATGGCTGTGAATTCTCCAGGGGTTATAAGCCCTCTTTTGCACATTCATACATACAAAAAGGTGGCAGTGGTGCTCTTATTAACATTTAGCCCAGCAGTTAGCACACCTATCCAGTGTATGAAAGATGCATGTTCAAATCCCCCTTCTCCATGGACAGAGGGAAGGAGGGATTTGAAGCTAGGTCTCCCACCTTTCAGGGGAGTACTTTAACCACCAGACTATAGTGTAGTTGGGTGGGGTATCTCTTAATCTAGTGGTAACAGCTAATTTAGAGCCAATCATTTTGTATGTATAATTGGAAATACACCTCTACCCCGATATAACATGACCCGATATAACACGAATTCGGATATAACACGGTAAAGCAGTGCTCCGGGGGAGCGGGGCTGCGCACTCCGGCGGATCAAAGCAAGTTCGATATAACGCGGTTTCACCTATAACGCGGTAAGATTTTTTGGCTCCCAAGGACAGCGTTATATTGGGGTAGAGGTGTATATGTTCCAATGTGCAGGGCCGGCTCCAGGCACCAGCTTCTCAAGCAGGTGCTTGGGGCGGCCGTTCCGGACAGGGGCGGCAGTTCCAGGTATTCGGCGGCAATTCAGCGGACGGTCCCTCACTCCGCCTGGGAGTGAAGGACCTCCCGCCGAATTGCCGCCGCAGATCGGGATCGCGTCTTTTTTTAGATCGCGATCGCGGCTTTTTTTTTTTTGGTTTTGGCTGCTTGGGGCGGCCAAAACCCTGGAGCCGGCCCTGCCAATGTGCATTACTTTGCATTCATCAACATTGAATTTCATCTGCCATTTTGTTGCCCAGTCACCTAGTTTTGTGAGATCCCTTTGTAACTCTTCACAGTCAGCTTTGGTCTTAGCTATCTTGAGTAATTTAGTATTGTCTGCAAACTTTGCCCACCTCACTGTTTATCCCACTTCCCAGACCGTCTCTGAATAGGTTGAACAGCACAGGTGACAGTGCAGATCCTTGGGGGACACAGCTATTTACGTCTCCCCATGGTGAAAACTGACCATTTATTCCTACCCTTTGTTTCCTATCTTCTAACTAGTTACTGGTCAATGAGAGGATCTTCCCCCTTATCCCAGGACTGGTTACTTTGCTTAAGAGCCTTTGTTGAATGACCTTGTCAAAGGCTTTCTGAAAGTCCAAGTACAATAGATAAACTGGATCACCCTTGCCTACATGCTTATTGATACTCTCAAATTTGTGAGACATAATTTCCTGGTATAAAAGCCATGTTGACTCTTTCCTAACATATCATGTTAATCTGTGTGTCTGCTAATTCTGTTCTTTACTATAGTTTCAACCAATTTTCCTGGTACTGAAGTTACACTTGCCTGTAATTGCCAGGATTGCCTCTGGAGCCTTTTAAAAATCAGCGTTAACATTAGCTATCTTCCAGTCATCTGGTACAGAGGCTGGTTTAAGCAATATGTTTCCATACCACAGATACCAGTTCTGCAATTTCATATTTAAATTCCCTCCAAACTCTTGAGTGAATACCATCCGGTCCTGGTGACTTATTACTGTTCCGTTTATGTTTGTTGCAAAACCTCCTCAATTGACATCTCAATCTGGGACAGTTCCTCAGATTTGTCACTTGAAAAGAATGTCTCAGGTGTGGGATCTGCCCCATATCCTCTGCAGTGAAGATGGAAGCAAAGAATTCATTTATCTTCTCTGGAACAGCCTTGTCTTCCTTGAGTGTGCCTTTAGCACCTCGATCATACAGTAGCCCCACTGATTGTTTGGCAGGCTTCCTGCTTCTAATGTTCTTACAGTTTTTGTTCTTGTTAATTTTTGTGTCTTTTGCTAGTTGTTCAACTGCTTTTGGGGCAGGGCTTTCAATGCTTCAGCTCCCACAATTCTTTGCGGCACAGGCAAGCATTTTGAAAAAGGACTCCATTTCTTTCTCTAGTTTTCTTTTTGGTTTGGTGGGAAGGGATAGAGGAAAAATTTAAAGGGTGAAACTCCTTGTTAAAGGTGACTAGTGTACTTTAAAAATGTATAGCTAAGTCAGCACTCCCTTTCCAAAGCAATCATGCTCCTGCTGTGACTGCCTTTATATGCAAGCTCTTCAGACAGTCCTGCTTCTAAGGGAAAGCTTGGTGGGTGTTGAGGCTGCAAATGAAAGACTAAACACTTGTTTCTTCAAGGTAAGCTGTAAAAATTCTCCTACAAAATGCTGCTAGCCTTTTAGAGCCATGGATGATGCTTTTCCCAGAAAGAGAAAAATATTTTCATGACAAGGACTGTAGTATTGTTTTCCTCTAATTGAAGCCTTCATGCCCCATTATTTCCACTTGAATGAGATTCCTTCCAAGGGTCCTGTTTCAGCAAGGGAAAGAACTCCTTGAATACTCACTATAGGGCTCCCCAGATAGCCAGAGAAAGGAAGATGGTACCTGTTTATCCACACCAAGAACTCCATTCTAAAACCTGTTAACAAAAATAGAAATAAATAGGGTGACCAGACGTCCCTTTTTAAAGCCTTCCTGCAGGTGTCCTGACTTTTTCTTAAAAATGGGCAAATTGTCCCATATTTTCTGTCTCCCCACATTAGTACTGGCAGGTCCTGTTGCTGGTCAGATCCCTGCTCTCCAGCCACCTGCCCACCAGCGGTGAAGGGTTGGATCCAGTGGCTGACGATGGGGGTGGGTGTGGAAGGCTGGTGGCAGGGCGAAGATGCAGCATGCGGGGCTGGCTGCTCCCCCGGTTGGTCCGTCAGCGCAGCCTCTGCTGCATGCCGACTCTCGGCCAGTGGGGCCCCAACCCCCATCCCGTTTCCAGCCAGAACTGGCTGCATGCTGTGAGCTGCGGTGGCTGATGAGTGCGGGCAGGCGCCAGGCGGCGGCCAGTTACATGTTGCCTCTGCTGCCCACCCATTGGCCCTTTACATGCTCCTCCTCTCACTGTCCTCTCCGTGCTTTGCTCCTTCACCCCTTTCCTTCCTCTGCTCCTCCATGTTCCACCAGCAGGGCGCATCCCGCTCCCAGCACTGTGCAGAGAACAGCCCCTTGATTGGAGCACTCAGCTCACCAACAGCCTGGCTGGCAGGCTCCTTCCTTCCCCGTCTGCCTTTGGCTGGACCAGTGCCCCGGAGAAAGCCCAAGACCCTCCAGCCTGGGGCGCTAGCCGGAAGGAGCGAGCCCTGCATGTGCCAAAGCCCTGCACAGCGCTGGCACAGAGAAGCCTCTCCACCCCTCAGCTAAGCTCTGGAGTGACGGGGGGGTGGGGGTGAGGAGGGGAAGCAATTTCCAGCCTGTTCACACCCCGAACCTGCAGGCTCCACAGATTATATCATCAGGTTCCTTGGGCCCTGGTGCACAATGCATCCTTAGGGCTTAACCCCTTCCTGCCCATGCTGTAGCCAGAAGCAGCTGAGCTATGTCAGTGGCCAGGTCATCTCTCCCCCTCCACCCCCTGCTTCCCTGCGGCTGGAAGCAGCTCCCATCCCTTCACTCCCACACAGTGCCAGCTCCCATCCCTTTCCTCCCACACAGTGCTGAAAGGCTGCTGCTGGCCACATTCTGGTGTGAACCCTGGCAGAAATCTGGGGGGGGGGGGGCATGTGACTCTGCGTGCCCCATGTGTTGCCTCGGGAAGACATGGCACCAGGTACCAGGAGAGGTGGGTCCGTCCTGGGGGCCCAGCCATGCATGGAGGGTGGAGAGCACTGGCCATGGAGGGTCGGGTAGGTCGGTCAGTCACCCTCCTGGTGTGAGAGAGGTGTATGGGAGTGTGTGTGTGACACTTCTCCCTGTGTGTGTATGTGGGGGGGAGTAGGTGTGTGTGTGTGTGTCACCCCTCGCCGTGTGAACTCTAAAGCCTTAAAGATAAGAAGGTAAATAAAAAGAATCCAACTACACAGTATTTCTTTTTAACAAGGGCTCAGTCAACTTGATGTTAATTTGAACGTTTGTACTGCATAGTTCAGATTGATTGCTGTTGAACTCGCTTGAATATGAGTAATTTTACCAGGTGTCCCGTATTCAGCATAGGGAAATATGGTCACCCCAGAAATAAACAAAGATATTGAAGCTATATTGCTTAAATTCCTCAATCCTTGTTGTCTCAAATAAAGTCACTGAGAATGTGCTCAAGACTTGTTTGTCACCCCCTTCTCAGAATTCTTGCTCAGTCTTCTAGGTCAGAGGATTTATTAAGTGATATAACTCCTCTGATAGTTATATCATCAGAAATAGATACTTACTCAAGAAAATATATAGATTATGGATAGTTAATTATTGTAGTGAAGGTGTTCACAGTGCTTTATAAATTTTAAAACAGCTTTTAGAGATATTTGTCACAATTTCATGGGTTCTATAACATTGATCTTTCAAAAAAATAACTGATTTTAAGCCAAATCTTAAAAAAAAATAACGTCACTGAACACCTCTGATTTCCCTCAATATTAATGGGAGTTATAATCCATATGTTCTACTCTACATCATAAGATTGTCAAAACTACAATTTCCTAGCTGTCAGTCAGTTATCCTTTATTTTTATTTTATTATTAAACACTCTGAAGAGTTTATAGTGATTTATTCTTTGTAATCAGCTATACTGATTAGATTATCTTTTCTCCTACATTGCTCATTTACTTTGGTTGCCAAAGTAGGTTTTGTTATTTGCTCGAAGGAAGCAGAAATGGAAGAAAATGGTGTAAATGTTCAGGATTAGGGTGGCTGAACATTTAACTAAAGCTCATACTAAATCTGACACTATCAGGGTCTGAAACCTGAGGAAGAAAAACTAAAATATATAAAAAGTAAGTCACCAGATTAATGTTTTACTTCTCATAATCATTATTTTAAATTAAACTATCGGCGGGGGGCGGGGGGGGGGGGAAGGATTCCTCTTGTCTACTTTTTTTCTATTACGTGTCCATGTAGCTGCTGTGAACTATTTAACATAAATATATTTTCAACAAAACATTTTAAATGTCTTTTAATAGTTACAGATGAAAAGATCTATAATAGCAATAGCATGCTGCAGTGTGGATAATAGTGGGCAGCTGGTATGCTTATTTGTGGAATGATTGAACTCTTTTGGCTTTCCAATTTGTTCTTCACTTCACAATTTAGGCATATATCAGTGATCCATGTGTGAGCTATGAGCTAGATCAACAAAGAGATTTAGGTTACTAAGTCCAAAATTTAGATCCTCAAGCCAACCACACATCCAGCTGCTGCCTAACCCTGTAGGCACCTAAATTCCCTAGGTGCCTAAGTTATGCTGGTAAAGTCCTCATGGTGCCTAAATTTCTGCCCCTTAAGTCCTGACACTGCTGTGCAGCTTGGTGCCTAAGCCCTGGTGGGATCTTCAAAATAGGGACTCTGCTGCTTACCTTGCCTGCAGGGCTCAATCTGGTGGGCAACCTACAATATCAGGCCCCATACAAACCCCAATTGAGGAAGGGGTGGTGTCTCCTCCCACCCCCTTAGATGCAGTGTCCCAGTGATAAGGGGGGGGGGGGGGGGTTTGCTGGATTCAAGTCCCCACTTTGCATGATTTGAAACCAGGTCTTCCACTTCCCAGATGAGAGGCCTAATCATGCTGCTACAGTCATCCCCACTCTCTGTCTAATCCAATGAATGTTTACATATTTGGAGCAATTGAAAGACCCATCCTCTATGCTAGTGGTTAGAGTACCCACCAAAGAGTGGGAGACCTTAGTTCAAATCCCTACTCCAAACCAGGCAAAGTGGGGATTTGAACCTGGCTCACTCACATCCTGGATGAGTGTTTTAACCACTGGGCTATAGAGCTACTACCACCATGTTTTGTGAGAAAAGGCTAACCTTGTTTAGCCACCTTAGTCCAGGAGATCGTCTGCAGCTGTGAGTCCCGAGTGGAGTGAAGCACCTCTCTGCTGCAGAGCTAGACATCTAACTCCCTTTGAGGAGCATGGCATAGGCCACACCCCACTCGTTGGCATTTCCTATTAGCTAGCTTAAGCAGTTCTTCACTCAGTGTGCTGGCTTTTTTGAACACCATTCCTAGGTGCCTAATTCTTCCCATGCGTTGGATAGGGTGCTTGGGTGCCTAATTCGGGGCTGAGGATTCCACAAGGTGGCAGGGCACCTAAATGTTCAGTGTTGCAATGCTCTAAGTCTCCTTTGTGCATCTAACCCTATGTTCTCACTGTTGTATTTGAAAAAATATCTGAACTGTCCTGATATTAAATTGTCACTAGAGCTGGGGGAATAAATCCTGTTGAATTATATAGGTTCAGCTTCACTGACTTGAATTGGAATTATAACTGTGTAACCGAGAAGAAGTTGGTCGGGATCTTTTAATACCTCAGAACTCAGTAAAATTAATTGGGTGCCAGTTTTGCGGAGAGGCCCTTGTTGATGGCTAACATTCAGTTTTGCATCTGCCCATGGTGTGTGAGTAAGGACTTGTCTTCACTAGGAAAAATAGGTATGTTCTTAACTCAAGTTATCCAATTTGAGTTAACTAACTTGAAGTAAAATCCTTCTGAAGACAAGGCAGTTTGTAGTTTATACACAAGTTAGTAAATTGAGTTAAAGATTTACTTGTGTGAAAACTACAAATTGCCTTCTCTTCAATTGCTTTACTTCAAGTTAGTTGCCACATGTTAGCTAACTCAAGTTACAAACGCACCTTTTCTGCAGCGGACACAACCTAAGAAGCAACAACACACCATGACTTGTCTACATAACAGTTTTTGTACTGCTTTAACTATATCAGTTCAGAAACTGGGTAGGTAAAGCCCTTCCATTCCTTAGTGAGGACACAGTTATAGTGGTATAAAAGTGCTTATATCAGTATTAGATTATTTCCTTTTTCAAGCTTTTATGAAGCCTTACATCAAAGGAAAGATTTCCATGATTTTTAAAACTATCAGTGGAAATTGTTCAAAGGAATAACATTCACCTGAAGTGTTTTCATCCCAAATTTTCTACTAATTCCTGTTTTGTATTAAATGTCAGTTGTTTTACTTTATTCTAGTTAATAATTATGCATGATTTTTCCTCTTCTGCCTGTATGCATTGATACACCCAAGTGTGTGAAGTGGTTTGTGAAGGACAATACCATACTCAAGATGGGGGAAGATTATTATGCTAAATCTCCACTTCTCACAACTGTCAGTTGATGATAGGAGGAAATGTTGATAATATTACTTTCTTGGTGTGAAGTTGTAGGTTGCACACCATTAGAAGGACTAGGATTCTAGTCTATCTGTCTGTGGTTGGGTTTTCTATTCCTATTCATCACTGTGGTAACTGAACACTTTCTGCCTAAAATAGTTTACGAATAGCAAAGTTCTTACTGGACTTCTTGGAGTCCTCATTTTTCAGGTGACATGAGCAGAATTAAGGCTGGTTCAGGAATATGCTATATATGGTTTTTTTAAAGCATATGTCCACTGATTAAAGATACGGTGTAACATGTAATAATATTAGAATATTTATGTATCCTTCCTTAACTTTTCCTTTCCTATTTTTTTTCATACTCAAGCCAAAATACCCAAACCTGGGTGTCTAAAGTTAAGGCACCTACATCTATATTTAGAAGCCTAAATAAGGCACTGATGATGCAGACACTTACCCATATACTTAACTGTATGTAGGTGAGTAGTCCCATTGAGTTTAGTGGGATTACTCAGATGAGTAAAGCTAAACATATGCATGTGTGCTGCAAGAGGGGCGGGGCAGGTCTAAGTGTACATCTACACAGGGATAAAAGACCTGCAGCTGGCCTGGGTCATTTGGTGCGGGCTTGGGCTGCGGGGCTAAAAATTGCTGTGTAGATGTTCAGACTCGGGCTGGAGCCTGAGTTTTGGGACCCTTCACCTTCACAGGGTCCCAGAGCTCAGGCTCCAGCATGAGCCTGAACGTCTACACTCAGTGATTTTTCAGCCCCGGAGCCTGAGCCCTGCAAGCCTGAGTCAGTTGACCCAGGCCAGCCATGGGTTTTTTATCCCTGTGTAGACATAGCCTAAGTGGCCTAATTTTCAAAAGTACTGTACCCTCAGCTCCACTTGACTCCCCAAGAAAACAGATATCTCATTTACCTGCCTAACTTTAGGCCCCCAGGTTTAAAAATATTGACCTTATATTTTTTAAATATGTTACATGTTTTACTGAATGTTCATTTGTAACTTAAAGTTACTGAAGTATTTTGTCTGTTACCTAAGTCCTTTACAATTCAGTTTCAAAAGAAAAGTGTTTTTTAAGGATCAATTTGAATGAGGAGAGACTGGCATTGTATTATTCTGAAGGATGTAAATACAAAGGTGGTCCATTGTGGTATAATTAGGAGCAATGGGATGAAGTTAAGCAAAGAAAAATGTAGTCTGATTATCAGAAAAAATGTCCTAATATATATTAGTCTATGAAAATATTTTCTTAAGGGAGTTAATGGGAGTTCCAGCATGCAAGACTTTAAAAGTCATCTGGACAAAGAATATATTGTAGGAAAGACTCTTGCACTGGCCCCTAGAAGATTCACAAGATAAGTATTTTCCATCTCTAGTTTCTATGGTTCTCCATAGGTATTTGGAATGAGAGCTGGGGAGTCTGCTTTCAAATAGAGAGAGATGAGGTGGGTGAAGTAATATCTTTTGTTGGACAACTTCTGTTGGTGAAAGAGACAGGCTTTCGAACTTACACAGAGCTTCTCTTCAGGACCTAGAGAAGAGCGCTGTGTAAGCTCTAAAGCCTGTCTCTTTCACCAACAGAAGTTGTCCAATAAAAGATATTACCTCAACCACCTTGTCTCTCTAATATCCTGGGACCAACACGGCTACAACAACACTGCAAACAACAGTTGGAATACAGAGGGCAGCCAAAAGCTTGTAGCCACTTATACTTTCCTGCCAAAGATCACCTTCCATAAAACTGAATTCCTTTAAAGAAGGTGCCATACTGTCAGCACATCTGTCTCAGGAAAGGAAAGGAAGAGCTGAGGGAGGAGGATGGCTGTTCATTAATTGCATCATATTGAGCTTCAGGGCAGACATGTACTTGAGACAGCCAAAAGGTGGAGATTTCGAGGTTCCTCAAAAAAAAAAAAAAAAGGCTTTTCAGAAACCTCCCTGTAGCAATACAAAGTGTTTTACAGAAAAGGCAGAAGGACAAAACCAAGAAACTCTGGAGATTTGATAAATTCCTTTCCAGGAGAGCTCAATTTTGAAGTCTTCATATATCTAAATCACAGCCATCTTGCTATCTTTATACTAAGAATCTTGCTGAAAATCAAAGCAGTACATCATTTGCACAAGGAATTTAAACAAAAAAGAAAAGATTGTTGCCCTAAGATAACATATCAAGGAGCAAATAAACTATGATCCAGGTTCTATGATGGTAATCAATAACTGCATATGTAATCTCCTGTACAAAAAGGCAACATCCTTACAAATATGAAGATTTTCATAAAAGCTTAAGTCTTCCATTGATGCCCTGAGAACAAAATGATAAGATTTGTATGGACCAAAGTTTGTCTTAGATACAGTTTCAGCCATGCAGATCTTACTCAGGTAAAATTGCCATTGAGAAAAAAGGGAATTTTTTCCTGAGTAAAACTGTAGGATTCAGCTGTTAGGCAGGCATTGATTTGGCTAGGGTGACCAGATGTCCCATTTTTAAAGGGACAGTCCCGTTTTTGGGGACTTTTTCTTATATAGGTGCCTATTACCCCCCCCATCTCCTGTCCCGTTTTTTCACAGTTGCTATCTGGTCACCCTAGATTTGGCACAAACTTAACTAACAAGATGATGTGCTGCAGTCCCAGTTTCATGATCTAAAATATACACCATGACCTTATAATCTTGTGATATTTTAGTTCATGACGTCTGAAATTATTTTCACACTCTATTGTATTTTAGATATCAAAGAGGTAGAAAACTTATTGGAGATTTTAAAACAATGGGAAAACCTTAGCTAATCTTGAGGCTTCCCTGCTGAGTGAATGAGACCTAAATCACTGCAGTTTATATTTGAATGGAATTAACAAATCTGTTTACTGTATGTATATGTTAATTTTTTACTGCTGATAGGT
Organism: Terrapene triunguis; assembly: GCF_002925995.2. NCBI lineage: Eukaryota > Metazoa > Chordata > Testudines > Emydidae > Terrapene > Terrapene triunguis. The sequence goes on from NW_020664436.1 coordinate 29,105,224, forward strand.
GGGGAGACCTCTATCTTGAATGGAACTCTTGAATTAAAGTCTGATAATTAATCAATTTTGTCAAAGCCATGCACATGTAGGAACTTATTTAAGTAGAGTCCTTTCCAAAAGGAAAGATTCCACACCTTGAAGCTAAAGCTACACCTTTTTTTGGAAAGCTACTTAGGTTTACAAGAATTGGAGAGATCTCCTCTTTAAAGCTCAGCAAGATAAAATAAAATGTGACTTCTTAGATGTACATCATCTTCTTTCAAGGAATTTTAAGAGTAGTCAAAGTACCCTAAATTATAGTTTTAGGCACAGTTGAAAATCTCCCCCTAGATTCTTTTTAAAAAGAAATATGGTTCTCCCAGTTTGAGAGATCAGATTTAGCATTAGACACAGATGATATAGACAACTGCTTCTGGGGTAGAATGTCTAAATAGATGTCAGTATAGTTTCTTCCTGTGATCAAAATTTTTTATTTTACGTATCTGTTTCATTTTCATTTAATGTGAATATTTTTTACTGTAGGCGCACATGCAATACAAAATAGACAAAATAAACAAATATCAGCTCAAAAATTCTTCCTCACCCATCTCATTCAACCCCAGATTAACAAATACCACACCGCTTAACCCAGTCCTTCCTCATAAAACTGGGAGAACAGATGGGACTTGCAGCATGTAACTCTGTTACAAGAAGAGGGAAGCAAGTTCCATAGTTGAAGGTCTCTCACTGAAAATACCTTACCAACAGCTCCCTCCTGTTTAAACCTGGAGACTGTTAGCTAAAATGCTTTAGCAGATCTCACTTTAAGTTACCACAGTACATGGGGAACAATTTAATTTTAAATCAAACTAAAGTATTTATAGGTGCTTTGCAGTGAGATTCCTACTTTGAATTAAGTGCCTCAGAATCCTTCAATCTTTTGTGCTTGCCACCCTGATACTCTTTGGAGCACTAATGCAGCTGGTATAAAGAGTTCCATAGCTCATTTGGGAAAGGTGTGTGGGGCATGGGATACCAATGCACTTAGCAACAGCATTGCAAATGACAAATACCTCTTGTAATTGGACTTGTTAGGAATATTGGACTATGTAGAGGTGATTGGGGGTCAATGTTTCTTCTCTTTCTGTGCATAATTCACATGCACAACTGCAAAGAAAATGTCAGAACAAGGCACAGAGTTTTCTTTAAGCTTTGTACATACCAGTATTGTTTCAACTAGGGAGTGAGCCAAAGTTCACGGAAGTCAATAGAACAATTCTCACTGACCTCAGTAGGCTTTGAATCAGACCCCTCATGGTATAAGAGATGCACAACCAAACATTTACTACCCAATCATCAGAAAACTGTGCCTGTGATGGGGAAAGGAAGAAGGAATGGTTAGTGAAATATTTTGCCCATAAATCAGTTTAAAAGTAGTAGAGATGGGCACTAATGAGGTTATTTTCTTGTACTTTAGAGAATGTGTTGTATTAACATTCTTATTGTTATTTTTAATAATTCACTCTCTACAAAAAACATGTATCTACTGGAAATATAAGAACCCTTGAGAGAATGAAAGGAAGCTTGCAGAAGAAGAACTCTCAGACTGGAGGAATGAAAAGAAATACTAGTAGCTGTCAAATTTACTGCTGTTTAATTGTTATTATCTAAAAATTAGAAATTTGACCTCTGGAACCCGTAGGTCAAAAGTGAAATGATCTTGTGGCGTGATTATGTAAGATAATAATACTTAACAAGTATTTAGTGCTTATCTTTGTAAATCACTTTGAACTGATTAACTCAAGTAATTTAAACTAAATGAATTAAATATGTACAGTTAGCATAGTTTTTGGAATGTCTAGATTCTTGTCTGCCAATCAGGGGGAGGAATATGTTTTTCTAACAACCTCTAGAAGTATTTAGATTAAGAAAGGAATGTGGTAAACACACAGTGGATTGAGCTAGAATCAGGGGTCGGCAACCTTTCAGAAGTGGTGTGCCGAGTCTTCATTTATTCACTCTGATTTAAGGTTTTGCATGCCAGTAATATATTTTAACGTTTTTAGAAGGTGTCTCTCTATAAATCTATATTATATAACTAAACTATTGTTGTATGTAAAGTAAATAAGGTTTTAAGGTTTTTAAAATGTTTAAGAAGCTTCATTTAAAATTAAATTAAAATGCAGAGCCCCCCGGACCGGTGGCCAGGACCCGGGCAGTGTGAGTGCCATTGAAAATCAGCTCGCATGCCGCCTTCGGCACCCGTGCCATAGGTTGCCTACCCCTGAGCTAGATGATAAAGGCAGGCTCATAGTTTAGCAAGGATTTTTAAAAAGATTGGATACTTACATGAATAAGAATTTATAGTTAAATCAGCTTGGATAAAAATACAAGGGTTATCAATCATCATGCATCAGAGCATAAACAGGTCACCATCTGGGGTCAGGAAGAAAATGACCCTCATGGTAATAGCACTGCAGGATTAAGTCCTTTGTTGAGGGTAGAGGGTTACACTTTCCTATGTAATGACTGGTCATTACAAGACAAGATAGACTAAATGACTATGTTTCATCTGTCATTTCCTTAGCAGGAACAAAATATATTGTCTGGTACTGAGAACATGTATGAACTGCTAGATGACGAGACAAGGTTTAAAGAGGCCTTTATATGATATACTGATTTTTGTAAAGGAACCATGAACCAAAATGGCATCTGTATAAAGGGGGGGGGGGGGAGTGGAATAATAAAAAAGAAGGGCAAGTGTTCTAAGGGCATCCAGTAGGGAGAGCACATTGGAGGAAACAGACCTGCATCAATCCAGAAAAGAAAAGCAAAAACAAAAAAAACACCCCCAAAATACAGAAAAGTAAGTTTTAGACCATTAAGAATCAACTTACCTGATATTTGTTTCTGTGTGAATTGGTTTGAGAGAACAGAAGAATGGGATAGATGTTAATAATATTATTATAGTATATTATTATAACATTGTAGTATAATACTAATTAGTATTTCTACTGCAACTTTCCTCTGTTGATTTCAAAGCACTTTACAAAGGTTGAAAACATCATCACAAGGCCTACTGAAGTACAAAGACATTAAAGACTTGCCCGAGGTCTCAAAACAAGTCCATGGAGAAGGTGGGACTAGAGCCCAGGTTTCCTGACTCCTATTCTCTTGCCCTTGCCAACAGACTTCATTGCTTCCTATAGGACTAACTTCAGTGGTGCAAGGTAGGGCAAAATACAACTCCAAGAGCCAGTTAAGTTTATTGAGCTCAAAATGGGTATTCATCCTCTTTAAGGGCAGGTAGTATTTGCATTTGCTCCTCCATCAGAGTTCTGTGTGTGGGGAGGAGGGGCCAGCCATAATTTGTACTCTGGCGCCCTGAGAAATCTACTGGGAGCTTCTTCAGTGAGCTGTTACAGACTCGCTGTTTCCCCTAAGTGCCCACTCTTCAAAAAACACTGCCCATTCATATCACTGTATTGGCCCCTATGATCTCTTGGACCTATAGTGAAGTTGCTGACACTGCAACCCCATCCCCTGGTGGAGTTCTGGTCCTTCCACCATGTCTATCTATTTTTACAGCCTCCAGTCCCTCAGTAAGCCACCTGATTAAAGGTTTGCAGAATTGGGCCCCTAGTTGTCATTGTTGTTATAATTATATTTATTTATTTAACATTTATAGTGCCTAGAAGTCAACCAGATAAGGGTTTCATTGTATTAGCTGTCTTACAGACATAAAGAAAGTGACAGTCCCTGTCCCAAAAAGCTTGCAATCTAAAAAAATAAGAAATAACAGATGGATGAGACAAACAAGCAGCTCAGGGTAGGGGCAGGGGTAAACAAAGTACCAAAAGTAATATGATGTGTGCAATTGAGCAGTAATAATAAATTGCACCCCACTGCCTAGCTATTATCAAATTGCAACATAATGAATACATTAGGAAGAGGTGAGTTTTGAAGAAGAACTTGAATGAGGATAAAGTGGTGGGCTCATGGGTTTTGACTGCAGGCTTTTCCCATGCCTAAGGAACCACATAAGAGACATGGAGAATCGGATGATCAAGGTTGGCATCACTGATAAGGTAAAATGCTGGACAGGTAGGACAGAGGTAAGTCATAAGGGGTTTGAAAGAAAGAACAGGACATTTGTGTTTGATGTGGTAGAAAAGAGGTAGCTAGTGGAGAGACTTAAAGATGGGGAAAAGCAGAAACACACCTGCTGGGAGTTCAAAAAACGTCCAAATTCTAGTTCAGTTCAAGTCCCTTTCCTCGGGGTAGGCTTTATTAACAGGTAATATTCCAAAACAGGATCAAAGTAATGCAGAACACTTGGTAACAACCAACACAGACCTTTCCAGCTTTCAGCAAACTCGGAAGGGCAGAAAACACACTCTGCAACAGCTTCCACTTTCCTTTTACAATGCCAGCCCAAATCACCCATGGGATGGGCAGGGAACCTGAAAGTTCTTGTAACCTCTTACATGTTGGAACTTAGGAAGTGCCTTTATACCTTGTCACAACGGTGTGACTCTGACATAGTCAAAGCAACAAGCCAGGGAAATGATCTTAGCAGCAACATTTCGAAGGGACTTGAAAAGGGCAAGTTTGCAAGCATTAAGGCCATGGAGGTGATTACCCTAGTCAAGGCATGAGATGCTCAGGACTTAGCTGGCTATCAAATACTGTAATTCTTATTGCCTTTTGTATAATACACAACTAAAATATTCCTGTTTTATATTTACCTTGGTGGTGGAGTTGGTAGTCAGAGGGAAAAAGTATTGAGAGTAGAATGAAGAAACAAAATAGGGAGAGGAAAATTAATTTTGTTTTACAAAACCTGCTCTCAGGCTTCAAATCCCTTTCTAGAAGTCTTAATGTTCCATGACATTTAAATGCCAATATGATGTTGGTTTTATGACAATAATTGATCAAATTCACTAGTTTTGAAATGCCCTTTCTGAGAAGAGAGGCGCTCTGTGTCTGATTCACTATAGCCTTACATCTTGTATAGTCATTTACACCAGTGTAAAGTGGGTGTTAATTACTACCATTTTGATTTGGTAGCCTTTTACATTCACTTTACACTAGACTAGTGTAAATAGCTGTACAAGATTCAGGGCAATGGTGAATTGGTGCCCTGTAAATGCAGATTAGTGTTGTTATGGTGATTTTGGCTGTTAGTTATAATTTCCAAATATTTTGGGAAATTACTTTTTTACTGTGAGAACTATTATGGAGGAAGAGATGAACACTACTTTTGTTTCATTAGATATTTTTGATCTCTGAACCACTAGCTTTTCAATTAAGCCTTTTGAGCATTGGCCTGCTTAAACCCAGGGTTGTGAGTTCAATCCTTGAAGAGGCTATTTAGGGATCTGGGGCAAAAATCTGTCTGGGGATAGGTCCTGCTTTGAGCAGGGGGTTGGACTAGATGATCTCCTGAGGTCCCTCCAACCCTGATATTCTATGATTCTAATGTCCTTTTGCAGGCAAAAGTCCCATTGACTTCAGTTGGAGTTAGAGATCAGGATCAGTGGAGGTATAAGAAAATAGGTAGAAGGTATGTTAAAGCCTTAAACTTATAGGGGTGACCTTGCACTCTGTGTACCCTAAACTCCCATTGTCTTCACTGGGAGCCAAATAGACCTTTTTTTTTTTAAACAGATGATAATCCTGGGCAGGTTTAAAGAGTAAAGAATCCCTCTTTCTGTCCCCCACCCTTCACAACCCATTATGCATCCTCCTCTTTGCACTTTTAAAAGAAATAGGCTGCTACAGTGGTGGATGGTTCTTATTCTGTCATCCCAATTGCACCAGCTGGCCTATGCAAAGATACTCCGTTTAACTAGAAGTATAGTTCTAGGCAAGATTACTGTGGCATTGAAAAAAATAGGAAAGAAATCATGCTACTGATTTTCAAAACAAAATATATTTGTCTTGCTAGCCCTGTTAATTAATCTTTCAGTCACCCTTTCTTTAGAGCTTGTGTAGGGGAGTGTAAAATATTTTTAGGTCCCTCCCCATTGGTGTTACCTACTCCAGCTCCTCCTGAAGTCAGTGGAAGTTTTGTCATTGACTTCAATGAGAGAAGAATCAGGCCTCAAGTAACTACACTGACTTAAAAAAACAAGTAGAGGTCTTTGCAGTCCTCAAGTAAAGCTCTGGTTGAATCAATGAGAGTTTTGCCCCTGATCAAAAATGCAGGACAGGCACCTACATATGCCCTACCATCCAAAACGCCAAGTGAGAAAGTAGAAAACATTTTATTTCACTCTGTTTGGCTACTTGATATGCAACTGTTTTCTGAAATGTAAAAAAAAAAAAAAAAACGTTTAAAGGGCAGCAATCATATGCCTCTAAAATTAAAAAACAAGAGCATGAAACATAATTACTCATCTTTATGAACCTAAAATAAATACATCAAAACATTGGAGGTTTTTGTACATTGTCATTTTCACAGTTTGAACATATGTTTATAGGGGGATGTGTCCCAGTTAGGACATATGTTCCTGAGTTTGTTTAGGACACATGTTAGTAAATTTGGGGAATTTCTGAATAATGTGATTAATTTTGCTTGATTTACATTAAAAATTAAAGTAAAATGTTAATTGGTTTGAAGATAATGTTCAGTAAAAGGCACACCAAGACTACAACAATAAACGAATTGTGGTTTCTAATTAAAAAGATATTTGCACATTTATCGAGCACATATATTCTACATCAGTAATTCTGAACTGGTTGGTATCAGCGGAATGTTTGCCTTCAGTTTCAAAGGGAAGGCAACGGACATGTCTAGAGACCCAACTAGTATACAGTAAATTTAAACTGAAATTACATTTAAACGTATAAGGCTAGTCAGGAGAAAACGGACGTTTATTTTTAAGGTCTAGAACATCTTGACACTTCTAATTTGCACTTTAATTTGACGATTTAATTAATAGCCCGGTTTTTGTTGTTGCTCTTTTCGATTGTTTTTAAGTCTGCATTAAATCAATCCTGGATCCAGGGGGGATTTTTATTTATTTATTTATTTAGAGATAGGAAGAGTGATTTGGGGGAAAGGATCGTGTACATTCTACATAATCCTGCATTGCAAGATGAAAAGTAGCAAAACAAATATTCCAGACATTTATTTACTCACTGATTCTTAGCATTTCCAGTTGGACTATATTATGTATGTATTGGTTATTATCAAGGGGGATAATAATGGCATGCTCGGTTTATCGTGATTGCGATTATTTCCATGGCAGTCTTCTTCACATAACCTTATACCTAGGGTGATGATAATGCAGATGCAGACAGACAGATCCCATGAACCTAGGGGGAACAGCTGGAGGCTGGTACTCGCCCAGTGTAAGAAGGAAAGTATTGCTATAAATTGGGAGTCTTTATAGCTGTTCGGCTGGAGGAAGTTTTTGGCTGTAAACTGTCATGCACTGCAGCTCTCGGTGAAAAGGCTGTGAAAGTGGGGAGTTTTCTCTCCTGAGAACCAAAGTGCAATTAAGATCAGAAAGGAGAAGCAGGGCAGAGGGGGAAAATAATAATAAAGTAGAGGGCACAAATAGCTGCCCAGGAAAAATCTTAGTATTTTCTATCCCTCCCAAAACATACACAGCTCTCCCACCGTTTGCACTCATTTTTATGTTGTTTAAAAAAAACCCTGCAGGTATTCTTTTGATCATTTTTAACTTAAATCCGGGAAGACTGTTCAAAAACTGTCAGCTAAATCTTGGGATATTCCTTAGTTATTTGGGGCTAAATGGCGAAGTCACTAAAACAAATATTATAAAAGTGAAATATGCAAAGTGAAATAAACTCCATCTTCCTTTTGAATGGTAAATTAGAGAAAATGATAACATCTGGTGATACTACATGCAACGTTTAATAATAATGTTCAAAGCATTTGTGTTGCCAGTGGTATTTGAGTTTTCCTTACATGTATTGTTCTTCTTTAAAATTAAGGAATTAGCCTGCTTAGAAATATTTTAATTCCGAATCGTCAATAACAATGTTTTTATTAAATTTCAAACCATCTTAATATATAATCAAATCGAATCCCGTTTCCCTTTCATACCTAAATCCACTAAAACAGACGCGTCGCCTTCGATTCCGCTAGACTCTTGACGGTGTGTCAGCTCTACAGATGGTTCATATGTAGGCATTTTGTAGGCATATTAGATCTGCCGAAGAATTTAGAACGAAATTTGTCTTACCCTGGATCCACTAAAATAAAAATAACTTCAGAACACTTCAAAAAATCAGAATGTGTCGAAAGCAGAGAGAGGTATTTTTAAAGATCTAAACTGAGCTGCTAAGCATTACGGGCTGTGAAGGAGACTCCCTCATTTTGGATTAATTTTAAGAGTATCTTGAGATGCAGGATTTTGCAGTGTGATAATAAGATGTTAGAAATCTCATCGTTTAAAAAAATAACGCAGATTGTCACAGATTGACAGCCTCGCATAGAATTTCTGAGCTTGAATGCTCATGCCTTTTAAAAGTAAAGTATTATTTTTTGTATGGAACACCGTAAGTAAAATGAGTATGTGATGTTCGGCTGGTGGAAAGGATCTAGTGAAAATATTCAGAGCAGTGACTGTCTGGGCGTCTCTTCTTGCCCGATTTTTGAAAACCTGCTCGTAGAGAAAGATCGTTCCCCATCAGAAGTGGACTTGATGCGCTCAGTAAGCAAAGCATGTCGGTTACAAAGGTTTTTAAAAATCATGTGCAAAGACTAACCCAAAGTAGGGAAATGTCTTCACTCTATTTCCGTAAAGTAACAGAGAATGTTTGCATGCGCTATTAAAAAAAAATTAAAAAGAAACACGATCGAGCAAAATAACATTAACTTGATCACCTCATGTAGCTTTTTAAAAATACAACTTTGATTTCTAAATTTAAGATGTAAAAAATGGGTGCAGATTGTATGATGTATTTGAAATTTGACTAATGTAGCAGTTTTATTCCTGAAATCAAGATGCGTATATAGATGTGAAAAGTGTGTTTATATAAAATGTGCGTGCATGTACATAAAACCTATCTATCTATCCCCAAGATTAACAATTTTTGAATATAGCTCTCCATACTAAACTTTGGTTTCAACTTGTTGCTCTTCCAAAGAGATTGCCATTGACAGAGAAACTTTTCTTAAAAAGCAAACTTAAAAAAAAAACCTCATTAAATCAGTTCAAATAAAACTAATATCCAGTATTTTGAATGTAACTATGTTTGCATGATATCTTCTCTTTTTTTTAAATCCTTATTTTTACATTGCACTGCCTCCCCTCCTCTTCTTTTGCTCCTGTTTAAAGCGATTGTTATTGTTTAAAGAGACCCCATTGAACTATTTCCTGCTCATTGTCACCTCTCTCCCCCTCTCCCTCTATCCAGAGATTCTCACAGAAAGGTAATAAACTGTTCCCTCACACCACAGATCGCAGCACCTCCTGAGAATTCAAACCATTCGAAAGCATTAGTATGTTTCAAAATATTCATTCTCTCACTCCGTATTTACGTCTTGGCCCGTGAGACTGACTGAAACTCCAAGGATTGGAAAGTTTTTCATTTAAAACACACAAAGCCCTTTTTTCCTAATCCAAACATACAATTTTCTCCTTGTTATAAAGGGGGGGGGTTAAGCGTCAATTTATCGATATAATGTTTATAAATATTTCCAATTTAAATGTTAGTGTACTTAGATGGTTGTAAACATCAGTCGTTTTAATATGCACATGTACTATAGAGATTAGTGGTAAGAGACAGAGCTACAGTCCTTCTAAAAGGTGATCTGAGGTGGTCAGTAAATTCTTTAGGTTGTGTGAAGGCAATAGTTCAATGAGATCATCAAACTGAGGTTGAGGGTTTATTTCAGAGAAGTGCTTTCTGGTCAGTTGCTTTTTGATTCTTTTTAAACATTTCTTGTCGACTTAAAATTGGCCTCATGCTAATTTTAATGGTCACATAGACAGGAATGCCACAATCTGTGACAATGTGAATGTGAGGTTTCTGTTTTAAGAGGTGATACTTTAAATGTCTCATAGAAATACATTGCAAATACTGTACCTTCAACAGCGGGGGGAGGACTTTTAATACTGCCTAAATAATAACTCGCGCTAGCGGTGTCTACTTTCTAGGATTGGCTGGTCTAGAATGGTGTCTAAAATAAAACCTCTAGGGTTTGCTGCCCTATGTTGCGAGCGGCATGTCAATGTACCTATAATGACTGCTGCTGAGAAGGCAGGAGGCTGCTGCACACAGGTTATGGGGCTGTTGCTGAGATGGGCCATTTCCTCCTAGGCTGCTGAAGCCCCAACCCCGGCGGCTTTGATAGAGGTGCAAACATTTGGGGGCAGATTTACATAAAATAGCCGTGTTTAATCCCACTGGCCGCAATTAACATCACAGGCTTCCCCGGGCACCGTTCTGATATGGCCGCAGGGAGCCAATCAGCTGGGTCGGCCGGATACATCAAAGGGGTTCTCCTCCAATCAGGGGAGCCCCCCCACAGGCATTGTGATGTCACCAGGGGATATTTATTGGGGGGGTATAATTACTGTCCCCTTGGCCAGTTCCAGTCGCGCTGACCAGAGAGGTCAAGTGGATTAACCCTTCTGCCACCACATTGCAACCAGCCTGGATCCTTCCCACTGTAAGCAGCCAGGACCCCCTCCCAGGAGCCTCGGGGTCCTCCTCTCCCGCGTGGCTGTTCGGCGTGGAATCGCCTCTGATAAGTTCTACCAGGAGTTGGAGCCAGACCTGAGGCTGGAGGTGGCTCCTGGGCAGTAAGTGGTTTTGGGGGAGGGGGAGGAGAGAGGATGAGTTCTCCCGGCACGGAGAGCTCCGGCAAGAGCTTGCAGTACCGGGTGGACCATCTCCTGAGCGCGGTGGAAAACGAGCTGCAGGCTGGCAGCGAGAAGGGAGACCCCACGGAGCGGGAGCTACGAGTCACTCTGGAGGAGAATGAGCTGTGGCTGCGCTTCAAGGAGCTCACCAACGAGATGATCGTGACCAAGAACGGCAGGTAGGGTCGGGGACGCTGCTGGCAACCCCGGGGGGGCCCTGCCCAGCCCAGCCCAGCTCCCACTGCTGCAGGAGACAGCCGCAGCCCCAAATGACTGCACAGCCATTGGGGCTGAAGACCCCCTCTCCCCTAGTCCCGCTGGGGTTCTCTCCCCCCAGTTAAAGGATCCCCCCTGCAACATTATGTTGGGCCGAGTCTGCTGCCCCCACGCTGCTGGAGACACCCTAATCTAATGCTGCGGGAGATTGCCCCCCCCCGGTGGTATTTATTTCTCCCCCTTTTTACTGTAGATTTCCCTCCTTCCCTCCAATCCAGTCCTGCTGGGGAGGATCTCCCCGTAATGTGGCTTGAGACCCCAGTTCCTCTTCTGCTGCTGGGGGCCCCCTGATGTTGGCCGGGTGCCGTCCCCCCAATGCTGCTGGGAGCCCCCTCCCCTCTGCACAGCGCGGCACCGGAGCGGGGGAGGCTGCAGCCACGAGCGGGAGCCGAAGGTGGGGTCCGATTAGTTTTTGCCCGGAGCCGCACAAAGGGACTGAAGCTCCGCTGGGGGGTGGTTTAGGGCCAGCTGATCCTTTGCACCGGGACACCCAGAGAAAGGTCAAGGGCCGGGCCTGGGAGAGGCAGGCGAGGCGCTAACGCGGCTTCCTGGAGTCCTGTGAAATAGGGATCGGCCTTGCTCTGAGGCCCGCGGTGGGGCGAGCAGGAGCCCTGGCCCGGCTCCCCCGGCAGTGGGGAGCAGTTCCCCCGGACAATGCGCCTCTCCCTGGCCCTGCTCTCTCCCCCAGGCGGATGTTCCCCGTGCTGAAGGTGAGCGTGTCCGGCCTGGACCCCAACGCCATGTACTCCTTCCTGCTGGACTTCGTGGCCGCCGACAATCACCGCTGGAAGTACGTGAACGGGGAGTGGGTCCCCGGGGGCAAACCCGAGCCGCAGGCCCCGAGCTGCGTCTACATCCACCCGGACTCGCCCAACTTCGGAGCGCACTGGATGAAGGCGCCGGTTTCCTTCAGCAAAGTCAAACTCACCAACAAGCTCAATGGAGGGGGGCAGGTGAGTGGCGGGGCTGCGGGGGCTGGAGCCGCCCAGGGACCTGGCCGGCCAGGAGCCCCAAGGGAGGGGCGCCGAGAAATAGCGCCCGCAAACTGCTAGTTCTCAGCGCTCCGGGCAGCAGAGACCCTTCCCCATAGCCTCCGTCTGCGGGGTGTCAGAACTCAGTGGGGAGGGGAGGGAGGAGACCCCCCCAAGTTTATCCAGTCAGCAAAGTCAATCAGGGTGTAGCTAAAATTCAGGGCTGGAAGAAAACTTTTCCAGAGCCTCTCGCTGTAACAAGCAGCTCAGCCTCAATTGCGTGGCTACTTTCCTCCGATAACACCTATCCAGATTTGTCTGTAAACTTGTGACACATTTCACAGGCTGCCCCTGTAAAAGACGGGGGCTTTTCTCACCTGTCGGAAATACAGCCAGGTCTTCCAAATAGAAGAGTTTCTTTATTTTATGTCAATAGTGTACTGGAGTGGTCTAAAATAACCGGTTGCTTTTTAAGAGCAAAAATAAAAACGCAAACCTATGTACCTGTAAACCAGGACAAGGAGTCTGCCTAGTAGATTTCACCAAGAAAGGTGAACTAGATTTCATTTGATCTCTACATTATCTATGAAGTTGTTCCTCAGTTTTATTGACACTGGGTTGTAATCAATATCCTCTATAGTTTTAGACAAACCAACTGAACTGTTTTTGTCCTGATGAAACTTTCCAAGCAGAGGGGGATTTTTCTTAAATAGTCATTTCAGGGTTGAATTATTTGATAATCCAAAGTGTGCATATCTATCAGTAGGCTGCCCTGCCAAATATAATGGCGGATAATATTTAGGCAGATAATTTAGTTGCCTGACGTTTATCTTCTTTTGTCAGGCTTCACTTTTAGAATTTACTAGTGTCTGTTGACTTTTGGGACCTGCCCCCATCAAGAAATATCCAGCGTTAGCTTTTTAAAATCAAAGTGCTCTGTAACTGTAGAAATTTGCATCCCACTGTGACAATGCTTATGTGTGCTATTATATATTTACAGATCATGTTGAACTCCTTGCACAAGTATGAACCTAGGATTCATATAGTGAGAGTTGGTGGCCCTCAGCGTATGATAACCAGCCATTCCTTCCCAGAGACCCAGTTTATAGCTGTGACAGCTTATCAGAATGAGGAGGTATGCACAAAACGGGAAAGAAACCTACATGCACTTCTATCCTCTGAATTAGCAAAGTGAAAGATACTGGAGCAAAATATTTGTCATGTAACATTTTTTTCAATTCTCTGTTTCATTTAAAATTGTATATAAAGTGAGTTTGTTTGAAATTAAATAATAAAGCCCAATAAATAAGTAATAATAAAGCCCAATTAGTAACACTAATTCCCTGTTTCCTATATATTGTAACTTTTTATTTGTTAAAAGTAGAATTATAAAGATTCTTTGGAATTCATCAAAGCTAACTACTAATGTTAGAAAATCAGTAAGAATAAACTCACTATTTTAAAGTATAATGAAATAATACAGGAACTAATTGGAAATGGCATTTTCAAAACTGACTCTTGTTTTCAAATAAAATGGGCACTTTAAACTTCAATTAAACTGTAAGTTACTAAGCTTATTATCCTAGTTGAGATTTGTTGTTGTTCATTCTGGTCTACCCAGAAACCCAAAACTCTTTATAACTGTCATTAGTGTATCCCCTTTCATATGTGTTTCCTTAATAGGATAATAAAACCAGGTAACTTAGTCAGGCAGTGACAGTGGATGTCTTTAAATTTTGTAACGAGAATAATTTCAAGTCTACTGTTAACATTTGAGATGTTTTGGGTGCTGTTTAGTTACTTTACATAAATCCATACTATGGCCTTAATCCTACTGCCCCTGAAATCAATGGTAAAATCCCACTAACTTTAGAGAAGCAGGATCAGGTCCTAAATACTGTATGATAATGAGTAGTAACACTTGCAAAATAAGATTTTTGTTCTTGTTTTTAGATCACAGCTTTAAAAATTAAATACAATCCATTTGCAAAGGCTTTCCTTGATGCAAAAGAAAGGTGAGAATTCTTGACTAAACCCAGTTACAAAGTTTGCAGAAAAATTACATATTTGTGAAAACACATTTCTTTCAAATCATTTTCTTTGACTAATGAAATGTGGCTTCTTTGACAGAAGTGATCACAAAGATATGATGGATGAAGTTGGAGACAATCAACAGTCTGGGTATTCACAGTGTATGTTTAATTTCACTCTATTAAGTATATAACTTTAAGAAATACCTTATCTTTCATCTCAGCTTCTTTTGTACTTCCTTTCTATTACAATTAAGTAGTATGTTGTAGCTGAGTAAAATTCAGACACCAGTGTTTGTTTGCAGGCATATGTTAACTCTCACTATAGATTAAGTATGACATTCTAGATAATACTTAGTCCTGCCTTGAGTGCAGAGGACTGGACTAAAAGACCTCTCAAGGTCCTTTTTAGTTCTATGATTGGTGTTTGATTCTTATGATTATTGTTTTGTAGTTTTTCATGTTTCTTATTGTGTACAATGTATTTTATTAAACATTAATACTGCCTTCAAAAATTCTGTAGTGAAATGTTATAATCATTAGTTTTCTACAAGACAATGGGTCTTGGATATAAATAATGCAATATCTGTGGGGAGATTAATGGAAGGAGTGTTTTATTTCAAAAGGTAACAAAAATTAGTGAGAATAAACTCACCAGTTTATTTAATTTATTTTTAAAGTACACTAAGGAAATTGGGGGCACCAGTTTTAAAATTCTTTTGTTTTCAGATGGCTAAAATGTCACTGTTTTAGAATTTTAAATTGAATTTTGTTTTAAAGGGACATTGTCAAAAAAATTAGGTCCACAACTTGAATAAAAGGGCATTTACAAATTATAATGGGAATAGAATTTTAAAAAAATTCTATGAAAACATTTTCTTTTGCATTTGAACATCATCCCACATCAGTATTGGAAACCTCAAGCACAGCAATGTTGTGCTAATGGAGGAGAACCAAAAAGAGATGCTATAAACAAAAGATTAAATTAACCAGTGTGGTTTCACCATCCAAAGTGAATGATATGCAAAACGTACACACAAGATAAAAAATGCAAAGTTTTAAAAATATTTCAGTTTTAATAGTCTAAGGTGTAATTAGTAACACAGGTAAAGACGGCATCTATTGTAATGGGCAGGGAGAAGCCAACCTGAATAATGTTATTCAATAGTGCTGGGAGGGAACCTGTTTTTTGCCCTTATTAAAATTGCCCTTTTTCTCAATTTTTCTTTCAAAATGAATTTTTATGCGAGGCGACATGTATCCACATTTCACTTTTGACAATTGGCATTTTCTGATGGAAAAACATTGTGTTGGGAAATTTCTGACCAGCTCTAATATTTAACTTCAGAGTAATAGTGTTAAAAAGGCTCATAACATTCATAGCCTGCTCTGTGGCATTATGTATCAGTGCTACGAAATGTCCTCTTTTTCTCATAGTAGGTGGCTGGCTTATTCCTGGAACTGGGAGTCTGTGCCCCCCCTCCAATCCTCATGCTCAATTTGGAGCACCTCTATCCCTGTCCTCTGCTCACAGCTGTGAAAGATTCTCATCGCTGAGGAATCATCGTTCTGCCCCTTACCCCAATCCATA
This sequence comes from Terrapene triunguis, assembly GCF_002925995.2. Lineage (NCBI taxonomy): Eukaryota > Metazoa > Chordata > Testudines > Emydidae > Terrapene > Terrapene triunguis. The sequence continues at coordinate 29,120,909 of NW_020664436.1, forward strand.
TGCCCATAGAAACAACTCTCCAAGTAAGTTTTTATTATTCTGCGGCTATTTAAAGAGGGAAATTAACCTAGTGGTCCAAATTTTAATAAATTACATCAGTGTAAATCTGGAGTAATGTCATTGGAACTGAGATCAGTATCTAGTTCAGTTTGTGCTGAGGGCTTGTGACGATTGAAAGGCAATAACAAAAAGTAAATACGTTTCTCTAGCCTCTTAACAATGGAAAAGTAAGATTTTGTAATGCTCTATCTAACGTTAGGTTATTAGACAATTCTGTGCTAACACCAGGGCCGGCTCCAGGCACCAGCCTGGCAAGCAGGTGCTTGGGGCGGCCGCTGCGGAGAGGGGCGGCACGTCCAGGTATTCGGCGGCAATTCGGCGGACAGTCCCTCACTCCTGCTGGGAGCAAAGGACCTCCCGCCGAATTGCCGCCGCAGATCACGATCGCAATTGCGATCACGGCTTTTTTTTTTTTTTTTTGGCTGCTTGGGGCGGCCAAAACCCTGGAGCCAGCCCTGGCTAACACTGTCCCTGTGTCCTTCTGTAGAACAAGAATCTTGAAATGAAGGAATACTTCAATGATTTTTAGCCTAGGAAAGCTTGGTTTATTCTGGCAATATTTGTCAGTTAAGTCAGTGGTCCCCAAACTGTGCGGTGTGCCCCCTTAAGGGGACACGAAGGAACACCTTAGGGTGCACGGCAGGGTCTGGGCCAGCCCTCACAAGGGGGTGGGGAGGGAGCACCACCCAGCCCGTTCCGGCCCCGCCCTCAGCCTCTGTTCTTGGCTGCCGGACCCCTTTCTCGGCTCCCAGCCCAAAAGGATGCGGACACATTTTATTACTGGTAAGGGGGAGTGCAAGAGGAGAAGTTTGGGGACTTGGTTTAAGTGAAGATGGAATATATGTATCTGACGAATTTGAGGAAGAACCATCTTAAAGAAATGGCAGTGAATTGAATAGACTTCTAGTTATGGTCGTGGAGTCAAGTGGCATTAACCTAAGTAAATAACTGAGGGCCTAGTTCGGCCACCATTACTCACATTGAGGAACATCTTAATCAGTGTGTAGTCCTTTTGAAATCAACAAGACTACATGTGTGGTAAGGTACTCCTCAAAATAAGTCAGGGTGACAGAATTGGGTGCGTAATGACAATATGTCTATCCAATTGCACTTCCATGAGAAGAAAGGAGGGGATGTTTAACTAACTGCCCATCCGGGACTTGCTATGGTTTTTCGTTCCTGGCCAATAAAGGCTACTGAAAGGGGTTTTTGTTTGTTTGTTTGTTTGTTTTGTTTTTAAAAAAACAGCTTAATATTTTAAATGTTATAAAATATTATGTAGGCTAGGTGACATAGTCACCATCAAATTGTTCCAGACACAGCCCATAGCCTGACTGTTCTTACAATACGTAACTCTGTAAAGTGTGTTAAAAATGAAAATTTGCATGTAGTTGATTTTTGTTGCATCTTGAATCTTTGCATAAGTTTTGCAAATTCAAATAAAATTCCATGAGAATAATTAACTTCTCTGTGTGCCCTGCTTCTTCCCCCATCCCCCATAAAGGATTTTTCTCCTCCCCTTATGTTCATATGCCACAGCAACCTTCTCTGGCTGTGGAGGGTGGAATGGCATTGAGGCCATTGCTAATTTAGCCCCATAGTTACCACAGCGCTACATAATGCACTCCCCTCATCAGAGGCTGAGCATTTTGGCATAAGGAACTACTGGAGGTAGGAAGTGAAATATGCTTTGGCAACTGAACTTGGGCACCTCGTATAGCAGACTGGCACATCACCCACTCGACAGTCCCAATAAAATTGATAGTTTGACACAATTGGTAGATACGTGTGTGTGTGTATAATATGCAAAGCAGTAATAAAAAAGCCATATTCTGCATTGAAAATGAGAATTGTGCCTCACTTTAACTGCTAATCTGCTTGTTAAGTGCTTGCTTGTTTTTCACAGCAGCCTATGCTGATAATTCCTCGGCCTGTCTTTCCATGCTCCAATCCCATGACAACTGGTCCAGTCTAGGAGTTCCCACACACACTAGTATGCTGCCCATGAGTCACAGCACTGGCACATCTACCAGCTCCAGGTAGGATTCAGTCCCTTTGCAATGCAGCCCCCCAAATCTTCAGAAATTAGAGTATGTTGGGTTTTTTAAATTGAAGAAAGGAGTGAACACTTCATTGTCAGCTTGAAATCTAGTCAGTTTTAAAGTAAAGAGTTAAAAGTAGTTTCAGGTAGTACACCTGTCTCTCAGAGTATGTCTGTACTACAAAGGCTATAGTGGCACATCTGCAGTCCTGCAGCTATGCTGCTGTAGTGTAGTCTATCGCTACAGCGATGGAAGGGGTTTTTCCATTGCTATAGTAAATCCATCCCCTTGAGAGGTGGTAGCTAGGTTGACAGAAGAATTCTTCTGTTGACCTAGTGGTGTCTATATTGGAGCATTGGTCTGCTTAACTATATCTGGAGCAGCATAGTTAAATTGACGTAAGTTTTAGGTGTAGACCAGGTCTAAGTCTCTCTGCCTATTTATGGCTTTATTGTTGCATTTTCCTTTTTTTAATGCTTTTTTTCTCTTCCCTGTTGATATATGAAAAGCCGCTATAAATATGTGAAAATACTGGCCATACAGGAGAAACGATGAAACTGACTTTACACACAGTGCTGACAAATGCACAGTGCAAACTTATTGGAGAAATAAGGAACAATTATTTTCTCCCATCTTTCAGTTCTAGGAATCTTAAGTGTTATTTGTAACAACAGTAAGTAAAATAACACTTTGACAAGTGTGAGAGATCAAGCAAACAGTATCCCTTTAAATAATAGCCCTTGTTTATTGCTTTTAAGAGAACTCAATGAAAACCATCCTCCTGTCATGAACATATATCATGTCTCTTTTTTTAGACTTATGATTATCTTGATAAAATATTGGCTCACCTGTTGAAAGAAGTTATGATGTTGGATTTGTACCCAATTCCTAGGAACCCAAACTAGAAGTTATTGGGGAGTCAGATGGGATTTTGCTGTTGACTTTAATAGGATCAGGGGTTGGCCCTCTATTTTTTTTTTTTTTTTTAAACAACTTGCAGTTCAAATCTGTAGTCTAAATATTCTGCTAATATACATGAATCGTAGAAAAGGCACACTTATTTATGAAATATACAAGTTAGCATTTATCTATTAAAATATACCATATATATATTACTAATACAAAGTACTAGATACTTTTTTTACTAAACATAAATTTATTGAAATAACAAGTACTCCCAAGCACTTCTTCTCCCTCCCAAAAATGTCTTTACATTTGGAAGGCAACAAAGTCCAGGGTACTGGATTGAGAGTCAAGAGACTGGGTTGTCTTCTTGGTTCTGCCATTGAATTGCTGTGTGACCTTGGGCAAGTCACTTCACCCTCTGGGCCCTGATGCCCTATCTGTAAAATGGGGATAAAGGGGATAATGTAAAGTGCTTTGGGATCTATGGGTGAAAAGTGCTGTGTAAGAGCTAAATAATAAATGGAAAAGCTAAATTTATCCTCTTTAAATTTTTCTCACAGATCAACTTTTTTATTTCTGGCCCCCAGTAAAGAACCTTTTTTATAGGTGTGTGGGTGGGGGAAGCAGAGGGATGAGGTGGGAGCTGGGAAGATTTGGGTAGATTCTTATCCTCACTGCATGCTGGCAGCAGCAAATCAGTGTGATCCGCACTTTAAGTGCCTGAGACTTCTCTAGTGTACTGAAGTAGCAAGAACCTTCCCAAAGTTCTTCACTATGCATAAAGTAGCTGAGTAAAAACACCTCTGGAATGTGCTTTGTGAGGTGTAAAACTGCATAGCTGACAGGGAAAACTGGGTTAATTAATAATCCATATTATCTACCCTTCTTCTCTCTTACAGTCAGTATCCCAACTTGTGGTCTGTGAATAACAGCACCATCACACCCGTGTCTCAGTCAGGTGGGATGTCCAATGGACTGAGCTCCCAGTTTTTGCGAGGCTCTCCAGCACACTACCCACCCCTTCCTCACTCTGTCACTGCCTCCTCCTCGGGATCTCTGCTGTATGACGCTGGCACACCAACAGACATTTCTGACAGTCAGTATGATACCTCTGCACATAATAGGCTGGCATCCACATGGACACCTGTCACACCACCTTCCATGTAAACCAAGCCCTTTCTTTAAGATAAAGACTTTCTAGCTATTTAGTTACTCTTAATACTGAATCCACAATGAAGTCTTGAGGAGGGGGAAAAGAGACATGAAGAAAATTACAAACAAAAAGACTGCACTGCTTTTGTGTAAAGTAATTGAATTATACTTCTTACAGTATAACAGTGTATCATTAGCAGCATATAGACCTTACGAGTGCAATTCTAGTATAGCAGATCCACTGCTCTTCCTTTTTAAAATAAATATTTTTAATCCTTTTCAATTTGGCAGAGATGAGCCTGAAACACCAAAATTTGACCCATATTCCACACTTCTCAATGTTCTGGGACTATCTGGATCTGGGGTTTTGTTTCATGCCCATCTTGACAGTTTTGTCAGTTTTTTTTTATTTTTTTTTTTAATAAGCTACTTCCTGTCAATTGCCAGTTAACATTTTGCTTAGCTGTAGTTGTGAGAGAAGTTTTATTAAGTGCACAGTTTGAATCATTCTCAAATCTACACAAATTTAGCTAATGAGTGAAATTTGGAGAACTGTGTGCACTAATGTTTATTTATCGTGAGAATGTGATATTCTGGTAGTTGACAGTTTTTTATGCACAGTTATATGCTTATTATATGAATTAAATGATGAAGACAATCAGCAAGAACTTTTTAAGGTGAGTTTCATTGTTTGATCATATAGCCAATGAGCAACTTTCAGGCTAACTAAACTCCTGCCTTTCAAACAGCTATCATCTAATGGAGGGCGCCATCCAAAGTCCTTGGAAACCAATGGAAAGACTTCCATTGACATTAATGGTCTATGGCCCAGGCCCTAAATGAGAGAAGAAAGTCAATACCTAACGGTTCTTTCTAATTTATTTTAGTTCAATATTGTACTCTGATCAATATTTATTATTTGTTAGGATGTGACTTTGTTTTGTACATTTTAAGATGTGTATATAATCCGTCAATATGCTGTGTACCTTAAGACAATCATACATAGGACATGTCACCACATGACATATGGAAATAGTGTGGATCCAAGTAGTTAAGTTATTATACATGAGCAAATACCAAATGTCAGTAATTTGGGATGGGAGTATAGATATAAGCCTTAATGTTCACCAACTGCTTGTCTTCACTAGAAGATTAGGTCATGGTAATGTTCTTGCTGTCCATGACTCCTATCTTTGAGGGCTCTTACTAACTACTGTACCATGAGTTGACCTAATCTTTTGCTGAAGACAAACCCCAAATGCTGGGTCAAATTGTGCCTTTGGATGTGCATTCTTCTCCCACTGACTTCAATGAACACACAGTTGAGGGTGGAATCTGACCTTTATACATAAATCATAACAAACCCCTTTTTGATGACGTGTATAAGGTTGGAAAGAAGAGTTCTAAGTTAGAGGATTCATTTAATATTTCATGTGCTATAATGGCAGCTTAAAGATGGAAAAAGCAAATGCGTGCTGCACTTTTGATTTCTTAGGCCCTGTTCCTGCAACTGGATCCACATGGGTGGGCCCTTGCATTCACGCAGCGTCCCATTGACTTCAGTGGGGATCTGCACCAGGCACAAAAATCTGCCCAGGCAGGTCCAACATCAGGATCCGGGAGTTAGATGTTATTCCAAATGAGCCAGTCACAACAAAGGGCAGCACCAGAGTCAGATGGCTGTAAACCGAGTCCTCTCTCAATATTGTAAATATTGATCTAAGCTCTCCTATTTTATTGTGAAAGTGAATCATGTAAATGATGTAAGTGCATTGTTTAGACTCTTTTGTAGAAGTTAGCAAAGTATGTTTCATTGTATTTTGTACTTATATTTCAAAAGTATTAAGTTAAATTGAAAAACAGTTAGTAAAGTTTCTTTAATAAACTAAATGCTTAGTTTTCAATTTGTGGAAATAAGTTTAACCTAATGAATTTCATTTATTATCTGTATTGCCATAGCACTTGGGAGCCCTTGTCACTGACTACGACCTCACTGTATTAAGTGCTGTACAGACACAGAGCAAAAGCTCCCTGCCCCAAGAGCGTACACTCTAAGTATAAGACAAGATTCAACCGATGGATGCAGACAGATGGGGGAGTACAACGATATAATGAGACAATATTGGTGACAGGCAGTGGTCATATTTCACGTGTGCTGAACTAATAGGTAGGTTGGCCCTTTATGGGATGGGAATATAGAACTGCCATATCAGGAAAAAATCGATAGACTATCTACTTTCACCCCTGTCAAAGATAAAGTCTATGCTAGGTGCTTTATAAATAACCCCACTTTGCACCTTATTGTGCAGTGTTACTATTGTTCCATGGGAAGGGAAGATTTCTTCATGATCCAAACTGATGATCATCGTAAACCCTTAGTCATGCGGATTGTAAAGAAATGTGTACAATTAATGGCCATAGTAATCGAAATTGGGAGTACTGTAATAATTACTGGCTAGGGAGCAATGTTTTTCATAATGAGAATCTTGTCCATTGAGTAAAGATGGACCTGAATTTAAATTCTGGCACATGCCTTGTGTTCAACCTTGATAACCAAACTTTTCAACTTTGCCTTTAAATATATACCCATGATAATAAATGTATCCATGCATGCAAAAGCCTGCATTTGTACTTGCACAAACTGGGTAATTCATGCCCAACTGCCCACTGACATGCTCTGGTTTTGGGTGCCCAAATGTCTGAGCACGTGCACACAAGTACAGTCATTGTGGGTGTAAGTAGGTACTACAAATGTGACTCTGAAAGTCTAGTATAGTCAGTAATTAGGCCTACTCCACATGGTGGCATGAACTAGAGATCAGCCTTTCGCTGCTCTCTGGATGGCTTGCAGTCTGGCAATAGGCCCCATTATTTAAGTCTCAGATCCATCACTGTGGGAAAGACATTTCAAAGGGAATGGGAGTAGTTCTGTCAAGTAGGGCCAGGAAAGGAAGGGATATTGTAGGGATGCAGTGAGAGTGAGACACAGGGCTGTCTTTCCCTCTGGAACTGAAGTCCAGCCATGTTTTTGCTCTTTCTGGTCCTCTCTCAAGAGGTGTGAGGCAGCACAGCTGGTGCATGGAGTGTAGATCTGTGAAATCACATCAGATTCTTTGAGTGCTCATACCACAAAAAGAAATTGGGCTAGGTCTGCAGGGAAGAATGCTTCCTCCAAGAGCAGAAGCATCTGTTGTTTTAGAACTGCTCTTGCCAAAGTGACCTGCCCTGGGTACAATTAAGGGCTCACCCTGCTGCAGAATGGAAAGTCCCCTTAACCATTTCCTAGGTGAACAGTATACTTGGCCATACAAGTCTCTGTGACAGAGCTGAAATCAATGCACTGGAGCAGCGGGAACCTCTGGTTGCCTGGGAGATCATGTGATATAAAACTGATGGTTGATGTTTCCCATACCCACTCAATATACCAGAGCAAATCTACCCTTATCCGCATAAGAAAACCTTGGGCTAGGGTGAGAGATCAGGCCTGTTTATTTACATATATTATAATGTTTCAACCTTATTGAAACACAAATTTCTTTCAAATAAGGTCAAAACATTACAATGTTTCTGAATCAAGATATTTTGGAATTTAGAGAAATTTTGATTTGGAACAAAAGAAAATTTCCAAATGTCAAAAATTTGCCTGGAATAGAAATTCTGTTTTCGGACCAGCACTAGTTCACAGGTTTAGCAGAGAATTTGCTACAAAACCTTGTCTATCTACACAAAACTTGACTGGTGAATCTCAAGTAGATATGGTACATCAGGTTTTTTTTTAAAAGAAATATTTAGGACTGAAGATAAATTTGTGCCATTATTCTTCTTAATTAAAAGTTGATCCATACATCCGGTACTTTCTCAACTAGTTAGTGATACAAATAGGTAACATCCTCTCTCCCTGAGCCTGTGTGGAAGGGTTAACACAATAAAAATGAATATTCTGCCTAGGTTCCTCTATATGCTAAGTGGCCTACCTGTATATATCCATCCATCTTATTTTAGAAAATTTAATAGCATTAGCAGAGCCTTCCTGTGGGATCCTGCTCAATGCCCACAGGTATAATTTCAAAAACTGTAACTGCTATAACAAGGTAGGGTGGGAGTTGGGTTCTCAGACCTACAAAATACCTATTATGTTTTTATCATGTTACAGATGTCAAACTGGTCCAAGCATGGTAACACTCTTATGTCAACGTGGGTGGAAACTGAACATGCACTAATGCATCCAATTCCCCGGGGGTTCTCCTCAGTTCCTCTTGTTGTCCAATGTAGAGAAATAAGGTGCCTACAGTGGTGGCAGTGCAAAAGGTCTGGGCTATCCTAGTTAAAGTGATACCACTTTCATCCACACCATCATGCAAAACACCTATTGGGTCACAAATTTGCCAACTGGGAACAAACCTCTAATGTGGAAGAACTAGCTGAGCAAGGGCATTGTATGGATTTCCCAATTAGTCACTGATGAGGGCTTTGCCTCTTTTCTAATACTAAAGCAACTTTATGACCTGCCATCCTCAAAGGAGTGGCAGAACTTACAACTAAGGGCAGGTCTATATCTATACTACAAATGCCACATCGGGCGCAGCTGTAGCACTTTGATGAAGATGCTCTAAGCCAACAAGAAGGAGCTCTCCCATTAGCTTAATTACTCCACATCCATGAGAGGCAGTAGCTATGTCAGCGGGAGAGCCTCTCCCACTGACCTAGTGCTGTCTGCATGGGGGGATTAGGGGCGGTAGAACTATGTCACTCAGGGGTGTGGATTTTTCACATCTCAGTGACGTAGTTATACCGAAGTAAGTGTGGCCTAAGATACTTGCTAACATGTTAATTTGGTCTGGATGCCGTAGGACTGCCAGAGGCCTCAGAGCTACCAAGAACCTTGGAAATGCTTCATAAACTCCCCAGGCTTGTGTCCAACATATACTCAGTTAATGCAGAAGAACTTCTTTAGTCTGGAGTTCTTTGTGGAAGCATGGGAAGGGGATTTATCACAGCCCTTCTAATGGCAGAGCTTATTATGGAATTGTAAAAATGCTTCTGTGGCTCTCAGGCTACTCTTGATACCACAAAAGATTTTATTCAAAATGTATTGGACACCACAGAGCTTGCACAAAACAAAGGCCTTGTCCTCTGACATTTGTTCACACTATAACAAAGAAAAAGGAACCCTATGCTATGGGACTGGCCATCAGTCAGGCACCTGTGGGAAGAGGTGGGCACCAGAGTTAGAATAGTGCTTGGCTTCAGTAGCCAAACCTCAGCCAAAAATTATATCCTAGGTTATTTACCTGCTAAACAGGTGGTTAACTCCACCACAAAGACTTTCGTTCTTGAGGGTTGCAATGATCACCAAGCTCATGATTTTACAAAAAGGGAAGAGTAGGCTTATGCCCAGACTAGAGCAAGTTATTCGGACCAGTCTGGCTTAGCAGCCAAAGAAAGAATAGCTTATCATCATAGAGATAAATTGTATGAACTCAAAGAAATTTGGACCCCCATTTCTAGATACAGTTGTCTAGAAATATTGAGATGGCTCAATGAATGCTCCATTCCACCTACCCCCCAGTCCCTTCCTTCTTTCTTCTTCCTATTCATGTATGTCGTCTCCTATTTTATTACTCTTATCCCCACTCTAAGATGCTATATCTATGTTGTATTGTCTGGTCTTGCAACTTGACCAGTTTTAAAATTATGTAATTGCACAATTTTTATTGGAGAGCCCCTGAAACATGCAGTATTCAAAAACATATACAAGCTGTAAGTCATTTTACCCTTCGTGTACTTTTTGTCTGTTTCTTCATGAAAATCAATAAAAAAAGGAAAGGAAAAGTTAATCCATCAGCAGAGGCTAACAAATAAAATCTCCTTTGGTTAGATAAATGTCTATCAGGGATGGTCTAGACAGTATTTGGTCCTGCCATGCGGGCAGGGGACTGGACTTGATGACCTCTCGAGGTCCCTTCCAGTCCTAGAATCTATGAATCTATGAATTTGCCAAAAACTGCCCTCTTTCAAAATGGCTATGATATCAGTAAGACTGAGGCCATAGGTTGTCCTCACTTAAGAGGTTGCCATTTCCCTATAGCCTTTGCAGTTTAGACTGCCCTTAGCAAAGATGGCCACCCCATCTCCCTCATTGTTCCCAATGGGAGTGAACCAAAGGGAAGCTGTCAGCCCCCTGTGCTGTCAGAAGGCAGACAGAAATCACTAGAGGAGCACGTGAATATGGGAGCTAGGAAGGGCAAGGGGAAAACTGTGTTGTACGGGCCCAGAGAAATGCAGGAGAGAGTCAGGAAATACGGGAGGGAGCAGGAAGAATTTGAGGGGTAGGACACTGTGAGAGGGGAAGGAGCACATGGAAGACAGGCTATGGGAGACTAGGGAGGAAGAATGTGAATGGGACAGAAGCTGGGTGGAGAGGGAGGGGAGGATTAGCTGGAGGCAGGATAGTGATAGGGAGGAGGATGGAGCAGTATAAAATGGCAGCTGCTTCACCCCAAGGCTTAGGAGAGTGCTGTCCAAGCAGCCAGCTGGATGTCTCACTGTTGTGTGCTCTTCCTGTAGGGAAATAGCTATAGAGGTATAAAGTACCTTTATACCGGGAGAGCTGTGTCCACACTGGGGCAGGAGGAGGGGGGCAGCATTGTACCACTTTAACTATATCGGTATGGTTAAAGCAGTACAACTTGTGTGTGCAGAAAAGACCTTCATAACTCTAGTGAAAATAAAGCAATTGTTCTTTAGCACATGTTATGTAAGCTGAGTTAAAATCTAGGCTCTCCCTTATGCTTTAACTTGACCAGTTTAGCATGCGCTAAAAAATACAACTGCTTTGCATTGATTAGAGGAGTGGTTCTCAACCAGGAGTACATGTACCCCTGGGGACACACAGAGGTCTTCCAGGGGGTACAGCAACTCATCTAGATATTTGCCTAATTTTACAATAGACTACATAAAAAAACACTAGTGAATTCAATACGAACTAAAATTTCATACAATGACTTCTTTATACTGCTGTATATACTATACACTGAAATGTAAGTACAATATTTATATGCCAATTGATTTTTTTATAATTATGGTAAAAATGAGAAAGTCAGCAATTGTTCAATAATAGTGTGCTGTGACACTTTTGTATTTTTATGTCTGATTTTGTAAGTAAGTAGTTTTTAAATGAGGTGAAACTTGAGGGTACACAAGTCAAATCTGACTCCTGAAAGAGGTATAGTAGTCTGGAAAGGTTGAGAGCCACAGGACTAGAGTTTTAGAAGGTGTTAGATCAAACTAGACATCATACTCTAACAACACACCTTTCAATTCTAGTTAATGAATCAGCCACAGGGTCTAACAAATTTCCCATGGGTCACCTCATGGGAAGCTCCTTTGTGACACACTATGAGAAGTTCATTGGCCTGAGAAATCATGCGCCAGCTGCCATTCCAAGGCTGGGGAAGCCCAGAGGTTAAGAAAGAAGCAGTGATTGTCTGAATTTCGATGTGGGGGGTGAGATCTAATACTAAAACGTTACAAATAAGATTTAAAAACCCCTAAGAAACGAATATGTCATTGTGAAATAATGAAAGTTGCTACACAAAGAAGATACCTGACACAAACATAAGGAAACGAACATTTGGGGAATTCTGTAATTTGGGAACTTCCTAGATTAAATGTAGTGCCCCAAGCTCTTCCTCAATAAATAATTCAAAGATAAAGCTAGATTTCTAACCCTAAAATAGTGGCAAACCACTCGGGAGGCATTCAACTCTTGCCATATATGGGTAATTCTCTTTGGGTCATATTACGCCCGAGTTTTAAGGCAGAACTCCCCCTTGAGCTCAGGAGAGTGTTCTGCTTAATGAAAGGGGCATGTTATGGCTCCTCCTGGATGGGAATAATGAACACCCAGGGCCAGCTGACAAGACTGGATTCCCTTAAATGATTTCTTCTGCTATTCAAACATTTTGAACAATTTATTATTTAAGACAGGTCTGGTAATGTGGGCTATAGTTTCACCATCAGATAATAGAATAACTGGTTTCCTGTGACTACAAAGCAGCTATGTACAGTGGTGGCTCTAGTATACTTTTTCTGCTCTTCATAAACTGGCCGTTTTCTGGCCCTTTTGCCCTGGAGTTATTAAGAAATGAAATGTTTTACCGCTTCAGGCAGTAGTTGGTAGAGGAGCGTTGGTCAGGCTGTACATGATTATGTGTTTTGTTCTGGGAATGGGCTGTAAAAGCTCGTATACCATATTCCATTTTATTGGCTTTTCTTCCATATTTCCCAATAACAAACACTTTCCATGCCACTAAATATGAATTGCACAAAATTCAAAACCAGACACTGAGGGCTGTCTGAACATTTTGCATTTATTCTTCTACACCCACCCCACAACTGCCCAGTCTCTGGATTGTACTGTTTCCCCCGTACTTTGGTAATACTGCAGCTAATTTGTCAAAGAAGACCCACTGGAACAGAGTGTCACTGTTATTTGTGCACATTTACCTTCCAAAGCTACTGACTGTCATATTTGCTGAAGGAGCTGTGAGGTCAGACCTGGCTAACTCTACAAATAGCTGAGCAGGCATGAAAAATACATGGAATCTGTTTGACTCATCTGGAGAGAATGTTCTCACAGTTAGGCCTGTAATAAGAGAGCAATATATCATCTGCACCCTATTCTGTCACATACACCTGCCCCCCCTGCTGCCTGCCATGAGGCTTTGGGTTCACTTGTTTTCAGGATGGGACATGAAGTTACAAGTGTGCTGAACATTTCCAAATTCTGAAGAAAGCCCATCTAGTGAGACCCAGCTGAGTCTGCCTACAGGTGCTGTGTGGTTCTGTAACAATTGACTCAATACTCTTTTGTACATATTTAGTGTCATTATGACACAGGCCAGAAAGATGTTAGATTACAGACTGCTGGTTACTACGCAAAGGTATCCAATTGCTCAGGGCTTAATCCAGCAGAAAATGGTCTTGGTCCTTTTTCTAACATATAATATTCTGTACTGGGCCATTGCTATCATATTTTTCTGTATAAGAAGCAGCTGTCAGCTCAGAGAAGCTCTGTGGACTTCTTGTCTTCCACCTCATCAAATTGGTCCCTGAGGAGGCAGTATTCTGTGGGATTAGGCATTCCCTCCCTGGGAAGAATCTTGATTTTAGTTGTGTCCCTGACAGTTAAGGCAGAGAAGATGGGTCCCAGTCTCCAGAGAAGAGTTGTATGTTATATTTCTGGTTAGGATCTTATACCATCTCTGTGATGGGTGTCTTCATTTGTGTCTATATGAAAGAGCTTTCAGATAATAAGAATAAACAGTTAGATACAGGTTCTCCCAGTTGTCAGGGAAGCACAGGATCTAGATATTTTGGGCTCTAACTAGATATTCCAGGTTCTTTACTTGTTTTTCCAAAACAATGTGTGATGGGGTATAAACTGTACACTAGCACTGAAGGGGTTAAGAGGAGTTGGCAAGCTCAGTTAGTGCATTCAGTTGCACCTGGATGAAGAGCTAGGCTCAATTTGGGATGAGACCCAGCTGGGGTGGAGTGGTGTGGGTGGCTGCTATATGAGCAGGGTATCAGGGAGGAAGAGAAGCAGGTTTTAGAGGTTGTGGCTGATAGGATGCTCTTGAAGATGGTTAGGAAAGCTGTGTTGTAGAAAAAGGAACACCCCTGGATAGTGGGCCCTGAAAGAAGAGTAAGCACAGATGAGAACTTTGAAAAGGGAGTTAACATCTAGAAGAAAGGGAAGATTAAGAAAGCTGGGCTGTGGAAGAGGCCCTGGGCTAAATGGCATTAAGCCCCCAGGGAAGGGTCAGGCTCAAGATGAAGACTGTAGAGAGGAAAAAAGTGATTGGAAGCATGAGACACCTGGTCCCTGAAGGATAGCTCAAAGGTGTATTGGTGAGTGGAGAGGACTTTTAGGATATTATCATCCCCTCGCTCCCTGAAATGGGAGAACTCTAGAGACAGTCTGGCTGAGGCCTATGTCTCAGGAGAAGACTGAAAAGATTGTTATCCCAAAAAGGGTGGATGTAAAATGTGACCTGGCTGAGGTGTGAAAGGAGCCAGGCCACTGCAGGGCTGGAGCAGCTGTTTTGTAGGGGGTACCAGAAGAGAGCTTGCTACGTGGATGCCCAGTCACAAGGATGTGCATGAGGTAAATGAACTCCTTAACACTGTTATTCTGACAGCAGGAAATTCCTTGCTTTCATCAATAGCTGCCTCATGGGCTGGCTGGTGATTCTTCATTTGTAGTATTCTCACTTTGTATGTGTTTGTTCAGAAGGCTTGTCTGAGCTGACATGTTTGTCAGCTTGTTTCCTTACAAATTAGGGCATTCCTTCACATAACTATTTTACCTATATATACAATACTAGTTTTTAGAGGGATGGCCTCAGTGTCAGGTGCTTTGGTCTGTGCTGGCAAAGAGAGTGGTGTGGTTGCCTGGCATATTGAGGTGTTTTGTCAGACTTTTCTCTTTTGCTCTTACTTTCAGTGCTTTCCCTTAATGTTGTAAGGCTCACACTTTAACTCCGCTTTAGTTTTAATTCTTTTAGTTGTGCATTTTCAAGAGATGGTTGAATTGTCAACCTTCCCAGTCTGCTGCTATGAATAGTGAGACACTAAAAGCTGCATAATTCCTCTAAATATTTCTGGCAATCTTTGACTCAATTGGAGAGAATGTTACTGCAAACAGTGGTGCAAGTGGTGCCTACTTGTTGCAAGGTGTTTAAGACTAGTTAAGTCTCCTCCTATTACTTTTAAGCCAGCTGCAAGCGATAACCTAAAAATACACTAGTATGCTTCAATGTGTTTAAAACTGAACATTTTCAAGAACAAGAAAAGAGAAAGACTTTAGAAACTGGACAATCTGAGGGTCTGGCTTCAGTAATCTGTCCTCTATGTATTTTTCCTTATGAGCAAATTCTTCTATATAGGTGAGGAATGGCATTCATCTTTTAACTGTCTGCCTCTAAAAACATAGCAGCCATCAGAGACTGCCAGAAGGAACCTGACCCCTAAATGCTTTGGCTGCCAGAAAACAGTAGCCATTAAACAGTATTTGAAAAAGTCCCTGTCAGAAAATTAAACTGATGCCTAGTTGACTTCGGCCAAATATCTAACAAAGAAATAAGATGTACCTCCTGGTTACTCTTAACTGACCACTCATAGCAAACTACTGTAATAAGCTATGAAAGCTGAGTGAATAACTCGAGCGAAAGTGGTTTATTTCTTTTTCTGTTAACAAGCAGACTGCGACATCCTTAAGTCTATTCATTATTCGAAACTGTGAAATTCTGGTCCATGAACTTCTGTTCTTCAAAGTTTGTATTGTAGCATTTCACAAATCATATACAATTATTTTTGTTCCTCGATTGGCAGACTTCTCTTGTGTAACTAACCAAAAAAGTGCACATTTTGTTTTCCATTCATTATAAAACTTAATTTTCTTTCAGCACTATTCAAGCTTAAATTCCTTCCTTTCTTTTGCATGTAATTGTTAGTAAACGCAACCACAAATATTTGCTGAAAGTGAACAAAGGGGCTGTCAACAGTGCAGATCTAAATTTTGTCAGATCTGAACAAATAATGCATTTCCCCTCCTCCCCTCCACTATTCATTTAGCGCTAATTTAAGTCAGAGTGGTGACTCCAAGATAAATCCTGTATAAACAGTATTTAAGTATACTGGGAAACTGGGTTTTCCTCATGACCTGAGATTTTATTGTTTACAGGAATTTGTGTGTAATACATAATCAGACATCCATAAGTTACCTCTTATGGAGGTAAAACAGATAAAAGAAAACTATTCTTCATTCTTAAACTTTTCGCTATCAATTTTGTAGAGTGGTTCACAAAACATCATTGTATAGTAAATTATCTAAGTATTTAAAATAAATTTTGATATAACTATTAAATTGTATAGGAGTCCTCAATAAGGGAAAGCCTATCTTTTAGATATCCTTCATATCTGGTACTGTATTCATCCATCAAAACTGATCACAGGATTTTAAAACTCTGGCTAAATCTTGCCCACCCTGGTGTAGCTGGGGGTAGGCAGAGAAGCAGACACATGCAGCCTTTCCATGGACCAGGCCTAGGGAATGTGGTGATGAGAGCACTTCAGTGATGTTTTAAAAGAGGTGTAGTGGGGATGAGCTAGTAACTGTACTGTGTTCTGGATATACAAAATGCTACACACCTTATTGGTCACTCACCACTTGGGATCATGAAGCACTTTCCTGCCCTATCCCCAATGCACCTAGCATAGTATTACACACTTAGGGCCCTTTGTGTTTTATTTTAGTTATTACTACAACAAAAACAAGTGAAAATCAGTGGAAAAAACTATTTTTCTGTGTAAATACCAGGGTTTATTTGGTGGATGGAAGGACAGGGGAAAAGTAATCAGTAGATTGATGAATGGAATTCAATGTGGTTTGCAGCAGAACTAAAACAGAACTCAAAACACAATGCCACCTCTGAGTTTAAGAAAACCTATATCTAATCCCCCTGCCCCCAATAAAACTTTTCATTTGAATAAACAATTTACTGTCGTAGACTTCTAAATATGTAGAGGCTAACAGTTCTATTTAATAATTGGGGCCCCACCATTTGAAGCACATACATTCAGCTTCATCCTTTTCTCCAGTCTGTGGGGGGTGTGTGTGTGTGGTTTTTTTTTTTTTTTTTTTTAACTTTCAAATACTTCCCTGTGTTCTGAAATGTATTCTGATACAGATTTTCATTTTCTTCCCATTTAGTGTCTGATCTTTAAACTGTTATCTGTTAACAGCTTGAAATTTGATTCATCACTACCTTCAGGTGCGCCTGCACTTCAGAGCTTGCCTGTATGCCTGTTCTGTGTATCTTCTAGACTAATACATAGCTTTACTTCAACGGGCAGCTTTGCATATACATACAAACCAATATATTATCAGAATACATAGATCTCATGCAATGTGTTGTATTTTCCTAATAAAACAAGTTATTTTTTTATATATTTGAATGATACAAATGTCGGGTGAAAATCAGGGGGAGCCAATTACTTTTTGTAAAATCTGGGAAATTTTCAGTAAAAATCTGTTTAAACTGAAAATGAAGGGGCTTAGATATACTGTAATGGTAGATTGTACGTGCCTCTGAAACTCCCAGTAAAAATGTTTTTGGACTTGAGTACCAGACTAGTTGGTTCATTGATCCATTCTGGCACAGCATTTTCTAAATTCTTACACAAGTGTCTTATTTGATAAATAGTATAACGTAACATGCATACCCTATCAAAAGGAAAACACCTTAATTTATGACCGTTCCAAACTGTAGCTTTTTAATACTGTGTTAAATAACTTTGATGCTGAGATAACAAACCTTAGTCTCTCTTGTAGGATTCCAAAGTTACCAGTTTGCATTCAAAAAGTTCCTGTATTGCATTTTGAAACCTGTGCACCATAAACTGAAACAGTCCAACCGAAACATAATTGCAGCCAATGCTTTGAAAGCATTTACAGCATGTGGGCCAAATACACATGAGACAAATGGTGTAAGTTTGTATAAACACAGGTGTAAGAAAGGATGCGATCTTTGCAGAAAACAGCTGCTGAGGGGCTAACTCCAACCTCTGTGACTTGGGATGTATATTACACTGACAAAGGTGTTTGGACCCTGATCCTGTAGCAGGGCTCCACATGGGTGCAGGGATCCATTGTGAGGAGTGTCCAGGCTCTGGGCCTTACTGGAATGACTTGTGCCACTCTGTGCATCACCTCCTATCTTCGCCCCACACCGCAGTTTCTCAAGAACACAAGGGAAAGCTCTACCCTTGTAACTCTGCCAAACTAAGACCTGGAAGCCTCCAGTAAACTCCCTGGAAACATGTTTGAAGGTAGGAATGGTTACCACTGGGAAGTGAATGCTGTTTTGGGGTTCACTTGTGTGACTCTGGACAAAAATAAGGTTGCAATGGCTGAGTCTGAGGAAAGCAATTCAGTGTGCTCTCATTGCCTTGGATATGTCAAGTACATGTGAAAAATCCAAAATAGCTTTTTGCTAATAGATCTGTCAATTTCAAAGGGGCTTATCCTGCTTCCCCCACTAAGAATAGAACTGCTTTAATTTGTTAGGTGAATTTCTCTCCTTGGTGGTGTGATTTCAGTGATTGTTTTATCACATCAGAGGCATACTTGCCTCACTTAAAAAAAAAAAAAATTCAGTTTTCACATAATCAGACAATTCTAAAATGGAACTCTAACACTGTGCAATTAAGGCATAATACTCCACTGCAGCTGTTCCTGGGGATCTTTCATAAGAATATGATTCAACACATATGAGCTAACCATGGGTTAAAACTTTCCAAGGTGACTCAGGAGCTGAAGTCCCACAGACTTTTCAGTGAGACTCTTTACAGTATGGCAACACCGCTCAAAACCAAAACCTCATGGCAGCAAGTCTCAGAGCCAGAGTCTACAGGCTGGGGCTCGTGCTACAGGACTAAAAAATAGTTTAGACATTCAGGCTCCAGCCCAAGCAGGGACTCTGAAACCTGGTGCGTGGGAATGTCTACACTGCTCTTTTTGTTTAAAAGCCCCATAGCATAAGCAGGGGTCAGTAGACTTGGCCTCAGAAACTTGCTGCTTAGGGAGTTTTGGCATTTTAGACTTAACAAAAGCACTGAGTTTGGGTAAGTCCTATTTTAAACTGGTGAACCAAAAACCAAATGTAGAAGTGATGCAAAGGTGATAATGATGTTAAACCTCCCCACACACTAATTTAGACTCTTACTCTGACTCTGGTCAGCCTACTGACATCCGTTAGAATACCAAAGTTGGTGATGTTTGTGCCTAGAAGTTGAACAAAGGCTTAAGTTACAGTGGCTCTCACCTTTCCTTAACTTGTACCTTCTTCCAGTTCCATGACACTCAGGCTGGCAACCCCCAGCAAGCAAGAAGTAGTTCTACCACAAGTACTTGGCCTGGAGTTACTGGGGCAGGAACTTCCTCCACCTCATACTCCTCACTTACATTCTTTTCCTCCATACTTTCCTTTTAAAACTTGAATATAGACACTCAGAAGCTGTCTCCAAAATCTGGTGTTTTCCTCTCTCCTCACTGAGGCCTTTATAGGTGGATCCTAGCTCTGGTTATGCTTTCTGTCAAAACGGAATGACTACCTAAGCAGTGTAGAGAGTTTAATGAAACACTGTTGGGTGTGTCTTTCTTTCTTCAGTTAGTTGCCTTGTGGAGTTGAATGTACCTAAAACTATGTGAACAGAACTGGCAAAATAGCTTCTCCAAATCCTCTGTTAACTGAAATCAGCAGAGACCATGAAGGCTTGGGGATTCTTAAACATGGGAAGAGAACCACTTGTTCAAGTTCCTAGTTTTGGCTTTATAAAAAGTCTCCCCCCCCCCCCCCCCCCCCTGATACTAGGGCTCAACTTAGTTGCAAGAAGCAACACAAATTAAACATAGTTGTAAAACACAAACTTTCTTTATGCTGATTTGAAGGACAGCCCCTGATTTGTGATGGCCACAGAAACCCAACACAACTGGCCTTGTCTGGGTCTCTTTGTTAGGGAGAAGAGAGCTTTATCAAAGGCAGTCTGTCAGCAATGTATATTCCAAGGGGCAATAAAAATTGTGGGGCTAAAAATTACCAGGATTTAATAGCTAACTACCACATTAGGCACCTTTAAAAATCCTGTTCAGCTTCTGCCTAACCCTGTAGGTGTCTAAATTCTCTAGGTTGCTAATTTTTTCTGCCATTAAAGTCCCTTCGGACCCTCAAAATGCTAGGCATGCAGATAGGCACCTGGCCACCTAGGTCATGCCTAAGCTGCAGTGGTATCCTCAAACCAGGAGTTGCCCTGCCTATTTCTCCTCTGGGACCCAATCTGGCAGGCAGCCTCTCAGCATACCTAATGGTTTAGGCCCTACATGAAACAACACTGGAGAAAGAGCTACAACCCTTTCTTTATAACCTTTAGCTCGGGTTGGAGCACTCACCTAGGATGTGGAAAACCCCTTTCAATTCCCCTCTCCAGCTGATGTAGGTTCAAATCCCTGCTCCACATCTCCTGTCTTGTGGGCAAGTGCCTTAACCACTGGGGTACAGAGCACTGTGAGGCAGGGCTCTCGCTCTCCCATTGAAGCTGTTCTACTGTGCGCAAAGAATAACTGGGCCAGGTAAAGAGTGAGACTTCCCTAATCACTGGGCTATAGAGTCACCCAACTGGGATATGGGAGACCCATGTTCAAATTCCCCGCTCCCCAGCAGGCAGAGGGGCTAAAAGTTACAAGGGTGCTGGTGCTGCTGCTGTCTCCTCCTTGACCTTTTTGTGAGAAAGGGCTTAGCTGCCTAACTCCAGGAGAGGGTTCACAGCTGTGAATTCCTGATTGAGGGAGGTGCCTCCACCCAACCTGGAGACACAGGTTTCATTTTTCTGGGTGGGTACTCCACCCTTTCCCTAAGACCACACCCTTGCTCCACCTCTTCCTGCCCCCCAGCACCTCCCACCTGCTGCCAAACAGCTGATCAGCAGATGGCTGGTGGGTGCAGAGCACCTACTATTTTTTTCCATGGGTTCTCCAGCCACAGAGCAGCCATAGAGTTGGAGCCTATGCCTGGAGTTAGGTACTTAATTCCCTTTGAGGGGTGGGTCGTAGGCCTCTCCTCAGCATTTCCTAATAGCTTAAATGGCTTCCTGCTTAGTTGGCTGGCTTTTTATGAATCCCATTCTTAAAGACCTGACTCTCCCTATACAGTGGATAGGGAGCCTAAGCACCTAACTCAGGGCTGTGGATTCCACTAGGCATCAGGGCACCTAAATGTTACGTGTTGCAACACTGAGTCGAAGTCCCCTGTGTGGATCTAGCCTCTGATGTTTATGAATGCATCAGACTTCTGCAAAACATTTAGTTTAATAATCACTTTTGTCTGATTCATCTGAACACAGTCACACCGCGTGAGACCAAGCCAAACAGTCCTCCTTGTCCTCAGAGGAAGATCCACATACGTTTCTAGTTCTTGTGGCTTTGGAGCTAAGGTTGAAAGCATGGTGTTAAAGAACAGATGGAAAATAAAGAACCCAAATCAATTTTTTTTTTTTGATAATCTTGGAGCTGATTCATGATTTTTGAATTAAAGGGATTGGCAATACTTTGACACATCTATTCATGCTGCTTTGCACTTACGCGGCTCCTCTGATCAGAGAATCCCCGCTCCTTTCACTAACATTAGTTAATACCCACAACACATTCAGTAAGGGAAAATATTGTTCATTTCTTAAGACTTTTGAAATATACACCTCAGGAGCACCATTACCAATGACTGAGAATCAGGAAAAACAACTTTGCAAGAAGAAAATTATATAGGAAAATGACATCTTGTTGAGTCTCTGCTCTTCAGATGGTTTTGGGCTATTTACTGTCAAACTATGAGTAAGGTATAAAAGGAAAAAAATAATAATGCTGGAGCTAGCTAATGAGCTATAGTACTGCATTTCCAAAACAGGGAGTCCTGACCCATCAGTGGGTCAAGGGAAGGTTCTGGTTAGGTTGCCACATCCAGGGCCAGATTAACCCATCAATGGACCCTGACCTAGGCAAAGATATACTTCTCTTCTCCCCCATGCTCCTCCCACCCCCTGACCTGGTATGGAGGGAAGGCCTGTGTGTGTGTGTGGGGGGGGGAGGGTGGCTGTGTTGGAGAGCAAGCTCACCCTGCAACTGCAGCTCCTTTTCAGCAAGGCTGGGCCCAATTCCTCCCACAAGGCATTGTGACCAGGCTCAATGAGGCTGCCCCTTTGTCGGGGGGGGGTGGCGGGACAAACCTGAGTGGGGCTGTAGCCCCTTGCACCAGATCAGTGGGGAGCTGGGCACAGCCCTGTAGGAAGGAGTTGCTGTTGTGGGATGAGCATGGAGCGGGCTCAGTCTCCTCTGCATCAAGCCAAGGTTAGGGTTGATGTGTGTAAAAAATGGTGGGTCATAAGCAAAGACAAAATGCAGTGCGTGGGTTCCCTTAGTAAGAAGTTTCGGAGCCAAAGCTTTAGAAGATGCATAGAAATCA
This sequence comes from Terrapene triunguis, assembly GCF_002925995.2. Taxonomy (NCBI): domain Eukaryota; kingdom Metazoa; phylum Chordata; order Testudines; family Emydidae; genus Terrapene; species Terrapene triunguis. The sequence goes on from NW_020664436.1 coordinate 29,143,146, forward strand.
TACCTGAGGTAAGGAAGAATTGTGCCCACTTTATAGACAGCCAAACTGAGGGATGAGTTTAACTGACTTGCCCAGTGCCCTCAATTCATTGGTGGCTGAGTGGGCAATAGCCTCCCTGTTCTAGTGCTATAATAATTGGATCACATTAGCCATAGTATGCAAAACATAAGCTTTCATACTGCCACTAGAATCTGTGTCAACACTTCAATGTTTTTTTCAGATAAGCATCCAGCAAGTTCAGTGGCTGCTTTATCTGATTCTGTATTAGACAAATGAGGAAAAACCTCAGTCTAACAACTGTCTTGGCAGATTCAGGATCTCAGAATAAGTAGATCTTCCTGTTGCTCTCTACACTTATATTGTAGAAAATCCAACTGAAGTCTGAATTCTTGTTTTCCCCATGCAGGCTGTTCAGTGGAAAAACCCTATACCTCTTTACTTGGGTCTTAGGCCACAAGCAGGTTCTGACTGACTTTAGATTATATTGGAGGAACAGCTTTTTGGAAAAAAATTGTTGTTCCTATTGCTGATCTCTGTGCTCCCCCTTGTGGCTGTAACTTGTTTTACATAATCATGCAGGAAAAAATATTTGTGGTACAGCATAACTCTGGTGTTCTTAACTGAGGTTCTAAACTGACCAGTCAATCACACACCTTATTTGGAACCGAAAAGGATGCAATTAGGTAGCAGCAGACCACACACGAAAAAGTACAGTACTGTGTTAAATGTAAAGTATTAAAAAAAAAAAAAGAACAGAAAGCAGCATTTTTCTTCTGCACAGTAAAGTTTCAAAGCTGTATTAAGTCAATGTTCAGTTTTTCTTTTGAAAGAACAACCATAACATTTTGTTCAGAGTTAGGAACATTTCAAACAATCTCCATTCTTGAGGTGTTCATAACACTGTGGTTCTGCTGTATCATGTATAGGTCAAAAAAAGCTAATGACAGATGAATTTCTACTAGGCATGCATATTTCATGTATGAATGTTAAACATAATGGGCTTCCCTTGTCCCTGCTGTAATTCAGTGTTTACTGAACTGAAGGTACCCCTGTGAATGAGTAACTGCACAAGACATCAATTATACTTGTGCCAAATTCAGTCCTGGTGTCAGCAAGAAGTCCCAAAATGTGAAATACTGATTTTAAAATTAGGTCTGTCACTTGCCCCTTCATTTTACTGTTAATAGATCTTTCCCATTAACAACTGAAATGACTGACTAATATTCAGTTTTTAAAGTTTACAATTTATATAATGCAGGGTGTCATGGGAAGGAATATGTTAAATATAGCTAAGAATCTGAATATATTAAATTTGTGAAACCAAGCTTTAAATTTCCCTAGCAATCATAACTGCCACATTGTGTGCATATATAGTAAAAATTTGACAGCAAATATGGTATACAAAATACTACACATAAACAAGGGGACTGAGCTATAATTGCTTTGGCTGTGAGACCATAACTTTTTGGATTTACTGAGAGCTTGTCTTCACTACCACACTAAATTGGCATCGCTGCCATTGATGGAGTGGTGTTGATTTAGCAGATCTGGTGAAGACCTGCTATGTCAAGGGGAGAGCGCTCACCCATCGGCATAGCGCAGCGTAGACACCGCTTTAAGTTGATGTAAGTTACGTTGACTTAAGTTGATGAAACTTAACTAGCGTAACTTGGATCAACTTACAGTGTTAGTGTAGACAAGGCCTGAGTGGAAATTCTCATCCTCTTAAACTTGCTTTAATCGAGTTGTCTGTTTCTCTTCACCCAATTCTTTTCTTATAAATAACTTCTACCATAACGAGGGGCACACTTTTCAACATGAGAGCAAGTAGGATTTAATGTGTACAGTAAAGACATTTTTACAGCCCTGTTAGGTATTTGCTCTTTTCCTCCCCATTTTCCGCCCCCCTCTCTCAAATCTAACAGCAAGGTCTGGAAACAAATGTTTACTTATCTGCATTAGACAACCTAATGTGGGTGCCTTTAAAAGATGTAGTTCCAGTTGGGGATGTTGGAACTGTATGAATTATAGTAGCTCAGTAAAAACTTAAAATTTATGGTGTCCAAATCCTCTCATCTCTCTAAGCTCACAAAGAGGAGACCATTTTAAACCTCTTTTGGGAAGCGACTGCTTTTTGCACAATGCATAGCACAAAGGTTCCCTGTTTGAGGCTTCTAGGGGCTACTGCAATAAAAATAATTCAACCAAGATGTCCTAACTTTCCAGCTAAACTGGGTGATGGAGTTAACAGCTTCATTAAAAAAGCATAGGTAGTTTGATAGGAAGCATAGTAGCTAGGCAGATGCAAGGGGGAAACCACCATCTTGATGGCTCCCTCTCCTCAGCCAGCCAGCAGAGCTTTCCATTGCTCATAGCTGCTGTTTGTTTTCTGAAAGTAGATAGGAATGCTTTCATTTGAAAAGGCAAATGAAGACACCCCTGTGCTGCTGAGTGATAGCACATTGAGGCTAAGAAGTGGAACAGCAGTTGCAGTTATGCCATTGCTTTATCTTCTCTGCTTTAGTGACTGTTAACAAGTCATATATGTCATTGAAGCACATGAGGCTTTCTGCTAAACATGACTGTTATTTCTGACATTTGCAAGCAATTCAGGAATAGGAGAATTGACATTCCTTGCTAGCAAATGTTCTATTCACCCATGATTTGGCCACTACAAGCATTAATGGATGTCTTCATTTATCCATTGAACTGGCATATTTATGCAACTTGATCTCCATTCTTTTTCTGGGGTGTGGGGGTGGGACAGGGAAGGGAATGGGGAGGAAACAAGTAGTTTCCTCTTAGGTTTTTTTTTTACATTGTTGAAAACAGGTTCTTCTAAGGCTAGGACTAAGGTCTCAAACATTAGAAAAAGGACATGCTTTGCTGGTAAGGTGAAAAAATGACACTCAAATGTCAGGAAACTAATTGAAAAGCTTGTCTTGTAATTTTCAGCATTTCTCTAGTGTCAGAAACAAGACACTGTTCAACTTTATGGTAAACAAACAGCTGAATTTACAGCTAGTTCTTCTGAAACTGGCTTCTAGAGCCAGCTTTCAAAATCATTGCAATGCTAGCAGGATCGTCACATGGGGCAGACTGGCAAATCCACCAGGAAGCCTAGAATCCAACATTTTTGTTTTTTGTGTTCCTAATCTTTGACATTTACAACTCAGAAGAAAGGACTTTCTTCTCTTCAGGAGTTTACTTGACTGGAATTCTATGGCCTGTGTTAGGCAGCACGTGAGACTAGATGATCATAATGATCCTTTCTGGTCTTTAAAATCTTGTGGAGATTCAGCTTATTCCAACAAGAGTCCTTTTGCTGGTGTTCCTTATGCCACTTTCCTGAATGAAATAACCGATACTTGCAAAAGGACTCTATAGCTGGTATAAGTGCATCTCCAATGAGATTTTTTTTTTCCAGCATAGCTTTGTTGGTTGGGGTGTATTTACTTTGTATCTTCCTTTCCCATCCAAACTGGCATAGCTATACTGGTAATATTTTAAAGTGTTGACCAGGCCTTAGTGTAATAAATCAGCTGTTTACTTTCGTAACGCTCCTTCTTTTTTTTTTATTCTTAAAAAGAGAAGAGAGAAATGTGAACAGCTTCTAGTTACTAAGGCTGGGGCTTTCAAATGGACTTAAGAAAACTATTTTCTTCTGTGTTGTCAGAGATGGGTGAGCTGAGGTTGGAAGTTTAGTGACTAATTTTCATTATTACATTGTATTGTGGTGGCTGGAGGCCTGAGCTCCATTTTGCTGTGCACTTGAGAAAATACCACAGAGCTGGTCCCTGGGCTGAAGAGCTCACCATTCAAGGCTCCATTCAGAAATAACAGAAAATGTGCAAATGGCAGAAGTGCTTAATGACTTCTTTGTTTCGATTTTCACCAAGAAGGTTGGTAGTGATTGAACATCTAACGTAGTGAATGTCAGTGAAAATGAGGTAGGATCAGAGGCTAAAATAGGGAAAGAACAAGTAAAAAATGAGTTAGACAAGTTAGATGTTTTCAAGTCACCAGGGCCTAATGAAATGCATCCTAGAATACTCAAGGAGCTGACTGAGGAGATATCTGAGACATTAGCAATTATCTTTGAAAAGTCATTGAAGATGGGAGAGATTGCAGAAGACTGGAAAAGGGCAAATATAGTGCCCATCTATAAAAAGGGAAATAAGGACAACCCAGGGAATTACAGACCAGTCAGCTTAACTTCTGTACCCAGAAAGATAATGGAGCAAATAATAAAGCAATCAATTTGCAAACATCTAGAAGATAAGGTGATAAGTAACAGTCAGCATGGATTTGTCAAGAACAAATCATGTGGAAACTAACCTGATGGCTTTCTTTGACAGGGTAACAAGTCTTGTGGATGGGGGGAAGCAGTAGACCTGGTATATCTTGACTTTAGTAAAGCTTTTGATACTGTCTCACATGACCTTCTCATGAACTACGGAAATGCAACTTAGATGGAGCTACTATAAGGTGGGTGCATAACTGGCTGGAAAATGTTCCCAGAGAGTAGTTATCAGTGGTTCACAGTCATGCTGGAAGGGCAAAGCAAGTGGGGCCCTGCAGGGATCAGTTCTGTTCAATATCTTCATCAATGATTTAGATAATGGCATAGAGAGTAAACTTATAAAGTTTGCGGATGATACCAAGCTGGGAGGGGTTGCAGGTGCTTTGGAGGATAGGATTAAAATTCAAAATGATCTGGACAAACTGGAGAAATGATCTGAAGTAAATAGGATGAAATTCAATAAGGACAAATGCAAAGTACTCCATTTAGGAAGGAATAATTAGTTGTACACCTACAAAATGGGAAGTGACTGCCAAGGAAGGAATACAGCAGAAAGGGATTTGGGGGTCATAGTGGACCACAAGCTAAATATGAGTCAACAGCAGGGCTGTCCCTAGGGGGGTGCAGGACCTGGGGCAGAAGTGACTGATTCGTCTCTTCTGGGACTGACCATGCTGGCCAATTGCACTGGTACACGGGGCCTCCCAAAGCGCAGGGCCCGGAGTAGTTGCCCCGATTCACACTAGCCAAAGGATTGCTCTGGTCAACAGTGTAACACTGTGTTGCAAAAACAGCTAACATCCTTCTGGGGTGTATTAGCAGGAGTGTTGTAAGCAAGACGTGAGAAGTAATTCTTCTGCTCTACTCTGTGCTGATTAGGCCTCAACTGGAGTATTGTCCAGTTCTGGGTGCCACATTTCAGGAAGGATGTGGACAAACTGGAGAGAATCCAGAGAAGAGCAAAAAAATGATTAAAGGTCTAGAAAACATGACCTTTGAGGGAAGATTGAAAAAATTGGTTTCAGAGTAGCAGCCATGTTAGTCTGTATCCACAAAAAGAACAGGAGTACTTGTGGCACCCTAGGGACTCAATGCTCAAATAAATTTGTTAGTCTCTCAGGTGCCACAAGTACTCCTGTTCTTTTTGAAAAAATTGGGTTTGTTTAGTCTGGAAAAGAGAAGACTGAGAGGGAACATAAGTTTTCAAGTACATAAAAGATTGTTACAAGGAGGAGGGAGAAAAATTGTTGTTCCTAACCTCTGAGGACAGGACAAGAATCAATGGGCTTAAATTGCAGCCAGGGTGGTTTAGGGTGGACATTAGGAAAAACTTCCTAACTGTCAGAGTGGCTAAGCACTGGAATAAATTGCCTAGGAAGGTTGTGGAATCTCCATCATTGGAGATTTTTAAGAGCAGGTTGGACAAACGGGCTAGATAATCCTTAGTCCTGCCAGGAGTGCAGGGGATTGGACTGATGACCTCTCAAGGTCCCTTCCAGTCCTATGATTCTATGTTTCCTGCAAACCCATAAACCAGAAGCGACACATGGGGTGGTTATGTAAGGTCACATACCCCCTCCCCCCAGATTTCTGCTAGGGTTTGCAGCCCAGAACCCCTCACTGTGCAGCAGTTCCTGGAGCTGGCAAGTTGCAAGCTTGGACCATGGGGAGAGGCAGCAGCAGAGAGAAGTAGGGAGGGGCTGCTGAGGGTAAAATGGGAGGGTGTGGGGGGAGACATGCCTGGGAAGGGCATGACTCAAGCTGTTTTGGGGGGTGGTTTGAACCTTAAAATTGTGCTTGCCCCACTATCAGCAGGTACCAGTTGTCTCTGCCATAAGCACATTTGTAAGTGATGGCAGGATGGGGGGCCTTGGTGATCTTCAGGGGGATGATGTGTGTATGTGCATTTATACATGCTCCTGTACATCTCTATTCCAGCTGTAACCAGAGACAGAGGTACCAAAGTGCCATAACAGAGATTACACAATCTACTCTCACAAGAGCAGAGTGTTGTCTGCACTCAAATTGTGTAGATTTGAGTTTATCTTGTATTAGGGTGTTTCCCAGGTTGTAACTTGTGTTTAGATGTTATACTTATTCTTGCAGAATTCATAAGGGTACTATGAAAACTCCATCCAAGTTGAAACTTGGCAGCAAATTTGTGTGCACACTTTTTCAGAAAGCTCAGTTGAATATTTAAGCTATTGTAGGCCTCTTAAATATACCCACTGAAGTTGTTTTGCACTTACGTAGATTAAAGCTGACATTTCTTGCATTTTAGGATTTTGCAAGAACTTCAAAACTTTTTTTTTTTTTGCAATAGAAAGTAAGCAACTACTTGCCATTTATCTGAAACTCTGCACAAGAATAATGTCCCAGTGGCAAATTTCATCCTGTTAATATACAGATGTACACCAAAACCATAGGCTTATAATAGGCTGCTGTATCTTGCACTGGGATATGTGCACATGTAGGAATATAAAAACAAAGCTGATTATTTTCACATATGGGACTATTGGTCTCCCATATCTACATACTATCCACAATTGACTCCCGAGCATCTTTTCTCCCACATCCCTTACCGTATGCAATTATGTCCACTTCTCATACCATATAAAAAACATTTGTGTGCACTAACATTTTGAAGTCGTCATTTCTAGAAAAATGGTCTGGTGCACACTAAAATATGACTTTTTGTAACCAGATACAAGCAACTTTGTGCACCTATGGATGGGTTCATCATGGCCCCCCAAACTAGCTGATCACACTGTGCAGAAAAACTAAGGGGAAAACTTTGAGCATGTTGTTAAGTAATAATGTAATTCTATCAATTTTTTTCCCCCTCTGAGTGGCACATGTTCAAATTAGCCATTCTTCAGACCTCAGAAGAAACTCTAGACAACATCCAAGATGGCACATGGATTGGTTTGAAAATGATGAAAGCACAAAGATCCTCAAGGAAAAGAATGATGCATTACCATTGAGCCGAAGATCACCACTGATACAGAACTGAAGTGTGTCAATCACTTCACGTACCTTGGCAGTAGTATCTCAAGTGACAGTTCTTGATCCAGAGAACTATCAAACAGAATACAAAAAGCAAGCCAGGCCTTGGGAATCCTTTGTCATAGGATATTCAACCAAAACACCATCAAACAAAACTGACAACCTAGAAGGTAACAGTGACAGCCTCCCATCTAGATGGGTGTGAAACATGGACAGTTTAGTACAGACACATTAAGCAACTTGAGAAAATTCACATGTGTTGTCTGTCTTCTACTCTGAAGGTCCACTGGCATGACGAAGTGCCAAATGCTACCATCCTTGGGGGAGGGGAGGAAATAAAAACAACCAGCATCTTGGCAATGATCATCAAAGCTTAACTTTTGATGGACAGGTCATGTTCTCAGAGTGGGGGTGGTGACAATCCTGAAAAAGAACTTTCTGTAGCAAGCTAAAACTCGGAAAGCACAGCGGGGGTGGCCAAACAAAAATGTTTCTAAGACCCCTCTAAGCAGAATCTGACTTCGAAGCTAAACAGCGATAACTTTGAAGAAACAACCCATGACAGATCTGAAGGGAGAGCACCTTTCAATAAAAGTTGTCAACACTTTGAGAAAAATGTAAAAAACTGTGTATGTGTGTAAGGACAACATCCTATCATGTCTTCAGTGCAAATCTGCACATTCCTATGTGACATCTTCACAATCGTGCTCCTCATAGCTTTGAATTTATAGCCATATGAGAACAAATGTGATGCCATGTCATCCTCTGATACAACAGACAGCCATACTGTGCAGCACAGGTAGATGTTAGTCAGTGCACCACTTTCTAGCAACCAAGAGAGCTCTAGGACCATAATCTGTCCCGCCTGTGTGCAAGGGGGAGTTAACTCTCTCAACCCTCTCCATCCCCTTAGTGCACAGCACAGGGTCATTCCTTGAATGGTCTTTTTAAGGCTCTTATTTGTGAGCTTGCATGAATACACATTACTCGGGTTAAGGAATTCAGATAACTATACAATCCTGCAGTTGATGAACTTTGTTCATTTCCTGCAGTTTCAGGGGAATCTTGGCCACAGGGCTGTACCTTTGATTACACTTCTACCCCACTCCCTGTCCCTCCTGCTAGATTAGAACACTGCTCAGAATTTTCCTTTGTATAGGACTCCAATGTTCATGAACTGGCCACTTGAGGGTGTCTTGGATTACTGCACAAAATGCTTTCTCCACAGTTTGATTACATTGCTAGCAAGATTGTGCTGTAATTCTTGGTCAGAGCATTTCATGAAAGCTATAACTAATATTCCTCATCCAACACAAACACATCATTGAACATCAGCAAACAAAGAGCAGTTGAAGGCAAAATGAAGAAAAATTGCAAGTCTAACGCCAAGCCGGAGCCACCTTCATTTACCCCTAAGGCAAGGGGGTAGGTAAAGGATCTGAACCAGAGTTAGCATGCAGCTGCCACTGGACCTTCCTCCTGCAAAAACAAACAGCAAATCTTGGGACCTGCTTCTGATCTCACTATCATTAATATTTTTTTAACTCCAGTGACGTCTCTTGTAGGTGAGGGGATGGTTGCATGCATCTGCACACTGACATTAATTATATGGTGTGCTTGAGTTACTTTTGATCTAAGAGGTTGTATGGTAGGCTATTATATTGTATCAGGAAAAGTGCAGAATATTGCCTTTATTGTCCTATATGAGCCTAGAGTAACTAAGAACAGTGGGATCTAGAATCAGAAAAGATCTTCTGAGTAACTTGTTCTCTCCCTAACAATGTAAGATTGTACACTTCCTGAATTTAGAGTCATGACCATCCCTAAAGGCAGGACAGTCACACAATGTACATTTCAAATCCAGTTCCCAGGCAGAATGACTCTGGGACAGCATTTGTCCCAAAATCTCTGCAGCACCACTCTGTACCTGTGCCAGCTTCTTCCCAGTGTGGGAGGGCTGAGGTAGGCCTTAGCCCCCTCTTGCCATGAGGCCCTGCTTGCTGCTGCTCCTCTTCCTCCTGGAGGCTCAGCCAGGCCAGAAGCTGGAGCTGGACAGTATTAAGAGCTGCCTGTGTGGCTGTGGGGAGCCCCAGACCCTCTGCCTCCCCTGGGCAGCATTCCCTGGGGTGGGGGTGGCAGAGGGCTGCTCTTGGGCATCCTGGCATCCCACCCAGGGCAGGTGTAGTGTCCAGGGCTCACCCAGTGGCCTGGGCTCCCTGGGTGGCTCTTACTGCTGCCTGGCTTGGCCAGGGGGCAGGACTTCAGGAGGAGGGGAAGGGAGCAGTGCTACAGAGGGGGCAGGGCTCTTGAATGTGTCCCATTTTTGCATCTTGAAAAGGTGGTCACCTTGCCTGAAATAGTGATAAGAATATTTTTTCCTTTATTAAAAATATGCACTCTCTCCATCAACTTCAAATGAAGCTGCTTATGTTTTAGAGAATGGTTTCTGGACTGACAATATAGTATCTTCCAGGAAGACTTAAGACAAAGTCCTCTTCTCCTACAGAGCAGGGACAGCATCAGGACTGCCTCAACCCTGACCCCCAAACTACCCTGTGTGCAAAACTGGATGAAGTCATTCTCAGTCCCAAAGCACTAGGTAAACTAGTGCTCTCCATCTCCTTGTGGCCCTGCCTACATCCACTCCTTCAGGAAGTGGGATGGGACCACTTTCCAACAGCATACACTGTGCCAAAGAAGGTGAGGGTGTAAAACCCTCACAGAACTGGGAGTGGAGGAGGGCAGCAGCTAAAGAATGGGCAACTCTGGTGGGAAGCCTCCTGGACTTCTCCTCCACTCCACGATGCCCTGTATGTTGGCCGCTGTCGGAAGACCAGATACTGGGCTAGATGGACCTTTGGTCTGACCCAGCGTGGCTGTTCTTAGTTCACTGCAACTTTTTGTTCTCATCCCTTTGCCCTCATCACTAACAGAACCCCCTGATATAGTGTGTGTGTGTGTGTGTGTGTGTGTGTGTGTGTGTGTGTGTGTGTGTGTGTGTGTGTGTGTGTGTGTGTGTGTTTTGAATGAACTCACACAGGAAACTAAGAGTGTAGATGTCACATTATTGACATGAACTGTGACTGTATAGATCATTGTTGCAACAAAGGTCATATAATTTCACCAAATCTTGTACAAAGAAGGTCAAGTAAGGTGTCTATAGGAAGGTTGTAATTTGCAGGTTATGATTATGCTGTCTGTATGTGTGTATCGTTTTTGTATTTGAAATTTATGAATATTGGCTATGTACTTGTATCTCAATGTATTTTGATTCTAAGTCGCCTCAGTGAGGCTTTTGGTCAGCTTCTTGAGAGAGGACTATTTTCAGTAAGTGCCCAATCAAGAAATATTTAACTGACAATAGTCTTTGGGAGACTCCAATCCACATCTGAGCTTTCCTGGGAACATTCTAACTAACATGTAAACAGTGGCATTGGCCTGCAAAAAGCTGAAGCATTCATGGACATGCGACTTGCCCAGGTAGCTACAAACTCCATCTTGTTGCTGTGATTTTTGCACCAAAGAACAAAAGGGTTTCCACCCACAAGAGAGAGAATATGAAAGGCCATGGGAGCCCCTCCATTTGGTCTTCAGCTGGCTCAAGAGATGGCCTCTCCACCCCAAAGAGATGCCTGAAAGAAACTGGAACAAAGGACAGTAACTACGGGGGTGTGAGTGATTGCTGGACACAGATTAGGAAGGAGTCAAGTCTGTGAAAGAAGCTTATTGGAACATCTCTGGGGGTGAGATTTCATCTGTAATCAGTTTCTTAATGTATTAGGCTTAGACTTGTGTGTTTTGTTTTTTATTTTGCTGGGTAACTTACTTTGTTCTGTCTGTTATTACTTTGGAACCACTTAAATCCTACTTTTTATATTTAATGAAATCACTTTTTGCTTATTAATTAATCCAGAGTAAGTGATTAATACCTGGGGGAGCAAACAGCTGTGCATATCTCTCCCTCAGTGTTATAGAGGGCGGACAATTTATGAGTTTACCCTGTATAAGCTTTATATAGAGTAAAACAGATTCATTTGGGGTTTGGATCCCTTTGGAAGCTGGGTGTCTGGGTGCTAGAAACAGGAGTACTTGCTAAACCATTTTCAGTTAAGCCTGCAGCTTTGGGGGTGTGGGTCAGACCCTGGGTCTGTGTTGCAGCAGATTAGCGTATCTGGCTCAACAAGAGTAGGTTCTGAAGGCACAGAAAACAGGTCAGATGTAGTCTCAGCACATCAGATAACAGTCCCAAGGGGGTCTCTGTGACCAAGCCCATCACAATAGTTATTGTCTAATAGGTATATCTCCATATATATTTTAATCTCCTAGAGCTGGAAGGGATCCTGAAAGGTCATCGAGTCCAGCCCCCTACCTTCACTAGCAGGACCAAGTACTGATTTTGCCCCAGATCCCTAAGTGGCCCCCTCAAGGATTGAGCTCACAACCCTGAGTTTAGCAGGCCAATGCTCAAACCACTGAGCTATCCCTCCCACATAGTTGTTGGGGCATGTAGCACACTGGATGCACTACACCACATGTTGTGATAGGTAGGTATAGGACCCATGTATCTTGAAAGGTGTGTGGTGGTTTTTGTTTTGGCGGGGGGATGGTATTGAACTTTGTAGCAGTGGAAATATCTGCAGGTTTTGCGCCTGTTCTGACAGGATCTGGTGGTGCTTTGAGTTAGTGTCTTGTCTGTGGGGAGTTTGTTTCTGATGAGGTTGGATGGGTGTCTAGAAGAGGGGGTTCATGAAAGATTTTATTCAGGATGGGGTCCCCATTGAATATGGGTTGTAGTTGTTTGATACCCC
>NW_020664436.1:29155272-29386238 GCF_002925995.2 Terrapene triunguis
TTATGACGTGTTCTTTGTGCATGGAAACAGTCATAGGTTACCTGAACTTCTGGAACCTTCAAGTATCCGTGTGAGCTTCAATTAAATGTTCTTCCCTCTCCAATTCTCTAATCTTGATGTTTATATAAATATATCGCAGGCATCTTTTTGTACCAATTTAAAAAAAAATCCTATCTGCCTAAACAATTAATTCATTACCACTATCGCCAACATAAAGAAAACCAAAATGTTTTGAAGGATGAGATGTTGTGTTGCCTAATGTTTGCTCTCTATGACTGAAGCAGCTCCTGAGGAAAGGTCAAGGGAAGAATTTCACCCTATAAATTGAAGTGGGGAGACTTTTTTTTTTTTTTTCCGAAGCCAAAAGTACTTTCCACTCTGCTTATTTTAAAAAACAAAAACGAAAAATAGAAAATGGATGTATCGTTAGAACAATGTCACTGCAGGGAAATGTTGACATAATGTGCATTAATTCATGATGAGGGCCTTTCATGTAGCTGAAGGCAAAGCCTGTTGTCTGAAAATTACAACTGAGGGGAAGGAGAAACTTTTTGGTACCAACTCTTTCCCCTCAATTTGGGTCAAGGAGCTAATAAATGGATATAAGGGGCTGACTTTTCAGCTGACATAACTCAAGCTGAACCCAGGCAAGACCAAAGTGATGATGGCTGGAAAAGCGAAACAGTTTGAAGAACTAGCCAAGATGATGTCCCCACTTTTAAATGCAAGCATACAGCCACCACTGATCAGGAGTGTTAGTCTTGCATCCTGTTACCTTCCTCACCAAGGTTGAATGATCAGCTAGTGTCAATATCTAAAAACGCTGCCTTTCACCTACAGCTTGCTAGGAAACCTTGTTCCTTCTCAGACAAGGACCTGGCCAAGGTGATCCATGGATTTGTCACCTCCAGGCTGCATTACTGTAACTCACTGTCCCTGAAGCTGAATGTGAAGATGATGCACAGGCTCCAACTGGTACTGCCTGCCTTCTACATGGTTTAGGCTGTAATGAGCCCATCAGCCCTGTGCTCAAGCCCCTCCACTAGCTTCCAGTCAGTTTCCAATGCCAGTTTAAGTCTTTGATCCTAATCCTCAAAGCAATTAATGAATCAAGTCAGTTAGATTAAAGAACCACTGAGCCAGCTCTGTAGCCTTGGGACAATGCAGATCACAAAGTGCAAAATAAAGCATTCCTGGTGGAAGGGTTCTAGCAATAGAATGAACAGGTGGACTCGGATTCTGACAACATTTCTTAAAGATAAACGTTCCTCTTGGAAAAGGCCTTTCCATTACAAGACAGACCCTAGTCTACTGACACACCCTAGGCTACTCAATAAACCCTTACAAAAAAGGAAACAAATATAACAAAACCAAAACCCCATACCCCAAGCAGATTTTTAACTCCAAAAAGGTAGAAATGGCAGACACTCCAGGAAGTCCACTAGGGACTTTGCGGTTGGTTGGTTGGTTTGTTTTTTAAGGTGGAAATCTGGCACTATATATGGTGATAGGCAACAGTAGACACCCCTAAGAGATGTTGGTCCAATACCTCTAAAGTAAGCATGAATATATTATCCAACACCTCTGTTAAACCAGAAACTATTTTTGTTTGAGTACTAATCTGAACTCCAGACTAGTTTCTAATAAACTCCTCAGGGCAGGAACTGTGTGGGTTGTGTGTGGTTTGTTTGGTTTTTTTTTTTTTTTTTTAAACTTAAGTTATCTGGACGTAATTAAACTGCACCTACTGCATTCGGCTTTAAACATCTTCCTGAGATACTAGTGGAATGAAAAGAATGGTGATGTTGTCATCAGTCAGTTTTTTCCCAAATACAGCCTTATTATTGATAATTCTACCATTTCCATCTATAATGGACCAATACCATTGTTAGGGGAAGTTGATACCCTTTCTTCTATTTGTTCTAGATTTGTTTTTATTTTTTATAGATGCTTTCACTTCCCGTCTAACCCAGGTCCGGTTTAAAGAAAAAAATGTTTGGCCTTCTTCCTCCATTATGGGATTGGCTTTTGGGCATCTAGTAAAGTGTTCTTAAACAATTTTTAATTATCATTCATTTTTCTGATTAAATTCTTTGTTCCATGTGACTTAGTTTATAATTGTTTTCAGCTTTGTGAAATTGGTCCTCTTTAAAGCACTAGGTCAGGGATCAGCAACCTTTGGCACACAGCCCATCAGGGAAATCCACTGGCAGGCCAGGCCAGTTTGTTTACCTGCACGTTGGGCCAATTGCAGCTTCCACTGGCTGCGGTTTGCCAGTAAACCATGCTGATCCCTGCACTAGATCTAGACTTTATTTGGAATACACATTATCTGTGTGGTCAAGTCATCACTTGAACCTAAGTTACTATTAATTTTTAGTTCTGTGATCAGTTCCGCTTGATCTGTCAGGATGACGTCCAATATAGAATTCCCCCATGTTGGATGCAACACTTCTTGAGTGTTGGAGAAATGCCTTCCATAGGATTGAAGGGAATCTCAGCCAAAAGACATGGATACTTTAATCACTCACTTCCAGAAATGGGGACTAATTCTTAATGAAGCAAAGACAGTGGCCACCGCTTTCCATCTTAATAGTCTTGCCAATCAACCCATGTTGACTTGCATCCAAGAATGGCTGTTGTCACATACTTGGGAATAAAGCTTGACGGTAGCCTGACAAAGTGCCCCCTCTCCCCAGAACACCTGAAAATGAAGATCCCTTTCTGTACCACTTTGATTTTAAAAAACAAAAAAACAACGATTGGGAATGTCCTAGAGAGAAGACCCTTCTGTTCTTCATACATCTGTACTAGATTTGGTATCTGCTCTAGCTAAATACTGGTCTGGGAGCACATGACCATTGCCAACGAGTTCAATTTGGCCACTCATACTAGTGGCTGCTTGACTTATACACCATCCTCCCATCAGTATGTGCTAGCATACATATGTAAGCAGAGTCAGGATGAGCTCTACCCTGACATCTGTTGGTGAATTGTGGCGAGTTGTGGAAAAGAACTTCAGGGGCTGATCTTGTTTGCATAGGCACACCCACTGTGTGTGTGTGTGTGGTCACTTTGGCTGCTGTGGGATCCCCAGTTTCTCTGTTATTGGGGCAGGAAGAATAAAGTGTTTATGTGAATCAAGAACAATGAAACTGTTTTATTACAGAGGGACTCACCATCAACTAAGTAGCACTTGCTAGACAAGGGACATGGGTTCCACAACCTAGTGAATTGAGAGAGGCTGGGGACAGGTATTTGTATCTGATGGTATGGGCCCCTTTTGAGGGCCTGAAATACCAATTGCACCTCCTCCTCCTCCTCTCTCTACTATGGAATATCAGAGCTAATTTTAATTCTATTAGGAGTCTAGTTACAGGCTGATGAGCTGAATTCACTTTGGGCCAATGGTGCACCAGCACTGAGGCTCCCCTACTACAAGCTGAAATCACTGAGTGCTGTGGGGGGGCCTGAAGCTATGTTGCTGAGTGGCTGGCAGAGCAGAGCAGTTTGCGGGACAACTGGAGTGGCTCGTGGGACGGCTGGTGGAGCAAAGCAGGTGACGGGATGGCTCACAGTGAAGGCTGCAGCAGAACCCCATGGAGAGGTGGGGCAGTCAGCCTCAGACCACGTAAGGTGCCCCTTAACACTGCTGTGCCCCCTCCCTCCCCCCGGGCTTGGAGGTAAAACTCTGCAGATAAACGTTTGAACTCTGGGGCTGCACTGACCAGGAACAGAGACTTTTGGGTTGTTTGGACTTTTGGGACTTTGGGTGATTTTTTGGGTTGCTGGACTTAAGACCCTGAGGGGAAAAGGATACTGCCAAATTTACTTGGGGGTGGGTCTTTTGCTCATGGTTTGTGTTATGAATCCTGTTTGTGGTGGTTCCCTAACATAATGCCGCATTGTTTCCCTCCTTTATTAAAAGGATTTTGCTACACTCAAACTCCGAGCTTGCAAGAGGGGAAGTATTGCCTCTTAGAGGCGCCCGGGGGGTGGTATGTAATTGTCCCAGGTCACTGGGTGGGGGCTCGAGCCGGTTTTGCATTCCGTTATTTGAAACGGAACCCCTAGATACTGAACCTGGCCCTTGTTGCTGCCAACTCAGACGGGCAGAAGGGTTACACATAGCTTCACCATACCTTTTGAGATGCCATTACTGTTAAGCCTACCTGGAGAGCTATTACAGGCTATACCAACCTATTGCATGTCTGGCTGACTGCCTCATTCTCAGACAGGAAACATATAGTGCCAATGTGAAGATCTCCTTGTATTCAGGGGAAGAATCCCATTCCTGTGGATCTGTGACACAAGGGCTGATCTCTCAACACCCCTTGCTACGGCAGCTCTCAGACGAGTGCTACTGGGCTTTTACTATGTACAGTCAAGCAGCGCTGCAGGGAGCTGAGAACTTTCCCACTGATTCTTCCTTTCTATAAGGACCTAGACTCTAACACTAACCTCAGGTGTCCATCGCTACACCTATGTCCTTATCTGCTTGATCCTGGACCAGGCTCAACAGGCTACTCTCTAGCTCATTCAGATTTGCATCAGCATGTCTTGGCTTCTTCCCCACACTGTGACTGACACTAACTCATGTGGTAGAAGAGCACCTAGCCCGACATCTGGAGGGCAGTTTAAAACCCCTAGCCTCCCTGGATACAAAGGCTATCTTCTGGGTACAGAACCCGAAGATTGAGCTGTGATGTCTGCATATGAGAGAGAGCGAGGATGCAACACCCTGAATTAGGAACTTGTCCTCTATCATTTAGAAATTCCAAGGATGTTTTAGTACTGGCAGCAGGAGGACTACAGCATATGTCATTCTAATTGAAGTCCCCCATGATGACACAGCTTTTTCCTTACTCATTATGTATAGGTGTTTAAGGAGCCATTCAACCTGTTCCCTTGTGTGATTTGGTCTGTAGTAACTCAAGTGTAGAAAACTCAAGTTAGCCTAAGGCCTGGTCTAAGCTACAAAGCTTTATCAACGTAAACCACCTTGCGTCGACTTGGTTGTGCATGAGTCTGCATCTAAACTTGTCTCCCACTGATATAAGTGCCCCATTATGGCAACACCGTAACAGCACCTCCCTGAGTGGCATTGAGCCATGGTCAACATACTGAGGCTGACACATTGCATGACCTAACAGTCCTCTAGTAGCTGTCTTTCAGTGCCTGATACTGACTGTTCTGGTCACAGTTGTGAACTCTGCTGCCCTGAAGTCATGCAGACTGGAAGCCTGCACCCCTGTTTAAAAAGCCTGCAAACTTTTGAAATGCCTTTTCCTGATTGCCCAGCTTGGTGAGCACACCTAGCTGTTCTCCCTTGTTGTGTGCAACTGCGCAACCCAATGTGCCGGCTCCACACTCTAGACGTGCACGTGCCTGGAGTAGGCAGAAGGTATTGAATCCCCTGGGCCTGTGGGAGAAGAGGCTATGCAGGCTCAACTATGGTGCAGTCATAAAAACGACCTCTACAAGCAGATTGCATGGGGAAAGCAGGAGAAAGGGTACAACACGGATCAGCAGCAGTGCCACAGGAAAGCGAAGGAACTCTGGCAGACATACCAGAAGACCAGGGGGACCAAGAGTCAATCTGGGGCAAGCCACAGAGCTGTATGCCATACTTGGTGGTGGAGACCTGACCATGACTTTGCACACAACCATGGATACCTACAGGGAACCCATGACACAGGTCCCTTCTGTGCACAATGAGGAGGAGGATGGGGGCATGAGCATGGGTTTGCATGATGCAAGGCAAGGAATCTTGGGTAAGTGTGTGAATGTATTTCCCATTGCAATGTTTAAATGCACTAATAGTAGTCCAACATAGCAGGACACAGCTATTGACTTTTCATTAATTTTACTTGTGCTAGAAGAGGCAGTGGTACAAGAAAGAGAGGTAGTTATCTGCTCTTCATAACCCTCTAGAATTAGGCATAGGGTTGCCCTTGAGTCTCTAGGAATTAGATATAAATCTCCAGGGGACTGCTGAGAGCAACCCGGGAGATAAATCATAGGGCAATCTGAAAATGAATATTGTTGAATCTGATTTATACTGTAGTCCAGCCAGTATTTAAAATGCCATGGTAATGTGCATTTGCCTGTCCAACAGTTGCACTGGGAGTGCATTTCTTTAGCTTGGTGGCTGCGACTCTGTCATGATGGTAAAGTCCGTACACAGTAACTGAAATACACAGGCACCTTCACATTGTCTCTTTAGTCTATGCTACACTGCAACTGCCTTACACTTTCAGTAAAAGAGGACCGAATATAGCCGCTCCGAAGGTACTGTAAAAAAGAAAGTTGTCTTAATGACTATTGGTGTGAAGACCTGACTCTAAAAACTGGCTTCGGAAAGTCGATTAAATTTATAGCAGAACGCATTTTGTGTTGTCACGCATTTTCCACTAAATATGAAAGGAGGTGAGCTGATAACAACATCCATGCAAAATGTACAAAACACCAGGAATCTGTGAAAAATCAGAAACTAACACCTCAGATTCTGTCCTCTTTTACAGAAAAGGACACCCCTTCAGAAAATCTAGTGATGGCAGCAGAAATTGGAGAAATTTTACCACAGTGTAGTTCATTTTAAGTTGCTAGTCAAGATTGTGGTAACAAAATGCTTCCATGGTTTCTACCAGATTCAGAAATTGCAAGAATAATATCTTGTGGCTGGATGAAAGCAACTACTATTACTGAGCATGTTTTGGCACCAAAATCGCAAGAACTTCTGCTAACTCAAGTTCATTAAGCAGTGTTCTGTGTCTTTTTCAGTTTGATCAGATGCCTCTAATAAAGGAAATAGAAGTTTCCCCTAGTAACTGTTCCTTATTTTTCCAAGACAGCAGGGATTAAACATGGCCTACTAGACTTTTTTACCACGATAATGATGAGACAAGTGAGACCATTGCATGCATTTCAAATATTCTAGAAGAAAATGGCCTTGGTATAAAACTGCATGTCATATTATGTAGCTGATAATGCCTCTGTTAATTTTGGGCAACACAGGTGAGTTTATCAGAAGCTTAAACAACCGAATGACAATGATTCAGGTTGGATGCAAATGCTATGTAATTCATAACTGTATTAAAAATGGCATGAGAGCTTTGAGTTTTGACATTGAAAGTCTTGTCCTGAAAGTGTGAATGAGTGGAGAGTTCTCTTCCTCTGCTAAAAAGACAATCTCTCAGTTCCTTATACTCAATTTCTACAAATTCGAAGAAGGAACTTCTGTGTCATGTACCAACTAGGTGGCTGTCCCTTCTGCCTGCGATAGTCCTACAATACTGGCCTGCATTAAAAGCATATTTCCTATTGGGGTGAGGATGTCAAGATATTAGAAGCATTCAGTGAGGCTGAGCAGGAGTCTCTGCCCTCTTTGTTTACTTTCTGCAAAGCCTGATGGGAGTATTTTTATGAAGCACTCCAAAAGCTAGAATGCAACAATGCCAGCTGTAGAGAATTAGATTAGAATGAAGACCTTCCATGATACAAACTAAAGAGAAGGAAAGAGGACAAGTGCTATGGAAGATCAGCTCAGGCTACTTTGTGCAATGCCTCCATCTAATAAGAGGCAATTTTAAGAAGGAAGCAGATCAGGCATTGTCAAGATGCATTGCATAACTTCAGAAATGGTATGATTTCAAGACATCTGTCTTCAAATGAATGTCAGTACTCTCACTGGACAATGAAGTAAAATGGTCTGATCTTGAAGTTGGCTGAAGTTCTTCGCATAGAGATTTATTTTGATAGGCTGTATGATGATTACTGCATTTTACAGCAAGTAAGAGGAGAAATTCATTTTAAAGGACCAAAAAATAGATCAGATTAGTAGAATGTTGGGAATCATTAAAGGGATCGATAAGAAGACAGAAAAGATCATATTGCCTCTATATAAATCCATGGTACGCCCACACCTTGAATATTGCGTGCAGATCTGGTCACCCCATCTCAAAGATGTATTAGAATTGGAAAAGGTACAGAAAAGAGCAACAAAAATGATTAGGGGTATGGAACAGCTTCTGTATGAGGAGAGACTGAGACTTTTCATCTTGGAAAAGAGACAACGAAGGGGGGGAATATGATAGAGGTCTATTAAAATCATGACTGGTGTGGAGAAAGTAAATAAGTGTTGTTTACTCCTTCTCATAACACATGAGCTAGGGCTAACCAAATGACATTAATAAGCAGTAGGTTTAAAACAAAGTATTTCTTCACACAATTGACATGTGGCATTCTTTGTAGAATATCAGGGTTGGAAGGGACCTCAGGAGGTCATCTAGTCCAACCCCCTGCTCAAAGCAGGACCAATCCCTAAATGGCCCCCTCAAGGATTGAACTCACAACCCTGGGATTAGCAGGCCAATGCTCAAACCACTGATATCCCTCCCCCTTGTTTAGTGTGTGACCAAGACCATAACAGGATTAAAAAAAGAATTAGATAAGTTCATGGAGGATAGGTTCATCAATGGCTATTAGCCAGGATGGGCAGGGATGGTGTCATAGAAGATTAGGGTTGGAAGAGACTTCAGGAGGTCTAGTCCAGCTCCGTGCTCAAAACAGGACCAACCCCAACTAGCCTGTTTCGCCAGAAGCTGGTAATGGGTGACAGGGGGATGGACAGGGCCGGCGGTTGCCTAGGGCGCCAGGATGTGGGGGGGGCAGCAATTCGGCAGCGGGGGGTCCTTCCGCGCTCTGGGTCTTCGGTAGCAATTCTGCGGCAGGTCCTTCACTCGCTCCGGGACCCACCGCTGAAGTGCCCCGAAGACCAGGAGCACGGAAGGACCCCTCCGCCGCAGAATTGCCAACGACGACCGGGAGCGCAGAAGGACCCCTGCCTAGGGCACCAAAAACCCTGGCACCGCTCCTGGGGATGGATCACTTGATTACCTGTTCTGTTCATTCCTTCTGAAGCACCTGGCATTGGCCACAGTCAGAAAACTGGATACTGGGCTAGATGGACCATTGGTCTGACCCAATATGGCTGTTCTCATGAAGTTTTCAAACAAATACCAGAAAGTGGAAATAGTCAAATGGTTAAAGTCCTGTCTTTCACACTTTCAATTCCAGTCTCAAATGCCTACTGTGAAAGGGTTTTCTGCTTAAGGACCCAGCTCTGGAGCAAAGAAAGAAACAGATTGAAAGTGTTGTGAACGCAGAATTACAGATGCAACTGAACTACAGTATGTTGTGCACTGACTTTTTGATGAATACGTCTAAGTCCCCGGAGTTGCTGAAAGCAGCAAGAAGCCAACTGAAGTACAGATTTAAGAAGAGAGAAACTGCGAGCAAAGGCACTCTGCTACAGGAGACCCAACATCTATAAAGCAAATACAATAACATTTGATTTTAAGTCTAATCAATGAATTTTTGCTTTTATATATAATTTCCTAATAGCATGCTATTTTATTTTCTGTATTTAAATAATGGAATTAACTAATGCACGCATACACACAAACATTTAAACATGCATTAACAAGCAAAGTAACCTAAACCTGCTCTCATTATTTAAAAATAAGATTCACATGACAACTGGAGATTTTGCAATGTTTATGCAATATGCTCTAACGTGAAATTGAGTCAGATGCTCCTTATTTCCACTGAGGCAAAATGATGGCTCTGTAGTGAATGAGTTCTAGAGTATAGCTGGTCAGACACTAATGCCATTACATCATGTGGTAAAACTTCTTGGAATAGGTCCAAATAGAGTTGGCAACCTTAGTTTAGGTGAGGGCAGGGAGGCCATGGAGAACTATTTGTTTATGTATGCACAGGTCGGTGTCCCTTGAATCCTCCTGAGAGATACCAATGAAACATTCATGGAGGTACTCTGAATCCTCCCCCAAAGGTTTCTAGGGATGGCAGCCTTATTTCTACAGCAGTAGGAAGTTTTCCTGTGCCACTCTGGCACCTGCCAAAGTTATCACAGTGCAGTAAACAAGCAAGCTGCATATGGCCCAGGTGGTACTTGAGATGCCAACAGCAGCTGTGCTCTGGGCCTGTGTTACCTGCAGGAGTGAGATCCGCTAAAATTACCACCACCACCACCACCTGTGGAAAATGGTACCAGTATTCAGTGTCCTTGTCTTATACTTGTTTTGTTTCATACAATCAAACAATTCCCTCCTCATTTCCTCCCCCCGACCAACTCCTGGTGGGCCCCCGTCAGTGTGACTGGGATTGGAGCGCGGTGCTGTGCACAAGCGCTCTGCAGCTGGTGTCAATAAGCATGTCTTTATGTTTAAAAGCAAGGGAAGGGAATTCTGAAATTAACTTTCACTTTCTGTTGTGACTATCTGTACAATGATGCCCATCTGAGGTTTTATCTGTAGCTGCTGCGGTTGCAGCCTTGAGGGGTGTGTGTCTTCCCTCCCCCAACATCTGTGAAACACCTGAGCCGGAAAAAGAGGACTTGAGATGACATGTCCAGCGAGATCCTGCACACCAGTGCTGTATCAGATCATGAACAGAGGTCCGGGAGGGTGTATATTTCAGACTGTATGGAGAAGGAAAGCATGGACAGGAGGCATGCCCAGCAGGAAAAGGAGAGGGAGATGCACCAGGTTATAATGGGGCTTCTCTGGGAGCAAACACTGATGCTGCAGACTCTTTTGGACCTACACGTTCAACAAGCATGACCTAGCTCCCTTTGCAGTCAAAGGAGAACAGCCCTTCCTCCTCCCCCATATTCCACTTGGCATCAGGGGCTGCATCCCTCTCA
Source organism: Terrapene triunguis (assembly GCF_002925995.2). Lineage (NCBI taxonomy): Eukaryota > Metazoa > Chordata > Testudines > Emydidae > Terrapene > Terrapene triunguis. The sequence continues at coordinate 29,166,002 of NW_020664436.1, forward strand.
CTCTACCCCTGGGGACAGTAAGGACAATCACAGCTTTATACATCGACCTGTGAGAGCCCCACAGTTGCTGTATGTGTAGCTGATATGGATTGAAATGGAGATGAACGTGTGTTCCCCTTAAGTTCTGTTACATTAATGCATTTCTGAAGTTTTTACTGTATTTTCCCCTAGCTTTATTTTCGGAACCGTTTTGGCTGAAATTCTTCCAAAAAAGTGATCCCGAGGCAGATACCCAGTAAGGAAAATGTCATCCCAATGGGTTAAAGTTGGGCAAAGCTTATAAGCAACTGAAACAGGGTCTTACAATGTGACTAGGCTCAGTCTACCAGCTCCGCCTATAATAATAAGCGACAGAGAAGAGGTTAGTGGTGACTGTTTAATCCTATTCCAGGATAACTTTTTTAACTGAAACAACAAAATAAATATAATAAGCTTGTGATCGGTAACTCCAAGAATACCATGACCCCAGCAGCATAGTAAGGAACCAATCTTCTGCTCATAAAAAATCAACTGTAATTCAAAGTACTGAGGATAGGGCCATGTATCTGCTCTATTAATACCTCATTTTAATAAAATGGAAAGCACTGAAAATGGTCTCCGGATCAAAAGGGCTAGACAGCTGACATTGTTTATTGGTGTTTACTCACTTGACTTTGACATAGTATTTCTAATTGGCAGGCAAGTGAATTGGCTATAATTCTTGATGTAATCTCAGCGGGATGCAAAGGAATGGGAGAGCAAAGAAGCAGCTCTAATGGCAGTATGTCTTGCTGAATTGTAGGATGGAGGCTCTGGAAATTGGAGCAGAGGGGTAAAGGAAACTTCAGACCAGGAAGAATTACACTACTTAAAAGGTTCCTCAACATCACAGTCAGGGCCGGCTCCAGGGTTTTGGCCGCCCCAAGCAGCCAAAACAAAACAAAAAAAGCCGCGATCGCGATCTGCGGCGGCAATTGGGCGGGAGGTCCTTCGCTCCCAGGCGGAGTGAGGGACCGTCCGCCGAAATGCCGCCGAATACCTGGACGTGCTGCCCCTCTCCGGAGCGGCCGCCCCAAGCACCTGCTTGACAAGCTGGTGCCTGGAGCCGGCCCTGATCACAGTGATCTGAAAGTTGTTTCCAGTTCCTTCTTCAATATTTCCCAAGGGATTGATTCTTCAGCCTTTGTGTGGGTAACTCTACTAAACCAACGAGGAACTTTGTATGCTAAAGACTGGGTAGTGAGGTATTGGGACCTGAGCTGCAATGGGTCTAGACTTTATTTATTTTATTTTTATATAACGTCCAGCTTCCATGCTGTGGGCCTGAACCGGGCCTGAAAATCTCCTCTCTTTTGATATAGAGGATGGACATAGTGTCTTTAAAACCTCTTCTATAATTGGAAATGTTACAAGTAGGGAGGGACAAACAGTTTTGAAGACACTTATCTCCTCTCCCTCACCTACAAAACTCCGCTTGTCCTTTGAACCAAAAGCAAGGAGTGTTGTGTGTTTGGTTTTTTGTTTTGTTTTCTGTTTTTTTTTTAAGGTTTGGGTAATGATGTACCCTTCTTTAATGCCACAGGGATGGACTCAAGAATTTTACAGTACTGTGGCACACTTTGAGGCCTAAAATACACAATGCCTCTTATCTTAAAGCAGCAGAGTAGGAGGATTCCAGCCATGTGGTTATGCTTCAGTAAATGGAGATCAAGTAGGCCACCAGGCTACATCCTAGAGACTTAATGCCAGAATGCCTATGGAGCTTCCTAGTCACCATCCAAAGAAGGTAACTCAGTGCTGTAGAGAGATAACTGGCCCTTGTGCCTCTTCCTGAAGACAAAGGAGACCACCTATAGGCATATAAAGTTGCTGATTCTAACCCATTCCTTAAGAACAAAATACAGCAGCTAAAGAGGAACCAGAGCCTGTTGTAGGTAAGGATGGTTGTGTGAGGAAAAGGGGAAGAGAATATGGGATTTCTTGAGTCCTCAAAGGGTATGATGTTTCAGATAAGCATCCAGAAATCTGTGTACTTACCTACCCCAAATCCAAACTCCAAGGTGAAGGTTTTTTTAAAAAGGGGCCTAAATTAAGCATCTAAATCTGTATTAAGCATTGAACTCCAGGCACCAGTATTTGAAAATCTTGACCCAGACATTCTGAGGTTTGCCCACTACTGTAGTAACAAAATATATTGAGAACCACTCATTCATTAGCCTGTATCTCTGAAACTTGCAGAGAGAAACAAGAGCTGTCTTAATAGTAGGAGTCTTGTTTCAGACTCTGAGGGGGGAAATGTTGCGTTTACAGCCTGCTTGCTTATTTCATGAATAGCAGACTTACTGAATCTGGGCTTAAGAAAAGAAATAATGTTTCACAAACATAACAGACCTTGGCAGATCAGTCTGCATTACTTTAAATTTGTTTAAAATATGCCAGGATACTGCTTTCAGATAGTCTATTAAAGGGAAAAAGTGGTTTTAAGAAGTGTAAGGTATTTGGGTCACATTACCAATTCCTTCATTGTTCTTCTTTAGTTAATAAACTGTGGAGTGATTTGGAGAACTTGTATACAATAATTGTATAATACAATATGCGGACTCTTCTATGTTTATCCCCAAATTTCTTGCAATCTTCCTCTCATCTCAAGGAATACCTGTGTGGAAATGACACCCTTACAAATCTACGTCTGCGCCCGCGTAATGTGGCTGTTGTGCTTGGTCCTATTTATACTTCAAGTAGTATGAATAGTCCACTGAAGCTGTTTACCATTTTAAAAAAAAAAAAAATGGCAGAAGCCATTTCAAGTCTGTACTCTGTAGAAAAAAAGTCAAGAGTTCCAAACTGAAGTGCTAAGATCATCATAGAGTAAGGAAACTATCTTAAGTACTTACATGATCCCCATTGCTGTAGCATCTGAGTGCCTCACAGTTTTTAATGTCCTTACCCCCACAACACCACTGTGAGGTAGGATGGAGAACAGAAGCACACAAAGTGTCTTTCCCAAACTCACACAAGAGGTTTATAGATCGCCAGAATTGAACCTGCATCTGTCATAGCACAGACTAAGGCTTTCCTTCTCTGTGTTTCTCAAATGAGGCCACCAGGGGCTTTTCTTGTGGCTACAGCCTCCTGGTGGTGATTCGGGGGGGGGCAGAAAGCAGAGGCTCCTCCCTCGAGGCCACCCGTGTGAGTCCCCCACCTTCCCAGGGGTGGTGGAGCTTGGGCTTTGGGCTTCCGCTCTGGGGTGGTGGGCAGCAGGCTCTGGTCATGAGGTGGTGGCCTTCATCCCCCCAGCCACAGGGCTTTGGGCTCTGGGCTCACTTTCCCCCCATGTCACCCCTGCTGCCTCCTCCAGTCCCCTGCCATGCAGCAGGACTCCAGGATCTAGCCCTGGACTCACCCCCCCCCCATTGCCCTGACTCCCGCTACCTCTTCCAGCCCCCCCGCCCCCATCCAGTGCCCCATCGCCCCTGGCCCTCCTTACTCACCTCCCCAGCCAGGGTTTAATTTGTCCCCCAGCTTGCTGGGGATGAGTAAGGCTGCTGTGAAAAGTGATATTAACAAATATACAAATATCACTTTTCACAGCGGCAGACTTATTAGCTAGCAAATTAAAACAAAAAATCAACCAAAAAAAGCAAAACACGCAAAGCACCTTATTTGTATTTCTATTCTGTTTAGGTCCAGTAAAGATTAGAGACAACTGTACATTAATTTTATTATTGAGTCTGCAAAAAACCCTACATAAATAAATTACAAAATTTGGACATGTATGTGTGCATATTTATTTGTTTTTCCTAAAGTACACCTCTACCTCGATATAACGCGACCCGATATAACGTGAATTCGGATATAACGCGGTGAAGCAGTGCTCCGGGGGGGGCGGGGCTGCCCACTCCGGCGGATCAAAGCAAGTTCGATATAATGGGGTTTCACCTATACCGCGGTAAGATTTTTTTTTTTTTTTTTTTTTTTTTTGGTTCCCGAGGACAGCGTTCTATCAGGGTAGAGGTGTATTTTAGGAAAAGTTGTCAGAGCGGCCACCAGCAAGAGTTGGTGGCCATACTCTGAGGCCACCAAAAATTTTGTTGTGAGAACCCCTGACCTAGATTCTACTTGCTAAACTCTAACCAACTGCATGAAACTGCTTGTTTTAAAATGTGTATCTTGGATGGTGTTGGATGGAGGAAGGTTGGCGTTGGTGTGTATAGCCTAGCAGAGGGAGAAACAGCATTTTCACCACTGCTGGAAAAGTTTGAGAGTGACATGCTTATGTATTAGTGAAAAATATGAAGAAAGTATGCACAGCTGCTACCAAGCAAATGTACAGTGCTGATCAAATTATAATGTTTGTGTGTATACTTCAGGATCTGTAAGTAAAATGCAAAGGGGAATCTGGTGGAAGTTCCATTAGTATATAGGAGGTTTTCTGGATGGGTAAGTTTAGTGTGTCGACGCTAAAAAGTCTGCAGCTGTCTGAATTAATAATCCGTTAAGAGGACTGGGGGCAGTTCACACCTCAGCTTTGTTTTCAGGCTGTGGATATCATGATCTGCCCTCAGAATGTGAGCTGATCTTTAGAGCTGTAAGAACTGTAGGCATAATTTTTAAAAGCAAAGCGTAGATTCTGGAGGACAAGTCTACAATTTAGACTGTAAGCTTTTTGGGACAGTCTTCTATTTGTTCAGCACTGTAGCACAGTGGGGCCCTCATCCATGACAAGTGCTTCTTGGCACGACTGCAATACAAATAATTTTAACTGAATTACATCCAGGACCCTGGATACAGGCCAGGCAGTGGGAATACAAATTTCCTCAGTCTAATGGCCTGTCTATATGCCTTATTCCCATTCTGAAAGGACCATTTCCAGAGTCCAGCCTCCATGTCCAAAGGGGTGAGATCTAGGATACCTGGGATTTTCATAGCTTTGGTGTGGGCTTGCTTATAAAAGAAATTGTGTGACAGATACTTGGTGACTCATATAAGTTTCCCTATAAAGTTCATCTTCTTGATCAGGATGGCGGCACAAATGTGCCATGGATTCAGGAAAAACACCAGGACTGAGAATAGTTTTCTCTTAATACAGTTTTTTCTATCTGTACAATGAGGATAGAGGATGCTGACATCCATTGTAATGCACCTGGAGACCTACTGATAAACATGTTTATAAGAGCAAGGTGGTGATATTGATTTACTATAATGCTGGGTCAAAATACCTGCTTCTAATCATTTTCCAAATGTCTCCAAGTACTCTGTACAGTCTGATGTTGGTGATTAGTTCTGGGAGCTAGTTATTCCCTGCTTTGATGCTGTAGCTAATAATTAGGTGTATAGTATGATGTAGTGACATACCCTAAAACAGATTGACTTTATCAGTAATGTACAGTATTTAAGTACCTCCATGTCTGTCTCACATCTGACTTCATTATCCATTTAAACCCCACCCCACCCCACCCCATCCCTAACCTTTATGGTCATCAAGGAACAGCAGAGGAAGATTCTTCTAACACAATAAACACATTTACAGGTACATTTGGGGTAACATTTTAAAAAGAGGGAAATCTAGCTGCCTTTGGACAGGTGCAATTTGTACGGCCTCTACTGCACCCACAAAAGTTACCTGCTATCAAGATGCTTGTTAGCGCCCACCATGGTAGTATCTAAGCTCTAAATTGCAGGTGCAAAATTGAAGTAATTGTACATTTAATTACTAGATTTGCGTTTGGATTTCAGGTAAGTGTGCATGAACAAGTACTGTTATGAAGACATGAAGTGGCAAAATTTTAAAGGGACACTGCCAACATAAGATCATATAAATATACGCTATCCTAACCTGTGTAATGACACACATCAGAGGTCAGATCCTCAGCTCATGTAAATCAAAGTAGTTCCACTGACTTTGGTGGAGCTATACCAGTTTTATACAATTTACAGCTGAAAATCTGATCCTAGATTATTAAAATGGAAAGACTTAGATTTTTCCCCCCAACTTCCCTCTCATATGCTGTTCCTTCCTCTTCCCCCCTCCCCCACATTGCCCAGTCAACGCAGCCAAAAAAAACCTAGAAAAGTCAGTTCTTTTCTGATTCCCATGTTAGAGTTTGCCACATTGTGGGTGTTTATATGATGGCCACCCTCTTGATCATTATCAGGGGTTGAACCATGGATCTCCATGAGTGGCTACAATATGAGCTAGGCTGTAACAGACTCATCCTCTGGGGATTGGGCACTGAGGGTGACCAACACCCAGTGAGTTACATTTTTTAAAACTGTGTTTTAATCTTGATGATTTCTGTTCTTCCTATTGGGCTTTACAAGGCTAAGAATTTTAAGATTGTGATTTGGAAAGGATATAAACTCTCATGCTTCATGGCACAAGTCAAACACTAAGTAATAGGGGGTTACGAAGAAACTTTCCCTAGGAAAAGTTATTCCACAGTTATTTCAGAGGTTCTCGCACCTACCTCTGAAACATTTAGTCCTGACCATTAATCTGATCTGGGAGAGCAATTTGTATATTCCCAAAACTTTCTTTTAACTACAAATATCTTTCTTATTTTGTGCTTTAACTATGTTAAACACTGTCCATTTTAATACTTATTTTTAAAGACAGAGTCCAAATGAAACCTCGCCAGCTGAGCTGGACAAACGAAGGTGGATTTGCACATATTTATTCTACTGTAATATATGTTTGTTCATATTACACAGGCATAAAAGACTCCTATAGGTTATCTCCAGAATCGAGGTATTCATACAATGCCCTTCACCCTGGTATCTGAGTTCCTACGAGAGAGATGAGGTTGAAGCATCAGTGCTTGGCATCAATTTCTGTTTGTAAATCCTAAAATTCAGTGTGAAAACAGCAGGTGGTCTTTTCCTGAGGCAGATTCATTGACAATATAACTTGGAAGGAAAACTGAGCTAGATAACACTGCAGTTGTAACACAATAGAGCAGATCTTGCATTTCCTGAGTGCCTTTTGTGCAGAATATCCCTGGGCACTTTGAAGTTCAAATTCACACTGTGATGGGAAGATTGTTCACAGAACAATTTTTTAATGAAGTACTAATTGATGCAAAATGCTCAAAATACCATTTGCTGTTAAATGTATCTTTACTGAAAATGACAAACTGAGTTTTATCTCCCTTTTACTGGCAAGTTTCAAAGATGGGGCAATAACATTACTTTGCTTTCATAGAGTGCTGTTCTCCAGAGGATCTTGAGGTGTTTATGTAGGTGAAACTGAGGCATGAAGATTAAGTGACTTGCTCAAGGTCACATGCTGGCAAAGCCAGGAATGAAACCCCGTTTTGACTCAAAATCCCACTCTCTAGCCACCCTGGACCAATTTCTACTCTTATACCTCTGCAACCCCATTTAATTCAGTGGGGTTGTACTAGCATATCTGAGGGTGAAATTTTGGTCTGTTGTTTGTGGAACAAAACAACGAAAGATTATGCGCCTGACTACTAGAAGTTCTTAACATCAGCAATTCCAGTAAAAGCCAACTGATGCTCAGCTCATCAGAAAATCAGGCCCTACTAGATCCATATTTTTTTATTTTATTTTTTTAAATTACCCTCCCCCGCCCCCCACCGCTCCCAAAACAGAGCTGGTGAAAAGTTTGCCTTCGGAATTCTAGTCTGGCAGATCAGCAAGGACTAGGCTGAAACTCAGATTCATTCATTCTTGCGAGAAGTCTGGAGTTGAACCCAGGAATTCTTATGACTGACTTACAGATGTAATAAGTCTTCCCTTCCCTGTTCCACAAGAGCAACTGAGTGTACCTAAGAAAGCAAATTACTTTTGTAGGAAGGTGCAAGTCCACACAGTAACTAGCTAATGACATGACTGCAAAGTTGGAGTGGTTAAATTAAGAACATGTACAGATAAATATTCTGGCAGCAGTGGTCTGAGCCATCTAAGCCAGGGCATTTGGGTGGGCTGGGAGGGACAAAAGTTGATCTTTTGAAACGCACAAGCTCTGAAGCATTACTTGCCTGCAAGACCAGTAAGTATTGAACACCTTGTTCAGTTAATAATAATTAGTGGCTCTAAAGAAAGAAATAGAATAAGATTCCTTGTCACAAGCGTCTCCACTTCTAAACAACATAACCTAGCCATGTAATATAAGTTTCTTGCTCCATATTTAACTGCAACCAGGTTTGGGGATGGGAGGGAGGGAAGAGCTAAGGCAAGGAGAAGGTCTCAGTCTGTCAGATCTTCATCTTGTGCAATGTCTAATTTTGCATGCTTGAACAAAAGGTTGGATGCAGACTCCTAGACTACTGGGAGGTGAAAGCTATGGATTTGCAATAAAATCTTGGATTTGATTTTTTCCAGACTTGAAATGGTTCAACTTCAGCTCCTCATGGAGGACTTGTAGGAGATGAAGATCATGCCCATTGCTACTGGAAAGTTAATATTCCCTAGATTTGCTATGGTTTTGACCCATGACCTCAATGTTGTGGCAATGTGGCTATTTTTGATATGCCCATTCTCTGAACAGTAATCTTATGTTAGGGAAGCCAATTTTCAACATTTTTGTTAACAATTCAGTGGTCCTCATACATGAGTTAGTCAGGCACAATAACTGATCAACTGGAAGCTGTCTCAACATGCTTATCTGAAAGGAAAAGGGCTGTAGGTGTTGCTGTCTTTAAACAGGGACATCTTTAGGAGAGTAGCTAATCAGAATTTAAAAAATGACTGGCTCTAAGTGAGCTGGAGACAATGGATTTGGTCTGACTCTTGAGGTATATTGGACTTTAAATGGTCCTTTTTGCAAAGAACCTTTAATTAGCTCTGTGACTACCCTGTAATCATAGACTACCTGTACTATCTATATAATTTTGAAGATTTGGATTCATTTTGATCACTCCATTATAAACTTGATATTCCCTGGAGACATCTGCTTTGTAAAGAACATATTTGCAAATACCTCCACTCAATCATTGGTCCTGGAGGGTGTGGGTCTATATCAATGTGGAAGCTTTGTTCACTGTTATCCAAAGTTATTTGTCTTTGTATTTACATCAGTTTTTGACCTTTTTCCTTGTAGGAGTAAAGGGATACCCTTAAGTGGTAATGACCTAGTACAGGATTGCGAGTTGCTTTTGTGGATCTTGTGTTTTCTGATGTCCTGGATGACTTCAACGTCCACTTGAATGATGACTTTTGTAGTTTGACTTGTGATCTTACAGCTGCTATGAAAGCCAGAGTCCAGATGGTTTCTGGCTCAACTCGTAAGTGAGCATGTTTTGGACTGAAATTGTAGAATGGAGGTATGAGGATCAACACCTTGTCATGGGGAGATAATTACCTTCTCTAGCTTGAGGTTGGTGTTGATGCTTGCTCCTATCAGGGTGGTAGACCTATTTCACTGGTCCTTTCCTTATGAAAAATTCAATATAATTTAATTGAAAAATGCTAACCATTCTATAGAGCAGTTGGGGTTTTTTTTCTTATTGTAACCATCCTGTAGAACGTAACAATATTCCTGTGGTAGAACTCTCTAGCATAGAGATGCAGCATGCTGTCCCCTTTTAAGGGAAGGTCCAAGTCCAAACCTCCATACTCCAAGTTGTGGCCTAAAGGATGGGCATTTGGGAGCTGTCATCCCCTGGGATCATATGACTGCAGACATGGTACTCCACTACCTGATCCAAGCGAAAGAGCTGTGGCATGGGAGAGGGTTTGTGTGGACACAACTAGAAAGGGGCCGAGGGTGACATGTGTAGGGCTGAGGAAAGGACCCTGATAAGAAGCAGTGTACAGTCAAAAAGCCAGATACTGTGAGACTCAAGGGGAGCCAGGGAGCTGCCTGTGAGCCTCTCCAAGGAGGACCTCTAAGACTAGATGTAGGATTCCCAGCTAAGAGGGAGCTGAGCAAGGAGAAATTGGTTGTGGCAAAGAGTTTTAAAAACTCTTTCCCTTTGTGGCTGTGAAGACGTTGGAGGCTTTCTTGTTCTTAGTCTCTAAAGTCTAGGCAGTCCTTTTCAGCAGAGCTGCTCCAATTATTGGTCAGTCTGGTGAATTTGGAATGCCTCCCCTTTGGGGGAAAAAATACTTTTTAATAGTGGGGACTTTTCCTTCTTCACTGGCATGATTGTTCAGATTTAGAACTAGATTCTCCATCTCCATGGTAAAAGTCAAAACAGGAGAAAGCAAATGCAACATTTCCTGTTGAATTCAGCTGGTTGCTTTCATGGAGTTCATGAAGGTATTTGATGAACAGTAACCTACAACCTGTAATATGGACTCCATACCCCATCTAGCTATTAAAAGTGAGAAGGCACTTGGAATCCTAGCCTATTTCCTTCTTGTCTGGTAAACTTTCTTCAAATAAACATTTGTTTTATTGAGCTAGGATATGCCAGGGTGTTCACCCCATATCAGCCTTGAAAGGGTTAATAAGGCTGAGAAAGGGGCCAATTAACTGGATAGGCCACACCTGAGAGGAATTAAAGTAGATAAGCAATCCCTGATTGGGAATAGAGCCCAGCCGAGAGGGGACAGGTGGAGGAGCTATGATAAAGCCAGAAAGATGTCAGCAGAAGGGGGCTGCAGCATGGAGACCTACAGTCACTCTATAGCTGCAGGATGGGAGAGGAGGAAAACCATGAGTAGAATGGAAGCCCTGGGGTCCTGGCCCTGAGGGAAGGGCATCCCCAGAGAAGGGTGGAGAAGGAGCCTGACAGATGCAAAGTTGGAGCAGCCCAGGGAAACAGTAGCAAGGTTTGGAACAGTGCAAACCTTGACTGCTGGTTGTAGGGTTTCTGGGTTGGAACCTGGACTAGAGGGTGGGCCTGGGTTCCCCTACCAGCCACTGTGGGAAATGGCACAAACCAGGCAGTGGAGCAGAAGATTCCCTAGGATTGTTGCCCAAGGGGACTTTTGGGACCCTGAAAGGGGAGGACTATAGGGATCTGCCTGAAGGGGATGCCAGGCCTGAAAAGAGCTAGTCTCCAGAGCAGCCAGGTGGAGGTACCCCAACAGTGAGTGAGCCCTGTAGCATAGGGTCCATTTGACAGGATATCTCCCCACTGCTTTTTTGTTTCTTTTTCCTGTAGGGTTCTTTCTTGTAGATTTTGATGATTGACAGCAGGGTCAAACCTCTTATTGCTCTGATGATCTAACCAGTTACCTACCATATCTCTAACCTTCCTTTCTTGTGAGAGAGGTTATTAAAGGCTGTCATCTTTGCCCTCTAACTTTATGACCTCCTTACCCTCTCTATTGGTTTGGCTTTAGGCCTAGTTATGGACTGCACTGCTCTCATTGGTCAGTAGCTCTTCTGGTGTTTGGAAAAAGATAAGTGGTAAAATCTTGGTCCCATTGAAGTTGATGCCAAATTTCTCACTGACTTCAATAGGATCAGAATTTTACTCAAGATGTTAATGCTGATTCCCTTAAATCTGTTATCAGCCTTCGATACCATTGACAATGTTGATCTGTCTGTGGACTCTAGCAGGGATGGATGGCTTTACACATAAGTGGTTTTCTTGCTGCTTCTCTGAGAAATCCCAGAGGGTGGTATCAGGTTGTTGCACTTCTGCTTGGGGCTCCAAGGATTGTATTCAGTCACCCTCTCCATGCTTTTAGTGTGGCGCATGTTACACCTTTGCTCTGTAGGATGCACAAGCTACTGGGTGTCTATTCCATTGGGACTTTGATCCATAAATCTCCATATAGTTGGGGACTTAACTGCTGTAGAGACTCTCATTTTCAACAGCTGAGGTGTTGCCTACAGAGAAATAAGATGGGGAGCTGTTGCTAAAAAATTCCCCAAACTGAATTTGGAGGGCTAGAAGCAGTGCGATCTCCATGTCTCTGACCTTCATTTCCCCAAAACAAAGGTGGTGTGACCTTGAGGGCAAGTTGAAGACTCCTATTTTATTCTGGCTTTTGTTTGACTGGCTTTCTGTTGGGATCAGGGGGAAGTGCTCCTTGGGGTTACTTCAGGTTTCTCCCCCCCCCCCCCCCCCCGGGCACAAGTAGAACTAACCAACCCAGCAATTTGCTCTTTGTTAGACTACAAGCATTTTTATAACGGATAGCTTTGCATGTGTCTTTCCATCCTAACATACAAAGACCCTGTTCCAGCATGGTAATTCCTGCATACCTTTTGATAAATACACTGAGTCATCTGTATTGTCTTTATGGAGAAGGTTAACTAGGAATTAACAAGATTTTGAGGGAAAAGCAGTGGTTTAAATCTAAGGAAATGGTAAAACAACCAGCTCACTGATTAATTATCTCTCTCTTGCACCAAGAAAAACTTAAGGGGAAAACTATACTCCAAATTAATAAAATGACCTAACTACTAACACTTCCATGATTACTCACTTGGCCCCCAACTAAATGACTCAGAATTAAATCCTAAATTTAAAGCCAGGTAACTGTCCCTTTTATTTATTGGTCCCAGCCATAATGTCTCAAAAATAGTCTGCTAGTCTGACTTAAATGCTACTACTGCAAATTAAAATGAGGGAGATGCTTTTTTGATCTCAAAATGTGATAGACACCTTAGTCCTCTACTCTTGCTCCAACTTATTTCTCTCTGTTGGTATAGACCAGAGAGCATGGTGGGGTGGGTTACAGCTGTTTTGTCATGTGTGATGCAATGCCACAACATCACCGTCACATTACCAGCTGGTGACTTTATCTGTGACATTTTCTGGGGGTGCCTTGGTAGCACCTGCCCCCTTGGTGTGAGGAAGACTTGTCTATAGCTGCCAAAGGTGAGCTCTCTGACTTTAAGCACCCCCCTTGCAGCCTACCTGGGGCTGCTGTCTCTCTGCAGTTAAGCAATAGGCACACTTCCACCTTTGCACCCTCGGAGCAACTCCTTGGGGTGTCCTGCCTCTATTCCATTGGATGCTCTGTGAATTCACCAATCTGCTATCTCCAAAGAAACAGTACCTACTCCCCAGCTTACCAGTTACCCCTCAGATCACTGCTCTGCTCAACTTGCAGCACTTCAATATGTTTGTAGTGAAAACAAAAGTTTCTTTAACAAAGGATAGATGTGAGAAGCAAGTAGAATACATGGAAACAAAGGGTTACATATCAATAAAATCATAACACTTTCTAGAGATGACACTTAACTAACAGGACCTTCTCCTGTCTCATAAAAGTTAGCTCACCCAAAATCTTTCTCCCAGCGTTAAACAGCCAGACCAGCTGTGTTCCTCTGGTCATAAGACAAGCACTCTAGCAGCTTGTCCCCTAGGTGAAGGATAAGGGGTGCACTCCTGTATCCCTTGCTATATTCTAGCGAGCCATTATATTTACTAATAAACAGGATGCCTCCCCACTGCTGCTTGTTTTTTTTTTTTTTTTTTTTTTTCTGTAGGCTTTTCTCGTAGATTTTTGCAAACTTTGATTAGCATCTGGCTCTGCATGCAGCAAGGCTTACATTGTGAGATGCACAATACACACCTGTTCAGACCGAGAGAGAAGCATCTCCTGCCCCCTGCCTGAACAGAAGTCATCCAAGGCCTATCACCTCCTGGTGATCTACTTTTAACTTTAAGACCATAATTTCTGGTATAGATATTTAACTCCTTAAATATCATCTGTACCCACCTTGCAATGATTAGGACGACCAGTCTATTACTGACTGTTGGTACAGACCTCACTGCAACCCCTGGTGTGTCGATGACAGACCCATGGGATCTATGTAAACCACAGGCACCTCTTGTGCCCTCTGCCAGTCGGCAACAAGTGGTCTCTGGGTCATGGTATCTCAACAGCATGGCATCCACAATATAATCAGGACTGTTTGATTTCACTTCCAACAGAAATTAAAGGCTGACCCCTGAATTTCATTACCTCTGAAACCCCACTCAGTATTCGTGGGCTTCTGTTGGTACTAAGGCTGCCTACAACTGGCACTAGTACCATCTTGTGTCTATTGTGAGGCAGGCAGGTATGTGGGAAGAGAAACTTATTACATCTCCACTAAGTTAATAACCTTTTCAAAAACCTTCAATGCTCCTTTTTTCTAAAGCACTTTACCGGGTGTGACTATGTCAAAGGTGAGCTGTGAAAAATAGAGAATGAAGAACTAAGGAACATGTTGGCATTTAAATTTCCAGGCAACCATCTGCATGAGCTGCAATTTCTTACTAAATCACCAGAGTCTCGTGGGAAACGGACGACAAGCTGCTGGGTGTTTATACGTCACTGTTGTCAATCTGCTCTTCCTGAAAAAGCTGGAACCTATTTATTTTAACAGCTCAACTTATTTCCCAAGGGTCAGCATGTTTTCACATACTGTTTCAGAAGTTTTAAAATGCAGAAAGGCTGGCTAAAGCTGTCGGTGCCTGCACAATGGAACTTTTTTGTTAGCTCCAAACCCCCACTCTTCCTCCTCAAGTGTAAACCATAAAATGCTCTAATCTGAGACACATATGGATCTTAACAGCCACTTGCCTACATTTTAAGGCCTCCAACCTTGGCTGTATCACTAAGATGGTTATAGCACTGCATCTTTCCATCCACACCAGGAGTAAAACAGTTAGACTACAGACACAATCCTCACAGACAACTGTGCTAGGGTGGGGATCTAGTGGTAGTACGGACAGGCTCTCACTTAGCAACTATTGCAGGCTTCTAGTCTTATAGTTAACCTCTTAAGTCCAAATCCTCCAGTGAATTCCACATGGAGGGACTTATGTACCATGATGGAGCCCCACTGATTTTAAAGGGCCTCCACACAAGCACAAGAATTCACTTGCATGGAGCTTATTGTGGGATCAGGGTTTATGGCTGCATTTCTAATGAGAATTTTTAGCTATTCTCCCATAATTTCTCTAATTCCTCACAATGGTGGAAGCACTAAGTGAGGCTATGTGCAGGCATTTTTATCCATATGTCATCTAATCTGGTTTAGAGCAGGTCTAGACAACATGATAGTAAAAACTAGTGCTGGTTGGAATTTTCTGTGAAACTTTTTGTGAACTTATGGCATTAGGTAAAGAATTAGCTAAATCACTTCACGACAGCAAATAACTTGCAGCTTTTATTCAATATATACATCCTGGCCAGCTGTCTACGTGGAACTGACTAAACACTTCCAAAGTGTCCCATCCAAGAATGAGCTACGGTCTTACCAAAAACCTGTGGTGGATTTGTCAAGCATTTTCTCTGCTTTTATTGTTCCAGAATCCTGGTCTGGACCAATGTTTATTTGGTGGAAATAGGGGAGGAGCAGTTTTAGACTTGAGTCTGGTTTTGGTAATTGACTAAACCTGATGACTTGATTACTATAATTTACAACTTCAAAGGAGAGGAGGGATTTAGTTGCTGGAGTAAATGCCTTCTATTTTTCTCTGTAATCCTTTTCTCCCACCAGTCAGAACCCATGTTAAATATACCCCTTGGAACCTAGCATTGGGTGTAGATTTCCAAGGATTGGAACTAGTCCAGAACTGGCATATGTGGCAATTTGTGACTAAGGTTAAATAACTCACCTTCTCCATGTGAATTATTTTGCCCCAGATGCACAAGAATATAAGCACCACATCTATATGGCCAGATTAAATCAACAAAATGGATTAAATTCCACTTTGGGGGTTTACTGCCATTAAGATGTTCTCCAGAAACACAGGACACGGATAGAAATTTAATACAGTGGACTGACTGCTATTTTTATATACCGCATGGGAAAACATCCTTTATTTTAGTCTCAAAAGACTTGTGTGTGAAATAACACTCCCCCCCTACAATGATGGAGTGTTCAAGGCCATTAGGAATCTATCCTGCAGCAGCAAATGATGAGACAAAATCAAGGTACTGGAGGAACACCCTGAATACACCCATTGCAACAGTGGCTATCGCTGTGACAGTATGTCATGTTACTAGTCTAAACATAAGCACCTTTAGTTGCATCTACTGTACAACAAGAGAAGACAGAGCTGCTGTAAATTCTGATTGGTTGCTTGGTTTCACTTGCAGTACAATAGGCTTTTAGTATTCAAGCATTGGGATGTATATGAAGATATCAGTAGTTTTTTACATTTGGTAGTCTACATACGTGAGAATTTAAGAGGCAATTGCCATTTTTCTCCTCTTAAAGTCCTGAATGGTTAAAGGGAAACTTTTTCCAAAATATAAAACCAGAAGACCAAGCTTCTAAGTCATTAATTGCTTCTCTTGACATGCCCTGCCCCTTGACAGAAGAAACAATCAGAGCAGCGGTTCCTGTGGTGCTGGCAGATCAGGTGCCAGATCATGCCAAGGTCCACATGTCTCAACTGAACACTGACAAATACATAGCTGGAACCAGCCTGGCTCATCTGTGTGTTAGTACTGTTAAAATAGGTATTAGGATTATAAGAATATGTTTAGTGTTTAGACTTTATTCAATGCTTGTGAGTTGCTGTCTGCATTAATCTCACTAATAACATCTGTATCCCATATTGTATGGTAATACTTAAGCATTTGTACTGTAAGACTCTGTAACAGGAGCGTGCCATTAACTAGTATAAAGTGCTGGTCTCCAGCAGAAGGTAATATGTCTTGGCAAACAAGGAAGGCCCATTGACACCAGACTGAATACTGTGGAACATTAAAGAGGACAAAAGACTTTGCCCTTCTCAATGCCCCTCCCCCCCACAAGGTGAAGATGAGTCATGGAGATGAATTCTTCCCATCAGCTGAGTTCACAGCCCAAAGCACATGGAAGGAGAGGAATAAAAACCCCTAACAAGAAGGAACTGTATCTCTATGCTGCTTGGACTCTGGGGGGCAAGGTTTTCTAGGCATAAACAAGAGAACTCCCAGTGCTTAAGCTGGGTTAGCCCTAAAGGACATATAGAGCTTGCTTATTATAGGAGCTTACCTTTTGAAATTCAAGATTATAACTCATTTGTGTATGTATGTTTACTTGTTTTAACTTTGTAAATAACTCATTTCCTTTTCCTGTATAGCTGTACATCGTTTATTAGAGGATTGGCTAAAAGCATTGTCTTTGGTTTGAGCTCTAAGGTGCAATTGACCTGGGGTAAGTGGCTGGTCCTTTGGGACTGGGAGTAACCTGAATATTGTTGTGATTCTTGGTGTAAGCGGGCCATCTATCACAAAGGTAGGCTCATGTGGATGGTGAGACAGACGGGAGAACCCAAGGGGCCTGTCTGCGACTCCATGTTTAGACTGTTGTAGTGGCTGAGGAGTTTACACTTGATAATTGGTTGGTGAAATCTAAATATAAAACTTAACCTGTTTGTGCTCTGGTTCTTAGCAGTCCGCCCTTAGGATGGTACTTGTGTTCTTGAGACAGTGCAGGATAGCTCTTTTATTTCAATGAATGAAGGGGCAAGCTCAGCCCAGGTGTAATTTCGCAAAGTTTATCAAGGATTATTTTGGTCCATTGAATTTCTCCCTGCTTTGGGAGACTTCCAGAATAGGTAGTGGCAATATGAGGACTTATTATGAGCAAGGTTTAAATTAGCACTGTGACTCTAATACAGCAGTAAGGGTCTTTTATCAGGTCAGCATGGCATCTCCTTTCACTCTTTCTTTCTCATTGGTCTCAGCATAGTTTTGAAACTTGGAACAGGTGTTCAGCTCAAATCTCTAAGATAAAATCTAGCTCCTCCCCCACTAGCCTCTTTTGAAAAATAAAGATGTTCATAGGAGCCCTTGGAATATAACCTTCATTATTTGTTTTGGTGCATGTGGTACTGGTGGCAGGTGCTGGACTAATGTTCTGGAGATCGGAGTCCTCTTTATCTGCAGAATAGTATTGGCCAAAACATTTGCAAGTATCCCACACGTAACCCCACAAAGGTGTCCTCAATCCTGGCCTGAAAAGAACCTCAAAAATCCATGTTTGAGCTTATTTTTTAGCTTAAATCTGGAACCTGGTGCTACCACTATAAACCCCCCACCTCAGCATCCACCAATCCACACACTGTCCTCTATGCAATAATATTACATCTGCAAAAATGACAGGCTCTTGGTATCCTGAGGAAGGCCTGAGTGAAGAGTGGTGGCATTGAGACTAAAGGAATCTGCAGTGATAGGACAGTCTAGTCAGGGATGGTGTTCAAGAATGTTCTGGACTCCCTGGGGGCTACTTTATTGGACCGCCACACCGCAGTGCAGGCTGAAGAAGGAAGGAAATGCACAGGCAGGCTGGGAGAGTAGGCAGAGGCATTATCTACATCTGGGAGTTGTAGCCACAGGCTGGGAGTTTAGAGCAGGCAGCAGCAGCTGGGGGTTCCTGGAGGAGTGTCTAAGCTGAGGGGAGCATGTAGGAAAGCAAGAGAGATAAGACCACCCCCACATACACACATCACACACAGTCTCCACTTCTTTGCCCTCAGTCTCTCCTCTGGTGGTGATAGGGTGACCAGAGAGCAAGTATGAAAAATCGGGATGGGGGTGGGGTGGGGGTAATAGGCGCCTATATAAGAAAAAGCCCCAAATATCGGGACTGTCCCTATAAAATCGGGACATCTGGTCACCGTAGGTGGTGAATTTAAATGCAGGCCAGCACACTCTAATACAGAGGCGCTCTAAAATATCTTGGCTCAATAGTAGTTCAGGAAGTCTTGGCTTGTGGACTGGGACACTCTCAGGCATCAAGAGTATCTCAACTAGGCCATGTGCAGTGTAGCTTGCTCAGTCCCTCCTTGTATGGGCTGGAGGAATGAGGTGCAAACTTGTGCATAATCCAGTCTCTCTATGGAGGCTATTCTCTACCTGAGGCCCCTACTGCAGCAGATTTTGCAGCAGGTTGGACATGGTCCTGCTTACAGTACAAGGAGTGAATAAGAAAATAAAAATGCACTGCATGTCTTAAACCTCTTAGTCCACACCACCAAAATAAAAAGGCTTTCCTAAGAAACCAAAGGAATAAAAGTAAACTGACTTTGTTCAAGGAGGCCCTAGAGAAAGCAAGAGGAAATGTAAATATAAAATCTCCTCTTCATCCCTGCTCTGATTAATATTCCTGCTTGGGCAAGGAGTGGCTTGTTTGCATTCCTCTATAGAAATCCTCTTGCTCCATAAACCCTTGTTAGTAGATTGCAGGCAGCTAGATGGCTCCATTCCACTAAAATTCTACCAGCTTTTGCATGAGTTTTTGTTTGTTAGGGGCAGGTTTTAAAACTATCTCTAGCTGAATGCATGTGCACACACACTGAACATAAAGGATCATTGGACAATGTCTCAGCCCCACTAGAATTCCTGATCTTTGTCTCTCCCTTTGCTTTAAATTGTTATTTTGCCTAATACCACCCCTCCCCCTCACACACACCCTCCTCCATCAGACACATGGATACTGGGTCATCTATAGAGCTATTCTTAAAGTACTGGGGGCAAACCACATAAAAGGCAATGTGTGTAAGTGGGGAAACTGTGAACCTTGCTTAAATGCAACTTTTCCTACCATGGGCTAAGGTTGGGCTAATTTGGGATAAGCATTCAGAGGTTTAGAGCAACTGGACTCTTGGTTCCCTTTCCTGTACTGAACAGATAGATTTCAGGGATTCTTCACTCATGTGACCACGCCCACCTTTATGCCTATTGGTTTAGCTGAACATGGGCTAGCCAGAGATGTCTCTGGGTGCTGGAGATATCCTATCTCCTAGAACTGGAAGGGACTTTGAAAGGTCATCGAGTCCAGCCCCCTGCCTTCACTAGCAGGACCAAGTACTGATTTTGCCCCAGATCCCTCAGTGGCCCCCTCAAGGATTGAACTCACAACCCTGGGTTTAGCAGGCCAACGCTCAAACCATTGAGCTATCCCTCTGGGTGCTGGAAGTAGGCAGTATTTGGATTTGAGTCTTAAATGCAATTTTTCTGCATTGAGCAACACTTGCATGGTTTTGGATCAGGCCCGAAGTGCACAGCTGGTGGGGTTAAATGAATTTGGATGGTATAATGGCACAGCTCTGTAAACCAAATAACTCCAGACTTCTTGCTTTAAAAAACTTTTGCAATTAAATGTAAAAAGCTTTATTAGCAGAGTCAGGAAATGCAATGTAAAGGTTCCAATAGCAATTTCAGCTTGGTTAGGTTGCATTTCATGTATAATAAGATGACTCCAGGCTCCCAATAAGTCTCAAGGTGACACTGACTTCTGTGCAGAGGGCGAGCACAAGGTCTAGGTACCATTTTTATATCCCACTAAAGTCTTATTTTGAGAACTTCATCAGGACTTAAGTGGTGTATTAGGTCTTGTGCTGTACACAGGGGTTAATTTCACCTCCTAAAGAGAAGATGTCAAGCAGTCTGGCTATGAAGAGAAACCATCCCTTGTAAAATTCCAAATAAGCATAGCAAATCCTCAAGAAAAAATATAAAAGCAGGGAAAGCAAAACCTGATCTATTGCCTCTCTCTTCTATTTTAATTTGCTCTTTTATTTTATTTATTAGTTTACATGATGATGAAGAAAATACATGACACAGGGGAAAAAAAGGTTTCTGAAGAGGTTGTGTTAATCGGAAAGAAATCCCAGTGCATATTAAGAGAAGCAAATTTGATAGTTCATTTAGCAAAGACATCAGTGCCTTGCAGATACACAATCTGTACAGCTCTGCTGGATCCCATCATTTAAAAGCTATTTTTTATCATGAATTGAAAAATCTTTTTCACCCTGTTTTAGGACCTTCTCCGGTTAATCAGTTTGAAATATATCCAGACTATCTAGGACCCTCCCAGTGTTGATTTTTCTTGACTAGCGGTGCAGTTGTAGTTAAACAAGCAAGGCATTTGGACTGTAGTCATTTTGATTTATAGCAGCAGGAACAAAGCGAGAGAGTACAGACGTCAGTGGTGCTGCTGCTGATCTGGCAGCAGAGACTTCCTAATGTACAAATTATGTTTTCCACCACACAGTTCCCTCTCCTTACTAACTAGAGACAGAGAGGCATGGTCATTAAAAGCAATATCTATACTCTATATACAAAGGTGTACATACAGTATTTTGTGTCTATAATATGAGCTCCTGCTATATGCTTCATATTTCACTTCTACATTTTAAAATGAATTTAGTGGAAGACTGAACAGCCATTGAGACTGAAGTCCACTATCCACAGCAAAGATACAGCATGAGCAATGGCAGTGCAAGGTACCCTGCTGTGACCAGTTACTGTCAGCCATAAACCAGAGGGGCTACCTCTGAAGGCAAGAGAGAGTTCAGCTTCCATGCCTGTTCTAGCCTGGGACACCTTTGAAACCATCCAGTGCCACTTAATGCCAGTTTTGGTGGTGTCTGAATGATGTAGACACCTGCAAACAAGAAACTACACTGAAACCACTAGCTCGTTTCACATATAGGCCATCAAGTAGCCATCAGATCATCATAACTCTTAGTTCCCATCCACCTAGGCTGAATTTGAACTAGTGTCCTACAGGTGAAAGGCGCCATATCCCATTATAAGCTCCCCGAGCAATTAAGTCCCCCACCTGTAGAGGTATTTTTAAAAAACTTATTAGCTGATATGAGAGACCCAAACAAAAGCTCCAAAATGGATCACCTCTAGCGTTGGGGGTTTCAAAATCCAGATCTGAACATAGCTCCCTGCACTCACCTCTAATCTGTACATACAGCCCGTGCTAGTTTCGCTTTTAAACCATTGGAGGGGTTCAAGTAACCAAAAATGCTGAATTTATTCATCTGGATAAAACAAAATCTTTTCTGGAAGTTATTACCTCCAGCGACCAGGCAAAAGATCTCTACTTAAGAGGTGGCTGCATTTCATTAGTGGATGAAGTGATTCCTGTAGGTATATCACATAGCCTGTTAAGATTGTAGAGCACTGTGGGATGAAAATAACTAAATACACGATAATGGGCTCAATTTAGTAGTGACGTGTGCAGTCAAAGACCCTGAGCATCTCCTGAGGCAGGGCAAAGATTCACTCCTTCCAAGCATGCTTCTCCAGAGAGTGCTCTGTATTTAGGACAGGGATGTGGAGCCACCTCTGCATCCATTGTGCAGCTATTGTTCCTCTTTATTGCACTGTCAGGGAAGAGGAGCTGTTTGGTTGGATAGTAGGCCTGTTCCAGCTCCATATCCACTACTCCACATTCAGTACCATGCTGTACTTACTGGCATTGCATGATCTGGCCCTTATGTCTGCCTGTCAAGTCTTAGGATCTTCTATAGAGGCCAAGCACTGTCCTGGAGTACCAGGCCCAGCTTCTTGTATGGGCCGTGAGCCAGGAGGGAGCCATGAGGAAACTGTATCTATGACTGGCAGCCATGCACATGATTCACTGATGTGCCTAGGTTACTGCCCCAGATGTTGCAGGAGGATGGCTGCTTGAAATAAACAGGCTGATCTTAGTTTGAAGAAGTAAGTGGAAGTGTACTAGATCACAATTTCTAATATGCAATATATATGCTCAGATTAGCATGTGACATGTTAATGCCTGGACATTCATGTCCTTCATATTGCGAAGGACATGAAAGAACAAATCACAAGGTCGATTCCTTTTACTCCACCTTCCCCCGCCCCCTTGAGTAAGGATGATGAGCCCTGATTTCAGTGACAGAACCTAAATGATTTTCATGGCATCTTTGAACATGGTCCATTAATCTGCACTTCTGGAATCAGAATCTGCCTTTCAAGTAATGTTAAATTGGTTCACTGTGGTACTCAGAGATTTCCCAGGTGTCTGCCTTCCTTTCCCCACCCATTTCATGGGTAGGAAAGGTTAGGTTGCTGTTGCACTGGTATGCTGATATCCAAGTCCATAACGAGCCCCCAATACACTTTGTTTGACTGGTCCTCTATCTGGTAAAAATCTGTGGGGTTTTTGGTCTATCTGCTGAACAGGTGTTTATAAATTTGAATTCATGTTGATATACTTTAATAAAATGCAGATTAACACACAGGTACTGTAAATGCAGGTTTAATGTATGTATCTTGGTATTAAAATACATATTCATTAATGATTCTTATTGCCCCACAGCACATTGTTGTTAAGATATTGGGTTTATGTTTCCTTTTTTGTGTTAAAAATGCAAATAACAATATAGTTTTAAACTGTACAGTAAAAGCCCTTGCTGTGCATGAGTCATTCCGTTGTTGGAATTCTCTTTCTCTCCAAAATTCTATTTTGTGGTCTAATTGCTTGCGATTTTTTTTTTAATTTCTTTTTTGGTATTTCAACCCAAAGCTGCTGTTGCATTTTAACTCTCAAAACAGTTGGTACAATGGGACAGGTGTTTTATAAAGCTGTTGTTTTTTGTATCCATAGGAAAAATATAATATAGTAGATAATGGCCCAGAGCCAGAGGGTTGCTCTAATTCACACTAGCTACCTGTGGCCTCAGGAGGCCCTTCAACAGCAGGGGACAGATATAAGACTATGTCTACGCTATAAGCACTATAGTTTGCAATGCTGCAGCTATGCCGCAGTAGCATAGACACTTACTACAGTGACAGAAGAGTTTTTCTGTCACTGTAGTAAACTTAGCTACTGGCTCTTAAGGGGGTGGATTAACAGAAAATTCTTCTGCTGCCTTAGCAGTGTCTACTACAGAACTTAGGTTGGCATAACTGTGGCTCGGAGGTGTGAATTTTAAGTTTTAGGAGTAGACCACATCTGAGAGAGCCATGCCCATGTCCTCAGCACTGGGGGAAGTGTAGGATAGGAGCTGCTCCATGTCACTAAGGATGATTCTATGGAGGGGCAATGCTGTGGTGGCAGGGTAAGCCAGTGTTAGAGCAGTTTGGTATTGTTCTGGTGAACTTGAACTAACACGGGACAGGATGTGGGCCAAGGTTTGGGTACATGTTCTCTGTGAGCCACATCTGGGGCCTGTTGTGTTCAGTGATTCTCACTGGCTACAGTAGGACCAACATCTAGTCCTGTGTGCATATCTAAACCTAGATACTTGTAAAGGCAAGGGCTGATCCTGCACCACTGAAATCAATGGGCGCTTTGCCATCAACTTCGATGGGGAGGGTGTGTCGGGGGGGAGGGAGAGGATCATGCCCCCAATTTTGATTACCCCCCCCCATGCACTAATTACGGGGCTCAATGGTGCATGCCAACTCCCCATTGACCTTGGTGAGTGGCAGCGTGCAGGCCCCTGTTTAATCCATACTACATAGACATGCATAAAGCAACCGTTTTATATGCATTCAGAGCTACGCATGTTAAAATGGAGAGGGGAGACAATGTCAGGCTGCTTAAAATAAATAATGAAAATTGCCAACCAGCTCGACCATAAAGCTGTGCCTTTGTTTTTTTTGGAGGGGGGGGGGGGGGGGAGGGGAGGTGCCTAAGAGGGAAATCACCTAAACTCCCCTAGTAAGCGGGTGCCTCCGTGGGTGTTTTAGCAGCAGGGTGTTGTGTGGACTCTGGCCTTCTGCACAGTGGCTGTATTTTTATTCTGCATCAACCCCGATGCAGGGAGCTGCCGTGGGCAGGTAGCCGTGCAAACGCGTGGAGGCGGAAGGCACACTCCGCTCAGGCTCTGCATGGAAACCCAGGGTTAAAAAATGATGGAAAAAGGACAAAGGGATCATTAACTGTAAACGTGCCAGCCGCAGTGAGTCGCCCTAATGGCTTGATTTATAAGCAGGATCATAAAAATCCCATTAGGCTGCTCATTGAGAAAAAAAAGTGGAGGAGTAGGAGGGGGGAGAAAGCCCCTGTGTGTGTCACTGAGGCAGCATTGACGCAGGCAGCTCTGACGCCAGCAGCCTCAGCAGCAGGGCCGGGGCTGGCTGAATGGAACAGGAGGGGGGAGCAGAGGGCGAAGCGAGCAGCCTGCGCTCCATTCACTCCTGCGCTCGGCACAGCTCAGCCGCCAGCCTTTCCCCCCCGCCCAGATGATGCGAGCCTGTGCTGCAGCCCTCATCAGTGTGCCAGGCACGGAGCAGGGTGTGCTGGTCCAGCTGCTTAGAGCTTGGCCCGGCCGGGGGGGGGGGGGGGGGGGATGTGTGCACAGCTCCTGCTGGAGAAGGCAAAGAGCCAGGCACAGGATGGGGGAGGGTGTGTCTGCGGCTCTGGTGCCAGCATGTGGTGTCAAGGGAGCGGGGTGGGGGGAGGAATCGACCAAGTGTAGTGCAGCTGCAGTCCAGACAGCTCTGCAAAGCGGTCTCTAAATTCAGGCAGGTCTCTGGGTGCCATGTCCCTGCACAGACAGAGCTGTAAACGGGGCTGGCTCGAGGTGCCCCCACCTCTGCATGCAGCTTTGCGAGGGCAGTGTGTGTGCTCACCATCCTTCTGCAATAGCTTCCAGCAGTGTCACCCCACGAGCCCACCCAGAGCTGCCCGCAGATGTACGGGTGCAATGATGTGTCCGTCCCAACCCCCACACGCAGGTCTGTGGGTGCAGCGTCCCCTGCTAGCAGGTCTCTGGGTGCAGCGTCACCCCACAATCCAACCCTGTTAGTTGCCACCAGGTCTGTGGGTGCAGTAATGTGTCCCTCCCACCCCCACCCACCCCCACGCAGGTCTGTGGGTGCAGTGTCCCTTAGAGCCTGTAGCTGCTAGCATGCTCTGTCCTTCCACCTCCAAGACAGGAGAAAAAGCACAGTTGCCTGGAGTAGCTGTTAAACTGCCAGAACAACAGGACTAATGAACCAGAGCTCTGACGACTGGCTACTAATAATGAACAAACACTTACATAGAACTCATCTTATTTTTGTGTGTGTGGTAATAAACTTCTCTTCACAGGCTGGAGTTCAGAATTAAATTGTATAACGCTTAAAACACCCCAGTCATCCTTTTGCCTTTTTCAAATGGATTATGGAAAGCTTTACAAAAATGACATGGGGGAGGGGGTAATTCATACTTTTGTTAAATGTCACAAAGCTTTTCCAGTATTGTATTGCCAACCTCAAATGCTCAAAAGTGAGATTCAGAAAACCCAATCAATACATTATGGGTCTCTTTTATTTTCCTCTGGCTTGCGAGCTCTCAGGATGTTTGTGGGTCACATTTTAAAGCTTTTCTCTGCTACCATCATGCATTTGCTTGTCTCCAGGAGCTGGGACTTGAAATAAACAACCAAATATTATGAGACTCATGATAAAATTGAATGAGTTGGCAACACCAATGTGCCTTCTGACTTTCAGTGTACAAGTTAGCATGCCCAGCAATTTTGAAAATACCATTCTGCCTTCAGATCTTTATACTGAAACCCGATCAGGACTGTGGCATGCTGCTGAGGACACTGTTTGTGCTGTACCCCATATGTGATTAGAAAGGACTTCGCTTTCGAGGGCTGTCAGTCTCATACCTTTCACCAACACCATTCACAATAGGTGGGGAAAAAAAGTGTTAGCGCAGGAATGGACAGTCCTCTCTTCCTACAACGAGAACTCTTGAGAAGAGTAATGAAAAGCCCCTGCTTAAAAATAAGATACATAAGAGGTGGCCAAATCTGCTGCAATAGCTGCCTTCAAAGTAGGCCACTCATGGTTGTTGTCTTATGTAGTGCTTAAAAACAGGCAGTGATTTAAAAAAAAAAAAAAAAAAAGCTTCCTGATTGCTATTTAGGAATATGCACCATGGATCTTTATGCTTAGGGCCTGATTCTCCTCTCACCCTTGAATTACACTTGTGGAACTATCTCCATTAAAGTCAATGGAATGACACTGGTATAAGTAGAAAGACAATTTGTCTGCACTGCAATAAAAAACGTATGGCACTGAATCTCAGAGCCTAGGTCAGATGACTCAGGCTCACAGGGCTGCAGGGCTAAAAATAGCAGCGCAGACATTCAGGCTTGGGTGGGAGCCTGAGACCCTCTACCCTTGCAGGCTCTCAGAGCCCAAGCTGGAACATCTACACTGCAATTTAATAGCCCCATAGCGTGAGCCCTGCAAGTCCAAGTCAGCGGACACGGACCAGCCACAGCCATGCCTTATTGCAGGGTAGACAATCGCTCCGGACTACTGTCTAGAACTGGGGCTGCATTCTCTATTAATTCCAGTATCTCTTCTGATCCTTTCCCCATAACCCTCCCCCACCAGAAAAAGCTACGGCGACCTGCAAAATGAAGGATTCGCCTGGGGAGGCAGCAGCCTGCTCCTCCTCTCAAAAAAACAACAACCCAATCTCCCCGCCCCCACACCAAAAAAACCCCAACCGAACAAACCAAAAAGCCACCCATCCCCCCAGGAAGACTGTGGGAAGAGTTTAATGGTTAAATGATTAGGGGTATGGAACAGCTTCTTTATGAGGCGAGATTAATAAGACTGGGACTTTTCAGCTTGGAAAAGAGACTACTACGGGGGGATAGGATAGAAGTCTATAAAATCATGACTGGTGTGAAGAAAGTAAATAAGGAAGTGTTATTTACTCTTTCTCATAACACAAGAACTAGGGGCCACCAAATGAAATTAATAGGCAGCAGGTTTAAACCAAACAAAAGGAAGTATTTCTTCACACAATGCACAGTCAACCTGTGGAAGCCTTTGCTACAGGATGTTGTGAAGGCCAAGACTATAACAGGGTTCAAAAAAGAACTAGATAAATTCATGGAGGATAGGTCCATCAATGGCTATTAGCCAGGATGGACAGGGATGGTGTCCCTAGCCTCTGTTTGCCAGAAGCTGGGAATGGGCCACACGGGATGGATCACTTGATGATTACCTGTTCTGTTCATTCCTTCTGGGGCACCTGGCATTGGCCACTGTCAGAAGACCAGATACTGGGCTAGATGGACCTTTGGTCTGACCCAGTATGGCTGTTCTTATGTACTTGCTTCTGGTGACATCATGTTGTGTGGAGACTGCTATTGACCCATTCTCTCTCTGAAGAGAATCCCTCTTCCTGATAAGCCACCTGATCCCTCCTGAGCAGTCTTGATATACAATATTGGCCTTTAATACAGTGAGCCAAGCTCTGAATTTAATGGAAATAAACTCAAAATACTGAGTTTGGTACAATTTTTGGTACAATTAATAGAGTACCCTGTGCTTCAGAGTTTGAATAACACTAGAAATTACTGCTACTATCCTTTCATTTATTTTTGGAGGGACTATTTTTATAGGTGGAAGAACACAGGAAGCTGGTTGTAGCTGGGTTCATTTACACCAGTGGTTCCCAAACTGGGGTTCGTGAACCCCTGTGGGTTCGCGAAATGTTACAGGGGGTTCTCCGGAAAAAAATCCCTAATGGCGGACAGAGCTGTCCCTAGGGACCTCGGACAGCAGGGGGCCAGCAGCCCGGAGCCCCTGGACTTCCAAGAGCTAAGTAGATCAAAGCAAGCATATCTATCATACTGAGGAGATTTAAACGTCAGGACTCCTTATAAGAAATGGAAATAGAGCTGGATATTTTTTGCTGTTTTTAAAATTAAATAGGCAGCTAGTATTGTTTTTAAAATTATTATAAAGAACAAGTTTAAGCTTTGTTGTAATGTGCGTTGTTTGCCTGGACTGCTCAAGACCTAAATGCTTCTGTAGGAGGAATGATTTGAGTTGGCTTCTTAAATACCTTTGTGCTGTTTCACATCTGATGCTCCTTGATGAAACATAGGAGCCTTGTCTTATAACAGGCTTATTCAAAGTGATACAAAGTACGAAAGTGAGATTTTGGAAGAGTGTTGCTGTTTTCATAATGTAATAAAAATACTGTAATGATAAATAATAATAATTAATAAATAGTACGTAATAAGCATGTCATAAAAACAAATTTTATATTTCCAAGATCACTGCTTTTATAATTGATACTCAGGTAAAGGAGAAAATCCCTGGAAACATTCATTTTTAGGAGGGGGTTCGCGAGACTTGACATTTCAGTGAAAGGGGTTCACAGGTTGTTAAAGTTTGGGAACCACTGATTTACACTGATTTTATACCAGTGTAACTTCACTGATTTCAATAGTTACTCCTAACTTTGGCCCAGATCCTGCAACTGTCTCCAGCTGGATGGATGAATGGATCACCCTGCCCACCCAGAGCCCCACTGGAGTTAATGGAGCTCTGCTCACATTGAAATAGTTGCAGGGCTGGGGCCCAACATTGTGAAATGAGAATTAGGCCAACAGTATGAAATAGCACTATTAACATAATGAGAATGACAGAGTGTCTGATATGATTTCATTAAACATACAATGCAAGATTATACTCTTTATTATCACCAGAGTAAATCTGGAGTAACTCCACTGACTTCACTGGAGTTATTTTAGATGTACAATGATGTATCGGAAAGCAGAATTTGGCCTACACTGTATAAATAACTGCCAGGAGCTACTGAATCCCCAAGGAATTTTATTATCCAAATGAATTTCTCTTTCTCAAACACACCTTCAATCCCAGTAGATAATTCAGTTTTGGCCACTGGAATCCTCACAGCCCTGGCTTATAAAATATATTTATTTAGCGTTTGCGTATTCACTGAGCCAAGCAATAGCGTTCTCAGTGGCCAAGTGGAGCTCTCGGAGCTGACTGCTGAATTTAGTTAGCGGGCACTCCTCAACAATATGTATCGTTGTTTGATTTGTGCTGCAATCTCCCTCCTAATGTAAGGGGGAGCAATGTGGCTCAGAACTGGAAGCCATGGAAGATGAGTCGGTCAGAGAGTTCCTGTGATGATGTATATTGTTGAATCGATTTGCACATCAGCAAGTTTGGTGTATGCTGACCGACTCCATACTGGCACACAGTACTTTGCTACTGAGTACACGATGGCAAGGGCTGAGGTCCTTGGGTTGGAGCATCCGTGCCCCATGAAAAAGCTGCCAGTTTGCTGAGAAAGTTATGTATCTTGCCCTTTACTGCTATCTTGCTCAGGTGGCTTTTGTATGTCAGTGTTCAGTCGAGGGTCACACTCTCGGCATGCTGGGTATGCTTCATCATGCTTCAGCCTCTGGCCATTCTTCATTATATTTAGTTCCCTTTTAGCATTAGCTTGGTGGGGATGGAATATGCTAGACGCAGTGGTTCTCAGACTTTTGTATTGGTGACCCCTTTCACATAGCAGGCCTTTGAGTGCGACCCACATAAATTAAAAATACTTTTTAATGTATTTAACACCATTATAAATGCTGGAGGCAGAGCAGGGTTTGGGGTGGAGGCTGACAGCTCGTGACCCCCCATGTAATAACCTTGTGACCCCCTGAGGGGTTCCGACCCCCAGTTTGAGAACCCCTGTGCTAGAGACTGTCCTGCTGGTGCTAGGCTGAAGGTGCCATGTCTTGCAATAGTCAGACCTGAAGAAGAGCTCTGTGTAAGCTTGAAAGCTTGTCTCTCTCATCAACAGAGGCTGATCTAGTAAAAGAGATATTGCCTCGCCCACCTTGTCTCACCAGTAAAAGTAACAGGAGATTCAGGCCCAATGGCAGTAGGGTTGGCAGATTTCTTTTGGCCCAATCCTTCAATTTATCTAGGTCACTCTGGACCCTATCCCTACCCTCCAGCATATCTACCTCTCCCCCCAGCAAACTTGCTGAGTGTGCAATCCATCCCATCATCCAGATCATTAATGAAGATGTTGAACAAAACCAGCCCCAGGACAGACCCCTGGGGCACTCCGCTTGATACCAGCTGTCAACTAGACATCAAGACATTGATCACTACCCATTGAGCCCGACGACCTAGCCAGCTTTCTATCCACCTTATAGTCCATTCATGCAATCCATACTTTTTAAATTTGCTGGCAAGAATACTGTGAGAGACAGTATCAAAAGCTTTGCTAAAGTCAAGGTATATCACATCCACCGCTTCCCCCATATCCAAAGAGCCAGTTATCTCATCATAGAAGGTAATCAGGTTGGTCAGGCATGACTTGCCCTTGGTGAATCCATGTTGATTGTTCCTGATCATCTTCCGCTCCTCCACGTGCTTCAAAATGGATTCCTTGAGGACCTGCTCCATGATTTTTCCAGGGACTGGGGTTTCCATGTCCTGGTTCTTCAGGAGAAGAATTCTTGGGGAAGATGGAAGAGTACAGACTAAGTTCAGAGTGCAGAGCTCAAGGCTTAGAGGCCTGTGAGGATCCTTCCTCCTCTTTCAAACCTTTCTTTATTATCTGAGGTGCTGCACGCTGTTTCCCTTTTTTAAGTGTAAGGTGTCTCAGATGCCAAGGTGTGGTAACTGTTAGTAAGTAGTGACTTTTTTTAATGGTGAAAAGTTTGCTTGTGTGTATCAGTATATTGCCCTGTGTGCAAACAGCTTTCCAATACCTTAACAATAGATAGATGGATATTATATCTCTTTTAA
Source organism: Terrapene triunguis (assembly GCF_002925995.2). Classification (NCBI taxonomy): domain Eukaryota; kingdom Metazoa; phylum Chordata; order Testudines; family Emydidae; genus Terrapene; species Terrapene triunguis. The sequence goes on from NW_020664436.1 coordinate 29,197,136, forward strand.
CACACAGCATGCTCATTCTGATTTCATATAATTGCCAGAGATACTGGAAAGAAATAATTTAAACACTTGTGATTGTCACAGGGTGCTCTACTCGCCAGTGGAGTGCCTCCTTGTGGCCATGGTGGGGGATTAGCTCTGCCAGTCTGATGCCTCTTCTGGCAGGCACTCATTCCATCTTTCTCTCTCTCTCTCTCTCTCTCTCTCTCTCTCTCTCTCAGAACCTGACGGCTCGCTCTTCGTGGCTTGGCCCTCCAGCCAGGTCACTGTAATTGTCCCCTTCTGGGGTGGTTTGAGTACCAAAGTCTCTCTGTGCTAGCTGTCCCAGGCAGTCTTCCAATTCACTGCCTGTCAATGGTGCCACTTCCCTGGTGGCTGGTAAGGGAATCCAGGCCCACCCTCTTCTCCAGTTTCCAGCCCAGGGATCTTACAACCAGCAGCTAACGTCTGCACTATCCAACACCTTGCTGCTGCTTCTCTGATCTGCTTCCTATGTTGCTTCTATCAGGCTCCTTCTCTACCCTTCTTTGGGTAGTCCCTTCCATCTGGGCCAAGCTTCTCTCTCCCGCTAGCCTCAAAGACAGTGACTGCAGACCTCCTCCCTGCAGCCCCTTTCTGCCCTCAGCTACCTGGCTTTATACAAGTCCCTTTCTGCAGTGATCAGAATTACAAATGAGTCTGTGACATACAGTGACAGCATCTTCTCTCCCCCCGACCCCACCATAATTGGTCATTCAAAATTATTCTGAGTTTAGTGTGGAAATCTAGTCTACAATTTGACAGAATACCTAAAAATTGGTATCCTTGTTAATTTGAGATCAGCCGTACGCAAAATGAATTAACATATTTTTACAACTAAGATCACTCTTGTTGCATAATTATGGCTAGCATTTGTGAACAGAGATAGGGCAGGTTGGAGCGGCAATATATGTTGGGCACATCTGAAGGACTTGCTAGAAAAAATGGAAGAAAAGAACTTCATTCATGGAGGAGAAAACATTGGAATACAGGAAGCAGATATTATAAGTATAAAGGAGCAAATTTAAATCACGCCTCTCTAGATTACTGCCCTGATTCTTCTCCTGTTCTGTTAGATGAGGAAATGGAAATTAATCTAATGAAATTGCAGTACTTGTTCTATGCTGAAATAGCATTATTTTATTTTATTTATTTATTTACAGCAGGACAGTTTGTTTCTGCAAATGGGCATGATATTGGCTCACTAGGGGCATAGAGTCTCAGGTCACATTTATAAATACACATTTAATCCCCTACAAATTGTTAAACTATGAGATAAAAAAAAATATCTATAAAGGTGGTCATTTCCTAGCATAAGTAAATGGGATCTGAATCAGTCCTTTGGGTTTTCTTTGTAGTATGTATCAGTTTGTACTGTGTGCAGTGTCTGCCGCATAGGGATACTTGATCATTATTGCTACTGTAAATTAGCTCATGGGGCAGAAAAATGGTACAGATGTCAATAGGTTCCAGCTTTTATTTTTTAATGGGAGAGGTGGTCTGAGCAAAGGAGTGGGAGCCAGACATGGGCGACAGGTATTGTAGGCTGGGGGAGCTTATGCCTCACCAAACAGCCTGGCATGGCCCCGCCCATGCTATGCCCCCTCCTGCACTCTGCCCCTGGCCCCGGCTGGCTGGGGCTGAGGCTGGGGCTGGCCGACCTGCCTGACACAGGAACTCGGGACGGCTGGTGCTGGGGCTGTGTCAGCTGGCCACCTGGAGCACTGGGGCTTGGGGCGCTGCAGCCGCGCTATCCAGCACACCCGGGCTGGAGGCGCTGTGGCTGTGCTGCCTGGTCCCTGGGGCTGGGGCCGCGGTGGGGGTGCTCTGGGCTCTTGTGGGGGAGGGGAGGTAGGAAGGGAGAGGGAGGGGCGGGGCCTTGGGCACAAGGGGAGGGGCTGGGGGCTAATGTTTCCCAACGGCCGGGTCACTGGCCGCCCATGGAGCCAGAGACTCATAAGTATAGCTGGGCAATTTTGTTTTGGTGAATAGTAAATTCACTGAAAAATGCATTTTTGGGGTCACCAAAACTATTTGTGAATTTGGGTCGAATTTGGTGAGAAGTTTTGTCTGGGGGGAAAAAATGTAGAAATGTCAATATATTTTGCTGTTTTTCCCCGTTTTTAATTGCGGTGAGAAAAAAAAATAAAAAAATTCAGCCTGATTAGAAACAAACCATTTCCCCCCGCAGATTTTCCAGCTCAGCCGCTGAACTGAAAAAATCAATTATTTGTTCAGCTCTACACTTAAAGTCTAAGTCTGCCTCTAATTTCCCTCCATGGCCTCGGTCAAATCACAGAGGGTCAGATTCTGGTACCATTGCTCATGTTGAATAGTATCTCACTCCATGAATGGAAGTGCTTATGGATTTTACTCCATAATGGAACTACTTATGGATTAAAGCACTACTCCTACTCAGTTTGAATAAGGGTGGCAGAATGGGTCTTTCTCTTCTTCTGTTCCCTATTCTATAAATAAGGATAATAAAATTTACCTGCTTCCCTGGGTGTTGGATGGATAAATAGTTAGCATTTGCAAATTTCTTTGAAGATTAAAAAAATGTGATATAAATGCTAAGGATTATTCTGTCAAGTATGAAAGAGTATATTCACCACTAAGGGTGAATGTTTTGCTATCAGTTTTGGAGAAGGGTTTTGCAAAGATTAGACCATACTGATACAATATCCAGAGCAATATATTACAAGTGACCTCACGAAGACTTATTAAGAAATAACGTTCATCTGCTTGAGAAAACTAATATGTCACTGGATGCCTCAAACAGAATTGATTCTCATGCCATGGTGACTGTTACATGGTGTTAGGTCATATATCAGAAATGTATGGTAAGTATAACTTTACCAGTTTGGCTAATCGTTGGCTATTTAAAGGGATTTTACTACCTTGAGGGGAGAGTTTGGCTAATCTGGGCTACTGAAAGAGTTTACCTTAACATATAGCACTTCCTTGTCTCTGGAGTCATTATGCATGAGAAAACCTCTCTCTGTTTTCCAACTGCAATGGCCACTGCCATACTTCAGTATCTCTGGGACAGCTGCTGCCTTTAGTGCTATCAGCCATTCCCTCCCCAAAACAACCACAGGCTTATGCAGGATCCCTTAAAATATAACTTCATGTATTTTAGAGGCTTCTTATATCTATTCCTTACCTTATTCCTTGGACACAGCGCTCTTCGAGGAAGCACTTGGTATGTTCCATACGTTTTTTGTGGGTTTTTTTTGCAGGGTTAGAAACATAATTTAGGTCTGAAAAGTACCGTGCACACGTGATGCTGCAGATCTTTTTTTCAAAGGGAAGGGAGTGTAGAGCTCTAGTGATTCGACTGAGCCTTCTGAGGGAAAGGTAAAGAAGAAAAGAAGTTTAACAAAATATTTTTCTTCTTTTGGTTTTATGACTCTTGAATTTGGTTGTTTGCTCTGTTTGCACTGGAGTTGAACTGAATCTTGTATATCTGTGTACTGTATAAAGTGGAGAACAGGGCTTGCCTACCACTGCTGTTTCTCTCTTCTCTGGATTTTTAATTTTATACCCTTTAAAATAAGCTGCAGTCATTCCACATAGTCAGTAAAAAAGAATGAATGCCCCTTTGTAAGCACGATTGACGGATTCAGCTGGTAACACCTCCTTTGATTAAAAATAAAGTAAAAAGTAAAGTGTTTGCAAACTGAGCTATTTTTATTGAAGGTCTTTCATCTGGTGATTTCAATACTGTCTCACGTGAGGCAAATATTCAGTCTAAATGCACCAGGCTGAAAACAGTATAAGTCGACCTCGTATGGGGAATCAATTTAACAGAGCCTTTACTTCCATGGTGGAGGGCCTAATCCTGAAATCCTTACTTTTGGAGCCTGCTTCAAAGACCCCTTAAGTCAATATAAAGACTCTCATTGACTGTAATGGGCTTTGGCCCAGGCTCTCAGTCTTTATTCAGGCAAACCATTGAAGCTAATGGAAAGACTTCAGACTTAGGCCCACAGAGTTTGAATTCCTTATTGGTTTGAAAGATTTTAACAGAATCATTCCCACTGATATCCTTGACCTCCGTCAAAAGATATGAAAACAACACTTGGAATTCTCAGTAAAAGAATTGATTGAAACCTTTGAAAAATGAACAACATTCAATAAATAACTTTATAAAACAGTTGGTTAATATAGATCAGGAAATAAGAAAACTAACTTAGTGCAAGACCTTGGTTCACTGCATTTTTTACTCCTAATGGCCTGTCTGAGTTACATGCTACCATGCACAGAAAAAAGGCAAATTTTATTTTAAAGGGGAAGTAGTGAGTACTATGTTTTTTATTTGCAAGAAAATGCAAATACTGCCATTGACAAATTACTCCAAGCTGGCTACATTCCCGTCCCCAAAGCAACCTCACCCCACTTTTCTTCACTGGAAAATTACCTCCAACCTTTGTGTGACATGCGATATGACCTAATTTCCCCCTTCCTCAACTCCTTTGAGAGCACCTCTCAAAGAACAAGCATTAAGTCAGCACTATTATCTTAGAAAACCAGTCTTGATCTGGAACTCTACCACTAATGGCATGGGGATGTCTATCCCATTTTCTTTCTCCTCCTCTTCTATTGCACAAGTCAAATATCTTAGAGAAATATCAAGAGAAGTTGCTTAAAATGGTCCAAAGTGTGGAGGAAGTGGTGGGAAGAAATTAAGCAGAGGAATATTTAGAATAAACAGTAAGAAAAACTTCCCACTGGTGTGATCTAATAATGGAATAAACTTCTGAGGGAGGTGGAATTAATTAATGTTTGACTGGACAAAGCCTCAGAGAATATATTTTATGGAACAATCCTATTCATCCCTTGCCAGTATCACAATACATGTACTAATCCATATTTCCATGTCTGATTTCTGTAATTCTATAATAAAGAACAAAATCTGGCAGCATGATTATAGTATTAGTAGCAGCCCTTCTGAAAAGCCAGACCCAGGCTGTAACTTCCTAAAACATGGACAAAAGTCCTACAACATGTTACAGAAAAAAACAAACATATATTTAGAGGGGGAAGATTATGATATAAAATTTAATGGAAAATTATATCCCTCCTACAGAATATTGTAGGGTGATTTAAAAAAAACCCTCCAGGCAGGATCTCTTTCTCCAGTTTTATCCTTATTAAATTCTCTAGGACATTTATATCAAAAAGAGGATGGTATTGCTTGGCCCTCAAAAAGGGGACTCTGGAAAAAAAAACAACCAAATTTAGACACCTGGTAAAATTGGGGTAAGTGGGGTCTGAATGAACTCTCCCCTGACAGCTAGTTGGGGAGGGGGAGAGACTTCAGGAGCAAACTGTATTTACATGAACACACCTACTCTGCCAAGATGGCCAGCAGATAGTTGTGTTGCTCAACGTGATCAACTTTGATTTGTAACCCAACAACAGTCCCTTTAGTACTGAATGCAGGGGTAGTGAAATGTTGTTGTCTTTATTGTATGAATAAAGGGGAGCAGAACTGTGCTTAACCTGTCCCAAATGAGGGGGTCACCCTCAGCTGAAAGGATCTCGTTAAGCCAGGGGCTCGAATGCCAGACCCCTGTGAAAGTAAGAGGGGTGGGGACAGGTGTCCTAGCCAGGAGGTGTGGACTGTCCCTAAGGGTCCCTGGTCTGGTGTAACCTGTTCCCCACTGTTCAAAGGTAGAGCTAAATAGGCTCTATTAGGAGCCTTTGTTATTTTAAGTACTTAAATGAGAACTGAAATCACTTGTGGTGGGACAGCATTTCTGCCCAGCCTGCTAAAAGCTGAAAGTCACGGACAGTCACTAAAAGACTGACTCGCAGAGGTCACAGCAGAGAGGCAGGTGGCAGCAGAAGGTGACTGACAGTCAGCGGGTGGGAGCAGCAAGCAGTCGGCTGGCAGGAGCAGAAGGAGTGGCTGGCGGGATGGACAGTGGCGAGGAACTGCGGCTGGTGGGGCGGCCAGCCAGAGCAAGTGCTCAGATGGCAGAGCAAGCAAGGTGCCTTCTTCCCTGGTGGGAGGTGAACTCACACAGATGCATCTCTGAACCCTGGGTCCTCACTGGCCAAGGACAACCACTGAGAGTGAGGTGTGGGTGAGGGAGCAGAGAGGGACACAGTAAAGGGACTTTTGGTTGTAGAACTCAAGAACATGAGGCAGAAGGCACTGACCCTCGCATTCTGGGGTGGGTGTCCTGCTCCCAGTTTTATGATTATGAATCCGGTTTGTGGCATTTTCCCTAATTAATGTTGGGTGATTTCCCTCCTTTCATTAAAAGTTTCTTTTCTACACTCAGACTCTGTGCTTGCAAGAGGGGAAGTATTGCCTCTCAAAGGCGCCCAGCGTGGTGTGTAATTTTCCCAGGTTACTGGGTGGGGGCTCGAGCCAGTTCTGTGTTGTATTGTTGAAAAGGAATCCCTAGATATTGAACCTGGCCCTGGTTGCTGCTGGCTCCACCTGGCAGAAGGGATACATAGATATAACAAAGAAGATACTTATTGCCTGTTCATTTGAAAAGCCTCCACATTCACTTAGTGGCCATAAAATTAGTTCTGGCACATGTTTGTTCAAGCACCATCTACATCCCCATCATTCATGATTATTGCCTTCTCTTTTTCCCCATCAAGTGACTTTGAAAAGAGCGAGAAGTTAATAAGAACTCAACATCTTGCAGCTAGTAGGGGGCCAGATTCACCACTCTGTTACATCACTTTTACTGTGGTGTAACTCCATTGAAGTCACTAGTGTAAAATTACACCAACATAAAATTGGTGTAATGGATTGGCAAATTGGGCCCTGTTTGGGTACTTTTGCCCATCTAAACACTAGTTTAGACAAACCATGTTCAAGATGTGGAGATGTGTAGAAGCATTTGATAGTAGCTTAGAGGTGAGAATGAAGAGAGAGATGGGAGAAAGCAATAGCTATGACTTACCTCAAAACTGGGCCTGTTCTAAAAGGTTATTATTATTGCCAGGGGAAGTGGACAGCTTTCTCTCCCAGGGTTCCATATCACAACCTCAGTAATTCTGACTACCCCAAGCTGGCTTGTAAATACAAAGCATCCCTGGCCCAGATATTGGTGTGTATGTGTGGTATTGATGAGCTGTCTGCAATAGCAGTCCAAGCCAATTTCTTTATTTAGGTTGGGTGGAGGGATCTATTATTCATAAGGAAAGACCACAACAGCGGTAGGTGACATTTTATTCGGCGACATGACTTCCTTTTCATATAGTTCAGTGACTGTTCGTAGTGTGAAAACAGGGATAGAGGGTGGCACCAAACCACTGCCGAGGGCAGGGCACAATGCCCGAATAGCTTCATTTGGTGTAAGAATATGTAGAATACCTAGCACCTTTCAGCAGCGGGGCTGAATGCACTCATCAGAGGTGGGGTAATAAAGTATCCTTTTACAGATGGAGAAAGAGACACAGAGCAATGAGCAACTGACTTAAAGACATGCAACAAGGCACTGGCATAGCTAGGAATAGAGCTCAGGTCACCTAGATCCCAGCCCACACTCAGGTCACTAGACCATGTGTTAATCTGTATCCACAAAAACAACGAGGAGTCCGGTGGCACCTTAAAGACTAACAGATTTATTTGGGCATAAGCTTTCATGGGTAAAACCCTCGACTTCTTCAGATGCATGTCTGTGTCTTCTCCCTTTCATTCTCTCTCCTTGTGTTTTTGAAATGAAAGGCAAATGTGAGGGGAAGCTGTGCAAGTTTCTTCACTGAGCGCTTTGCTCCCCTCCCTATTTGGCATCAGCCCTGCCAGCTGCCTCTGGGGCCTCTAGTGAACACAGTGCCACTTGAGCAGCACTAAAGTATCGACTGTCCAGTAGGGAACAGGACCCTGTTGAGATGGATTAGACACAACAAATCCTGCATCTTGGCTGGGGGTTAGACTAGATGACCCTTGTGGTCCCTTCTAATACTATGGCTCTAGGATTCTATGATCCTGCTCTCATTGACATTCATGGCAAAACTCCCATTGGCTTCAATGGGGCTGGATCAAGCCCTAAGCTGTGATCTCACACGTGCGTTTTCAAGGGGGGAAAGGAGTGCAGGTTGCGGTGTCCAGAGATGCAAGGCGGATCCCCTCACCCACTACCTTACTTTGCAACTCTGCCTATGCGTGTGTTTTGATTCTGCTGCATGCAATGAGAGTGCTGCTCAACGCTGATGCTAATATACTTGGTCCTATCCTGGAGCAGTGTGTTGTTGGCAGGCAGTTTCTTTGGTTATTTAACACCCGAGCTGTCATTTCTAGGACACTAGATCACAGGGGGAGGGGGGAGGATCCTGCTTATTTCCCCCTCCTGATAATTTTGCATCTCCAAATAGTGACTGTGAGGACTGGGAGTATTAGGTATTTATATACTGTGCCCCCCCTCCGCCCCCACACACCTCAGTTTAGCAAAGCTTGGCACACAGTAAGGAAACAGACTCTATATGCGGCCAGAACGATGAACATTCAGTGAGCCCACACGGAAATGAACCGCTTGCTTCGCATCCTCTTTTCTTTTTTTTTTTAAAGCACCTTCCTTTCCACGGCTGCAGAAAAAGATCGTTGCTGTGTGTACAGCAATACAATAAAATAAAATTGCTCCGTCAGGTTTAGCCATACACCCCAAACACTTTAGCATGTACCCGATCTAGAACGCACTGGGGAGAGATGGGAGGGAGAGCGCTTTCCCCAGCCTCAATCAACCTCTGCCTGGGGAGAGATGAACAATTAACCCCTCCCCCCCATATGTAAAAATCTCCCAAAGTCTAGTCAGTTACAAAATGTTTCTGGAGCTGAGAAACAAGCTTCTGATCCCAGCGCTGAAAAACCCCTCTGAGCCCCTTCTCTTGCTGTTTATTGTTATTATTTATTTTTGGTGGGGGTTTTTTTTTTGGAGTGGGGAATCATCTTCAGTCTCTTGCAAAAGGTCCAGGCTGCTTACGTCTGAGCGCCCCTTATCATTTCAATGAATGGCAATTGCAGCCTTGGTGCTGTTATAGCAATGAAGCTACAGACGTCATTGCCTCCTGTTGGACGTGAGATGTGTCCAAGCATCAGCCCCTTTTGCTTAAGAACAACTCTTTAACTTCCAGGCAGCCGGCAGACAGGATTTTCTGAGATCCTAAGAACCAAACGTTTCTATTATACATATACACACATATATAGGTATAATACAAACACACACACACTATATATGTGTGTCTATATATGGAGAGAGAGAGAGACCTAGGAAAACCTGCTGCCACTGCAAGCTCCACTAAAATGTCCTGATCAGCTGAGTAGCTCGCTGCATCGTTTTCTTAAATGCCACCTGACGGGAAGGGATCATCACTCAGCCTGTGCTCTTCGTGTTTGTTAGCGAGGAAGACTTGTTGAGCACCTTGTTTTCCAGCGCCCAGGAAGGAGCCCTGCTGCTGAGAGCACAGAAGAGCTGGGCTCGTGCCCGAAGAGCTCCCCGAACTTCACCCACTGTGCAGCTGCTGTCACTAATTGAGCCCCCCCGGCCCCCTTGTCTCTGTCTCCCGGACCGAAGCGCGAGCGAGGATCTGCTCTTTAAAGTGGATCTGAAGGGGAAGGCAGAGATGAGCTGGTGCCTAGTTCTGAGGGTAAGTTGCTCTCTCCCTCCATGGAGCATCAGCCCCGAGCCTCGGTATTTGGCTGGAAAGTGGGACAGGTGGAGCGGGGGATGTGGTGAAGGCAGGGGGAGAGCGGCACTTTTTACATCCAGGACTGAAAGGGTTACCGGGGGGAGAGTGAGCGTGCGGGGGCCGGCCACTGACTTCACCGCGGAGTTTGCAAGCTGCGAGTTACTCGTGAATATTCCCAGCCAGCTGCGAAGCTCAGCAGCAATGCCTCTAATCCCGCAGGTGCCTGCCTGGGCGGCCAGCAGCCACAGCCCGTGCTCCCCTCCACCTACACACACTCAGAGTTTGGGTCGGGGAGACCCCTCCACCCCCCTACGGGAGAACAGCCCTTCTCCACCCCCGCCCCATCACCCCCGCCGGGAATTCAGGATCCCCAGCTACAGAACACGTGACCCCTGCAGGCGACTCTGCCCTCCTACACCTGGAAGCGCCTGTCTCTGTCCCCCGCATCCAGCCCCTTCGTTTCCCTCAGTCCATTGAACCAGTTTTTAACCTGAAGGGATCCCAGTACAAATAAATATAAATCAACCCCTCCCCCTCCAGCTGGCCACCAACATGTGTAAAACCTGCAGAGGTGCCCATTGCCTCCCTCTTTAATGCTGCCTCTCTCCCCCAGTTGGATAGGAAAGGGGGGGGGCAACCCCCTTAGACGTGGGGCTGAATTGATGGGATTGTGATTTGTAGGATTTCTCCACTTAGTCCCTGCCTCCTACTTGCTCTCCAGCCACTCCAAAGTCTCTTCCCCTCTCTTTAAGCAGCGATTTCTTTCAATCTCTCTCCCTCTCCCCCTCTGTGTGTGTGTGTGTGTCTCTCTCTCTCTCCCTCCACATACTCTCATCTCCCCGGAGAGAGAGAGGAGAAACCCAACTCCCAAACACCGGCCAGATGTCGAAGAAACGCAAAACCCTGGAGGGTAGAGGATCCGGGCTCCCCCAGGAGGAACCCAGAGCCTGCTTTGGGGGCAGCGAGGAGCAAGGTAGGGAGGAGGGAGCCTGCAAGTGGAGGGGAGGCAATTGGGAGTGCAGGGGGATCCCAGCACAGGAATGCATCAACCTGGCTTATCTCCCTGAGTAAAGAGAGCTATAGAGGTGACTTTAATAATCAGGCCAGATTGTTTCCAATAAGGGCATTAAAAGAGCAGGTCTGCTGTGATTGCGACAACACTGAACTTTGGAGCGTGAAGGGGTTAAGGGGGACAGGAAGGAGAGAGAAGGGGCTATTGATCGATTGCTGAGGAGGAATTGCAGGTTTGCTGATCAATCCAGATTCCCTCCACCACTTGCTGTTTGTCAATTGCATTGGTATATTCACACTGTATCATCGATTTGCAGCTTGTGTAAATCTCTGTTTACAAGGTGCTCTGAGCTTGAGCAATGAGTGGTGTATTTCTGAGGTGGGGTGTGTGCGTTTTTTTTGGGGGGGGGGTCGGGAGGTGTTCCATTTTAGTTCATAAGCCCCCATCCCTGATATGATTTCAGTTGCGTCATGTTGAGGCTTCAAATGCTGCACTTGCAGAGCACACTTCGCATCCAGCTAAAGTTGGTTTTTCAACAGCTTTGGTGCTTTGCTGTAATTTTCAAGCTCTAAGTATTTGTGATGAAAGCTGTTGTGCACTTTTTGACAAGATAATATCAATGTAGAAGCTGAGCTGGTGTAAAATCAGCTATGCACACAAGTATTAGGGAGTTCTGCAGCTGATTTTTTTGTTTGTTTCAGTCAGCCCAATAGTTCCTTTCCTTTGTGTTTATTTTGACTAAGTGGGCCCAGATGAGCCAAGCCAAGCTACAGTGTTTCAGGGGTTGTGGCTATAATGCAGAAGAGAGGAAAAAATACCAGATGGGTTAAAAGCAATGTTTAAAGCTGTTTATAATGGCTTTGAAGACGAAGGTGGGAGATGATGGTGTGTATGGTGGAGTAAGGTGAAATGTAAATTTATTTCTTCCCATGTTAGAATTCAGAAATATGGTGCTTTTGTCTTAGCAGGTGCAAACCTGAGCATAGAGCTGATAGGGATGGAATGAGTGTGTTCTCCAATATGGAGTCAATGGTCCTTTTTATAAAGAATGATAAGGATCACAATGTCACAAAAGTAATCAAAAATCATGAAATTCAATCTCCACCAGGGATATTTTTGCATTGGGTTGTGTTTTTTGAAGTGAAATATCTCAAATCTGGTTCCTGGCGTGCTCTTTTAGCTTCGTTAGCAAGAAGAAGTCATAGTGATGCACCATTTATCTCGAAAGAGATTGTTTAGGGTTTACGTGGCTGTTATTTTAGATTGCTTGTCTCTCCCACAATACAATAAAATCCATGTCCATCATTTCCTAAAACCATTTGTCTATTAAAACAAATCCAGTCACCTGAGGAACATTTTTATCTCTGTGAATGACTTTATTTGCATGATAGCATACAATGTTTTTGCAATCAGTAGGAAAAACTGTGGTTTTACTGTCACTAACCGAGAAAAGCTTACCTCTTTGCCAGGTATAGATGATGTCAGACACAGAAAGGATATTCAGCATTGACCTGAAAGTTGGTCTATAGGTTACATATAATTTTCATTTAATTGGGGGTACCAATGGTGTGTGTGGAAACAGAGTGACCGTTATTGTAATGCAGTGGTGTGTATGTGGTAATTTTTTAAAAACTCCACAATAGTACTTCCTACAAGATCTCTGGTTATGTAATGGGGAACAGAAAATGACATTTAACTTTATACAGATATTTATCTTGGTTTGGAAGTACACTGAATAAGAAATAAAATGAAAGTGGAAAAAATATTTAGCAAAGCACTGATCTGCTTGTATTAAGAGAGCAAATAATAAATATCTTGTAGGAAAACACACAAGGTATTTTGCAAATCAAACTGGATGTGAACCTATGCTGTGCCTATATGATCCAGGTTTATGTAGACTATGGCATTGTAAATTATGGAATTTAGTTTGAAATCTAGTTTTAGTTAATGAGATCAAGTGTATTTTTATGAACATGTAGTGATTTTTATTTTATTTTCTCCTTTGTATTTCACAGAAAAGAATGCTGCTTGCTAATTATATTGTCTGTATAATACGTAACTGTAGAAACCATTAAGAGTGTTCAATGTACCACAATACTGTAGTGAGCATAGTTTGTGCAAAATGGTGGATGTGATCTTTTTTTTTTGACATCAGATGTACAGTTATTTTTGGATTAATCTGAAATGATGATTTACATGCTGTGTGTGCTTATGGTAGGTTTTCTACCTCTGTAGAGAGAACATGCTTATTAGATTGGCGAGGGGGTATAATATTTGCCCAGAAGTATGAAAAAGCCATGTAACTCCTGAGATTTAGTTCTACAACGTACGTGTAGGGTGATTGTTTAAATCATAGGGTCTGGTTTACTAATAAACAGATTAAAAAAAAATAATAATAAAAGCTTACATTTTTGGACACTACCAAATCCAGCATCCATGCAGAATGCAAATGCAGCTCGACTGTGGGGCCTTCTTCTAGTGGCAGAGACGTGGACCATAGAGAGACTTGTTCTAGTTCGGCCGTCTTAATTCTGTGTGCTATTTGGTAAATTAGGGACACGATATGCTAATAAACAAGTATCCTTACTTTGAGGGCCTATGATGGTTTAAAAACATCTAGCTAACACAGATTAATTCCAAACTGCTGCAGTGTGTGTCAGTTCTTTGGCCAAATGAAATTCTTGCTTGTGGAGCTTTGTTCTTCTCCCATGTGTGCTCCGTATACACGGAGCAGGCTGGCGGACAGCATGTAGGCCGTGGCATACAATTTCGAAGTTCTTTGGGGTGACTTTTTTTTAGTCTTTCACAAAGCATTTTATGAAGGCCTTGCTAGAACTCTCTCTAACTGCTCCTCCTAAAATAGATCCTGACATTGCAAGTTTTGGACATTCAGCACATTGCATTGACTTGAGCGGGAGTAAAGGGTACTTTACACATTGCACCTACTTGAGTGGAGTAGAGGGTACTTTGTACCTTCCAGCATCAGATCCTTAGTAATGAAGTGTGGAGACCAAACAGGTCTGATTTTGATCTTGCTTACATCAGTCTGAATCAGGAGTAACTCCAGTGAGGTCAATGGAGTCCCACCAGAGTAACTAACCTCAGAATTGAGCCCTATGGGTATACCATGGTATGTGCATCTGGTCAGTCAGTGTACGTCTCCATTTCACATTGCTAGCAGCACCTTTGTCTGCATCTTGCTGGTTTTGGTGTCATTTAAATGGCTAAGAGGATCTTGGGTCACAAATTGAAAGCCTGTGGTGGTGACTGTATATTGTATTAGGACAAACGTAATGACCCAGAAGACCTTGTTTGCCCCTCTTTTCTATGTTCCTTTGAAAGCTGGTGGAGAATGTGCAAAGATGGAGGGCTTTAGCTACAAAAGAGCAAGTTAAAATGGATATTGCGCTCTTGTAATAATGGAACACAAAATGATATGATAAACTTAAAATTATTCAGTAATCCTGTTCACAGCTCTTACTTTTGTCATTATCCAGCTATCATTGCTTTAGTGTAATACAATATTTCAGACAACTTTTTGTGGGGAGATTTGTTGGTGTGGGAGCTGGTGGACAGAATAACTCTCTGATGAGTCCTTGCTTGATCAAATGCTGCTTTCTTGTACACATGTAACTGAGAATAGAATTTAACCTGCTGTATTTTCCTTTTCCCTGTCTCTATTTTGACTATGAAAGCAGATATTTTTTTTTTCTTTGGGTCCAATTCTGTATAGTGTTGAATACTCTCAGCTTTCACAGAAATCAGTGACTGAGGCTCTCAGCATTCTGCAGAACTGGGCTCCTGATGGCTAGCTTTGAAAAAATTGGTTTAAAACCTGTTTTTTCAGAGGCAAACTTGAGCCTCAATCCTGCAGACACTTATGCACATGTGTAACTTTACATATATGAGTAGTTCCACTGAGCTCAGTGGGACCAGTCTTGTGCATAAAATTATCATGTGTATGCTTGCTGGATAAGGGGTCTTGGTTAATATTAACCAAGTCCTCTTGAGTTTCGTTCCTGTACAAAGATACTCCAAGTTAAAAGGCACAGTTGAGATACACATTTTTCTCTGTCTAAAAATGTCTAGTTATGTGAGATCTTAAATACCTACTGAAAATTCATCCTTATGCCTTGTATTTTTGATCAGTATAAAGTATTATTGATTAAATCTTGTAGATGTTTTAGAAAAATAAACTGCTGTAATCTTGATGTGGGCACATCAAAATATCGGAGGCCAAATTTTGCTCTTACTCTAGATTTACAGTGATGTAACTGAGCTAGGAGTTTGACCCATTGTTTGCCTTACACTGCTGCTTCATTCTGTCCCTTTCACTTGGTAGAAGCAGTTACATTCAATCACTGTTCACTCCATTCATTGTCTGTGTGCATTCCTGCTGGTGTCATGATTCTGTTGTGTACATACGGAAGTAACCTGGCTACTTGTCACCTTCTGTGTAAATTATAGAATCATAGGACTGGAAGGGACCTTGAGAGGTCATCTGGTCCATTCCCCTGCACTCAAGGCAGGACTAACTATAATTCAGGCTGCTTCTTCCTTACAGAGCACTCCCATCTCTGCACTAGTTTTCTTCTTCACCTCTCTGTGCTCAGCCCAACCTTTTTTCCTTCCCATTGGAAAAGATACAAAAAAGGACAACAAAAATGGTGAGGGGTATGGAACAGCTTCCATACAAGGTGGAATTAAAAAGACTGGGACTGTTCATCTTAGAAAAGAGATGTAAGTAAGGATATGATAGAAGTCTATACAATCATGACTGGTGTAGAGAAAGTAAATAAGGAAAGTGTTATTTACCCCTTCACACAACACAAGAACCAGGGGTCACCCCATGAAACTAATAGGCAGCAGGTTTAAAACAGCCATAAGGAAGTCCTGTGGAATTCATTGCCAGGGGATGTTGTAAAGTCCAAAAGTATAATGGAGTTAAAAAAAGAATTAGATAAATTCATGGAGGATAGGTCCGTCAGAGGCTATTAGCCAAGATGGTTAGGAATGCCACCCTATGCTCTGTGGTTCCCTCTGCCAGAAGCTGGGACTCGGTGACAGAGAATGGATCACTCAATAATTGCCCTGTTCTGTTCATTCCCTCTGAAGCAACTGGCACCAGCCGCTCTCGGAAGACAGGATACTGGGCTAGATGGACCATTGGTCTGACCCATTATGGCTGTTCTTATGTTCCATTTGTCTTCTCCTCGCACTTGTGATTTTAAGTCTTATATTTCAAATAGCTGCTTTGATTAATGTAACCCAGCCACCCTCCTCCTCCTTAAATGCCTGATCCATGAAGTGTACAGCTCATAATGTCAGTAGCCACTCTATTGTGTGATCTGTGTTTATTCTCTGAGTGTAGATTTTGGGACAAAGGTTATTTGACTTTTTTGGGGGGTGGTGTGTGTGTTTGATATAAAGCATTGAGTACAGCCTGGTACTACACACATACTGTAATGAAAACAATGAAGAAAGGGCAGCCCCGTTGAGTATTGCTGCAGAAGCCTGCGTATATGTGTACCAAATGAAAAATAGTCCAGTAAGAAATTTCTAGGGGATGTGACAAAAAACTGGAGCGTAAACAATGCTTTTAAAAAGTGGGCTGGCACCATGGGCTAGTGAGTTGGGACTCTTGAGCTTGAGTTGTCACTCCTCTAGCAGGCAAGTGCTCAGTTACCTACGTTTGCTTCTCAGAAATGTACCCGCCTTCCCCCCACATACGCATTTCTGGTTAACTGAAAGAGTAATGATCAACTCTTGGTGCTTTGTCGATGATCACTGTGATGTAAAGGCCTTCTTGGAAATAACCAAAAAAAGCTTTGTTTTAGGGGATGAAAATGAGACCTATTGGAGTAACTACAGTTAGCTGCAAACAAATTCATTGTGAGGGCTCTGGAAGGATAAAGGGTGTCATGTATGTAAGCAAAGTATAAATGTAACAAACACACTGGGTAAGGTGTGTGTATTTTAGTCTACTGTTGGCTCTATGGACTAAATTCAGCCTGATGAAAGTGAGGGCAGCCTCACTGACTTCAGTGGAGTTATGTCCATGTTCACCAGGGCTGACCTTGGCCTTTGGTGTTTGCTATGGTGACTTACTGGTAGTGGGTACATTAAAGTTAAGGAAGAGAGGACGGGAGAAAAGGTAAGTAGAGGTATGGATGCCTGGGAAGAGAGAGGATGTGCCTTGGTAGATAAGATTTATGGATGATGGAATAGTACTTTGTAGAAACTACCAGGAGAAAAATAACTCCAAGTTGTTGTTGTTTCTGTAACAGTTTCTGTTGATTCTCCACAACTATTGAAACCTCCTATTTCTAGTCATTTAGATCCTAATTTAGAAAGGTACTTTGCGCGTGCCTAACTTTAAACATGCAAGTAGCCCCACTGGAGAGCTTAGAGAATGCTTAGAGTTAAGCATGTACTAAATTAGTAACTTTCTGAATCAAGGCCTCAAGAGTGGGAGAGTCATGCTCACTCCTGTTGTCATAATGGCCTCTTTTAAGAGAGTGATCACTAAGGTTATGTTTCTAAAATATATTGGAGTAGGTTAACTGTACCTAGACCTGAAGAATACAGTTTGGTTTTGAAGAACTGTGAGGGAGAAATTTAGATCTTCAGGGGTAAGATTGCAGTCTACATGTTATGGGGAAGTAATTTTGTCACCTGATTCTATGAGGTAGAGCTACTGGAAGTGTTGACATTTTTAATATTTGACATAGTCATTTTTTCCTTGGTTGAAGAATGTAACCTGGGACAAGTCACTTATTTTCTCTGTAAATAGAAATGGGGATGACTTCTTAACTAGAGGGGTGTGGTGAGAAGAAATTTTATTGTTTTTGAGGCACTTGGATCCTTCAGTGATATAGGCCATATAAGTACTTAGGGTAACATTTTCAAAAGCACTAGTGATTTAAGAGCTTAAGTCCTACTGGCTTTCAAAGTTAGTAGGCACCTTTGAAAATATTCCCCTTGGAGTCCAGTAGTACCCATGTAAGATTTTTTGTTTTGCATTAGGTGGAGTTAGTAATGACGGTGTTAGTGTTAATTGTCCTGGCACACCCACCAGCATATGGAGGTAGGAAGACAAAATTCTTCATTCTATTTTTCTCTGGATAGAGGTGTACTAGTATACAAGTATTTATTGACCCAGAGGTAGCAAAATGAGGGCTGGCCCTGACGGTGGCAATCAGGAGGCAGGTTCTCAGCTCGTGTAAATCAGTGTAGCTCCATTGACTTCAGTAGTTCTATGCTGATTTTATGCCAGTTGAGAATCTGGCCCCATGCCTTCTTAAAGATGATTCACAGATTTCTGTGTATTTGACTTAGGATGCTTCCTAAAAATGTCAGTAAGTGATAAAGTGAGGAACTCAGATCATGGAGAGTATAGGAATAAAAACAAGGCAAAATACATAGATCCTGTAGGAGCCTATTACAAAACAATGGAAAAAGTAGTGGAGTGTCCCTTTAAGGTGTAGTTGTTACTCCCAGGAAGCCTCTTAAAAATCTCTGACTTGAACGCAATTCATTTTACCTTTTTCTTCCTTGCCATTTTACTTGTTGTCAAGTATGTTTGCATTTAAACAACTGCTGTCTCATACAGCTTCTTGCCTCCTTCCTCATGCTGCAGTGCGTCACATTGATGATGCACTCAAAACTATGGAGGCTTGGTGTGATGTCATTAAAAACAGGCTTATAACCTCATTCCAGGATCAGGCGGAAGTGGAAAATGGGTTGGGAGGGAGACAGTTTATCTGATTCCTTTAATAGCAATGGAATGTATAAAGTAATCAAGGCACCATGTATTCCAGAGTCCTAGATTCTGTGGGAGACAGATCATATGGAAGCAGCTTCATTTACATTTAAACAATGGAGTTTTTGAATACATTAAATATGAAAATAAAGACTATAATCAGCCTCTAGGGGCAACCTGTTATTTATTTGATATTAAAGTTATCTTTTGTGGTTCTCACATTTTTTCAGTATTCCAAAGATTGTTGTACTAAGCACAGCCACATTATAGAAGTTGCCAGGGACAATAGTGGAAATTATGGCGACTTGGTAGGGGGCGACTGGGGCTCTACACCGTGGGAGGAGAAGGAAGCTACCTGGGATTGAGGGGTTAAGCACATTAGCTGTACGTGTCTGATTAAAAATGATAAACAGTGAAGAAATAATCTTGATAGTTTACATGTGAAACCTAAAGATGAATATTTAGCAGTCCACCGGAGCAGTTCCTACTTCTTAGAGGTATGCTTTCAGACGTCTGCAGACTCAGGAAGACACTGCAGCTTTGATTTAACCTTGACAATGTGAGCCTATGGTTTCTTTTCAACCATAAGGGCTATGTATGTGGTTTTTTTCCAGTGAAAGTTTAGATTCTGGAACGCAGTTCTGCAGCTAGGGGTGGGTTATGTGGCCAATTTTGGGGAATCACACAATACAAGGGACTGTGATAATATTATGTAAAGTAAACTGATTGTTAATAGAGCTGCTTTTTCCCAGTTTGCCACAGTAACTAATGTTCTTTTTTTAACATACTGTTTGTCCATTGGCATGCATACCACTATTAGTACACATTATGTTCTCTCTCATTTTAAGTTGTGGATAAACATACCTTAGCATGAGGAAGCTTGAAATAATTTATTTAGGCAAGGTTTAAATGTCAGACAGAAAAATGAAATGCTGAAATTTTAGGCAGAAAGATGAAAATGCACTTTAAGACAGAAAGACAAGGGCGAGACTGAGAGTTTACTTTGGCCCATAACCAGCAGCAGTACATAGATATGTGGCCCCAGGAGAAAACTGGGGAAGGAATTGTGACTTAGCCACCTCTCTTTCTCTCTGGATCCCCCCACCCTCGTTTCAGGTCTATACCAGTAGAAGATTACTTTCTTCTCTCTGCGGGCTCAACTGGGCTGTCTGGGGCATTTGGAGAGGGGGTGGCAGGGTGAATAAGGCAAGCCAAGGCCCCTCCCATTCCCTGCCTATTTACAGAGGAAGGAGAATTGCGGCTCCTCCCTTCTCTTCTCCCTCATTTCTCCCCCCACCACACACACTGCGAACCACAACACTGTGACCATGCGCGAAGATAGCAATATAAAGTACATACAAAGTGTATGCAGCTTCCACATATACATAGGAAACTTTCATTGTTCCACATGCCCTGTAAGCAACCTTATTTGGGGGTCAGAGTTAGCTTAACTTTAAGAAATGTCAGATTTAGGTAGCAGGAGAAAGTTATGACCAACTGTTACAGCTCTAAGCAGCAATGGGATGTACTGTAGAATATAAAGAAATTAGAGCATCTGCAGGCCATAAATGCATGAACTGAGAGTGACTGCTAACCAGCGTACTTAATGCTAATGTTTGGGTAGAAGAACCACAGCAGATCTATTATCTCTGGATAGTTGGAAGAATGGACAAGCTAAAGTCCTTCATTTTTTTACTCTATGGAAAGAACTCTACTCATCTTTCAGTTCAAGGCACTGGGCCTTTCCAGAGGGTTACTGGAGATGAGGTCTATTCTGAAATGCATTCAGCCATCTAATTTCTGTTACAGGCATTCTCTGTAAAAGAGAGGTGTCTATACATATGTAAACAGTTAATAAGGTGCCAGTTGCTGGTGCTCAAGAATGTGGCACATTTTTATTTGGGTTTTGTAGGACCAACGCATGTTTTTGTTGAGTGCTGCAAATGGCTTCTTGTGTGTAGTTCTTAACAGTTTACATCCACTCCGAAACAATAACTAAATGTCACGGAGAGCTTGTTTGTTGCTATTAATTTTTCCAGAGACCTGAGAATAAATAAGTGATCTCTTCTTATTGCACTACTATAAGGCAAGCAGAAAGTATATAGGAATAGAAAGCAATGCGTCCGTTTTCAAAAACAGATAGTGTGTGATTTCATTTATTTATTTTTAATGGCAAGAATATATTCATTAACCTTTCTGTTTTTCTCTTTCCATGACTATAAATAATAGTGTACCAGTTTTTGACTAGAAGTTTTTTGGATCAACTCTACTAATCAAATGCTATACATTTTTAATTCAGGACTAGGATGGGGTTTTTAGGGAGAATGGGGGTGGGGGCAGAGAATGGGGGGAGGGATAGCTCAGTGGTTTGAGCATTGGCCTGCTAAACCCAGGGTTAGAAGTTCAATCCTTGAGGGGGCCACTTAGGGATCTGGGGCAAAATCAGTACTTGGTCCTGCTAGTGAAGGCAGGGGGCTGGACTCAATGACCTTTCAAGGTCCCTTCCAGTTCTAGGAGATAGGATATCTCCATTAATTTATTTATTTAATTTAATCCTAAATCTTTTAAATGAAGGAACATCTCATTTTTATTCATTAAATATTTTGGCAAAACCACCTGGACACCTACATAACTGAGATGTCTTTGCCCAGCCAAGTGCTGAGATCATGGCTGTCTAATTTCAGCTGGATCTTTAAGGATCTGCAAAGATCAATCTTAAATAAAGTTGTTCATTATCCATTTCTTCTGGCAAAAGTTGCTGCTTTAACTTCTGGGGGATAACGGCGTCCCTTTGAATGCACCCTCTGAATTCTCAAAATATAGCATGAAACCAACACAATAACTGTATAAAGTAAGTCATGAATTGACTTCTGGGTTCCCCTAAAATGACCCTGTCAGGGTTCCCTCCCCACTCTGAACTCTGGGGTACAGATGTGGGGACCCACATGAAAGACCCCCTAAGCTTATTTCTACCAGCTTAGGTTAAAAACTTCCCCAAGGCACAAATCCTTCCTTGTCCTTGGATGAGTACTGCTGCCATCACCAAGTGAGTTAGACAAAGATTCAGGAAAAGGACCACTTGGAGTTCCTGTTTCCCCAAAATATCCCCCCAAGACCCTTCACCCCCTTTCCTGGGGAGGCTTGAGAATAATCTACCAATCAGATAGGTAAACAAGGTGAGCACAGACCAGACCCTTGGGTTTTTAGGACACTAAAAACCCATCACATTCTTAAAAAACAGAACTTTATGATAAAAAAAAATAAAAGAAGCACCTCTGTAAAATCAGGATGGAAGGTAATTTTACAGGGTAATAAGATTTAAAACACAGAGGGTTCCCCTCTAGGTAAAACTTCAAAGTGCACAATCAGGCGGCAGCAGCAGAGACCAAAAGAAAAAAAAAGCAAATACAATACAATACAGTGTTAAATGTAAAATACTAAAAAAAAATAAAAGGGAAAGCAGCATTTTTCTTCTGCATAGTAAAGTTTCAAAGCTGTATTAAGTCAATGTTCAGTTGTGAACTTTTGAAAGAACCATAACGTTTTGTTCAGAGTTACGAACAACCTCCATTCCAGAGATGTTCGTAACTCTGAGGTTCTACTGTACTTACATGTAAAGAAGAGAAACAAAAAGATTACTTAAAAACAGAAAAAGAAAACAAGAGTTATTATCATAGCAAGTCATTAAAAATACTAAGTTAAGAATTTATGTAGGGCTTCAGTAATAACTTTTGAAGTTTCCTGAATCTTTTCCATGCTCTAGACCAGGGGTTCTCAACCTTTTTCCCGTCCCGGGCCAATGGGGGCAGCGGGAAGCCGCGGCCAGCACATCCCTCGCCCGCGCCGCTTCTCACCGCCCCCATTGGCCCGGGACGGCGAACTGTGGTGAGTGGGGGCTGCGATCGGCCGAACCTGCCGCGTCAGCAGATAAATAAACTGGCCCGGCCTGCCAGGGTGCTTACCCTGGCGAGCCGTGTGCCAAACGTTGCTGACCCCTGGTTTAGGGCATAGTTTGGCCAATGGAACCTTTTTTACTGGTTGTGCTGATGTGTGAGATGGAACGAATCCAGCTTGGTTCTTGGAGCTCAGGCTGAGTTTGTAGGGCTAACAATTAGAATTTTACATTTAAATTTGAACTAATTTAATATGGAAATCATGGCGAGACAGTAAACAAGAAACTTCATGATGCCACTTTTATAGCCCCTTCCTACAGTTCCATAAGCACACAGTGTCTCTGAAAATATGAAAGTGATTTTATAATTTTTTAAAAATTGATTTATTTCACGTAGTCAGAATGAGTCTCCTGACTCTCTTGCTACAGACAGGTTGTTCTTAACTCCCCTCATATGACTTAAACTTTGTCTCTCTTCCTGCCCACTTTTCCCAAAAAAGTACCATGCATAGTGTCCCAGATTTATATTTTTAAAGGAGTGCAGGTTTGAATATATGTAAAGGGCTGTTAACAACCTCAGTTGCCTGGATGCCAGTTAGAGAAAAATAATACCAGATTATCATGGGAAACTGCTGGCACAGCTCTGCTTTTCAGCAACATTTGCCTTTACCGACACCTAACTTTCGACTTTATTTTAAAAAGTGTTAATTTCTGGTCAGGATTTTTTTCTTCAATAAAAAGTGAGTGAAATGCTGGTACTGTTGTTATTGCAGTGCTTCTGAAAGCTACAACCACAGTGGTGATGGTTAGTAGTAGTGGATTTGGTCTAGAACAGTGGTTCTCGACCAGGAATCTGGTGCCCCCTGGGGGAAGGGGCACGAACAGGTTTCAGGAGGGCCACCAAGCAGTGCCAGCATTAGACTTGCTGGGGCTCAGGGTAGAAAGCTGAAGCCCAGGTCCCTGTGTCCTGCCACCTGGGGCTGAAGCCGAAGCCTAAGCAATGTAGCTTCAGGGGCCCCTGTGGCATGGGGCCCCAGGCAATTGCCCGGCTTGCTACCCCCTAACACCAGCCCTGGCTCTTATATGCAGAAAACCAGTTATTGTGGCACTGGTGGGCCGTGGGGTTTTTATAACATGTTGGGGAGGCCTCAGAAAGAAAAAGGTTGAGAACCCCTGGTCTAGAGCATGGAAAAGATTCAGGAAACTTCAAAAGTTATTACTGAAGCCCTACATAAATTCTTAACTTAGTATTTTTAATGACTTGCTATGATAATAACTCTTGTTTTCTTTTTCTGTTTTTAAGTAATCTTTTTGTTTCTCTTCTTTACATGTAAGTACAGTAGAACCTCAGAGTTACGAACATCTCTGGAATGGAGGTTGTTCGTAACTCTGAACAAAACGTTATGGTTCTTTCAAAAGTTCACAACTGAACATTGACTTAATACAGCTTTGAAACTTTACTATGCAGAAGAAAAATGCTGCTTTCCCTTTTACTTTTTTTAGTATTTTACATTTAACACAGTATTGTATTGTATTTGCTTTTTTTTTTCTTTTGGTCTCTGCTGCTGCCTGATTGCACACTTCGGTTCCAAACGAGTTATGTGGCTTACTGATCAGTTCATAACTCTGGTATTTGTAACTCTGAGGTTCTACTGTAATAAACATCAGTTTTGCTCCATTTCTTTTGAAATGATGACTAGACACTGCAGGTCTTGTGTTGTCATGGATATCAGTTCTGAACAGGTCAGAGGCTTTTAACTTCCCCAGCTGCCTCACTACTTTGGCAAGATCTGTAACAACAAATATCCTGCCATATCCTGTCTACTTTGTGTTCTCTGCAGTGCTGAGAGTGTTATCAATGCTCCACAAATAATAGGATAAGAGGATAGCAACAATACATACAAACTATCCTCTTTCACTTGGCTTTGTTCTTCCTGCTTTACTCCAGCCCCTCATCCTGGAGAAACCTCTTGTCCCTTCCAGGGCTCTTGTTTCTGCATCCACTCTCCTCTGCTCAAGATTCACTGGCTGAAATCATCATCTTTTGAGATGTGAGTTGATCAGGAGAAGCAGTAGGCACTGGAGAGGGAAAAAGGAGATGGTGTGTTACAGGTTGATCATTAGAGGCTTCTCTATTCTGCAAACTTCATCTACTGTTTCTACTTTGCTTCAGTGTACCTGGATGTTTCCATTTTAGATCCACTGAAACTGGGATGCTTTTTCCTTAGATAGCTGTTCATCACCTATCTGCTATCCCAATAAAGCAGGAAGAATTGTCTAGTTGGAGCAGATACCTGCCTTCTCTTAGTGAGAGTTATGTGCTCAAAGAGAGAATAGAGTGATTCTGGATCCAAGAGAAGGATGAGTTTTTTACTATTCTTGCTGTTTCTGGTGCTTCTAGTTTCATGGCAACTGCTGTTGCCATTTTCTTGCTACATGGAAGTACATGAAATATCAGCTGCTGAGGCATTTTCCCCCCACCTGGCAGTGTATATGCACCTTACCATGGGAATCCCCAGAGATTCTCTGTGCCTAAGATGATTTCTACCAGCATACCAGAGCTGGCCCAAACAGGTGGTCCTGAATATTAACAAACATTGTACAAATATTTAGCCTTGTAAACAAACCTGAACTTATTAAGAACAATACTTTAGATGCAGAAGAGGGTGGGGAACTGAATTTTTCTTTTGGAGCCTGGAGATGCCCTTGCTGGCATGGCATGTTGAGCCAGATCTTCAGCCTGCTGTGCAAATCAAAGTGTCTTGGTTGACTTCAATGGATCTGGCCCATAAATTGCTTTGCTATTCCAGAGGAACCTATTCAATGCTGCTGACGAAGATGAGTTTGGAGGCAAAGAGCCTTTCACCGTATCTTCACCTGAGCTGGCTGAAAGGCTAGGATGAGGCTTCGAGGTGTAGAATCTACATAAGGTGACTGAACTGAATGCTACTTAAGATTGCATGAAATCACGATATGAATTGATGTTCACTCCTGAATACATTGTTTAACAAATGCATTTATTTTTAAAATCTGCTGACCAAAGTGTAATATTTCTGAAACTGGCATACTTCCCCATAATACATTTCCATTACTTTTTATTGCTCTCTGTCTCTTTATAGAAATTCCACATATCAAACATGTTACAGATAGTCTGAGATGAAACTTCCACCTTACTTGACTTCTCCTTTTAACTTGCCTCTGCAATGACTCAGCTCCTTTCATCACCGTGAATTGCAGGTAACCACATTTTCTGTACTGGGGACGGGGTGAGGGAAGGACCCCCTTCAGATAACTATGGAGTAAGTTGGTGTGCCAATGTCTGCCTTTAATCGCCCCTAGCATTTTTTTCTCTTGTCTGAGTGCTCTGTTCCTCCAGCTGTGGATCATTTCTCTTATACAGTAGAGTAGCCTAGCTAGCTGTTTGCATCATGATTCCACATTTGTCTTGCTTCTTCTTAACTGTCTGTAATAACTTAAGCAGACTGTATAAGCAAAACACAGCTCCTCTCTGAAAAGCCTTGGGCTTGTCTGGTTGCTTCCCGTAAAATGGGCAACCTTGGGAGGGTCTTACAGTAAAGTGACACATCCTGCTCATTTCTGGGTTGCTGGCAGGCTATTAGCTAACATGAAGCTATCCGTTTACAACTCTTTCCTTTCCCTTTAGGATTATGCACTGTCCAGAGTGAGCAGTCTAGACTATCACAATATATGGGCCATAACCAGAGGACCCATTCCTGCCACGTGTCATATTGATCAACATATATCCCTCTGTGAGGTAGCTATTACATGATCAGCACATGGGCCATGTTCATTCATCAGTCCCTATTTAGTAACACTTCTTTCATATACTGCATACAGTTCTGAGGCACTTTACCTCACTGGTCATTTTAGTAACCTTTTCCTGCTGCATCGACAACGGTGCTACCTCACAACCCAATATCCGATGACGTTATTTTGTGCCACCTTTAGATAATGGTGAAAACTCACCTGAGAAACTACTTGTGTGCTAGGCAGCTGGGGAGGTGCCTGTAAAATCTTCAAGAAGTTTAGGAGGGGCAAAACCACAGGTGAAATCCTGGTGTCACAGTTCAGGGCAGTTGCACTTTTATTTCCCCTCAGTGGTCCAGCAAGGGCACCCACTTTCAGGTTCCCACTTAACAGCAGTTTCCTTTCTGCGTAGAGACCCACTGTTCTCTCCCTTCTGCCCAGGGTATTTCCAAGCTGCACAGTTCCCTGCCTGCACTGTGTTAGTCCCTGCACAGACTGGCTGCCCAAAGACACCTGCTTGTTGTCTCTTCAGAGACCGATAACGGCGATTGCCAATGGTTATAAATGACCATGCAGCTCTTTCTGTGCAAGCCTGTTTTATTCTTAAGGTGACAAAAACAATAAAAGAAACTACACACATGCTAATAATTTACCAGGGATCATCCCAACCCTAACCTGGATTCTGGCAGGAACAGTTGTTCAAATCCCCACACAAGGGATGTCCTTGTGGTTCATCACAGCTTCAGCTCAGAACAAGCGCACAGTCTTAGGGGGCCTCAGTAGGCCCAGCCCTTCCAATCCTTCCTTTGGGGTTGGGGTCCTCCATGGATCAGCGGTCCTGTCTGTTTGCTGGATCAGGAAAAAGGGCCCTGAGTTAGTTTAAAACCAGCTTATATATCCAAAAAAACCCTTTCTTTGTCTGTTGGCCCCTGGAGAATCCAGTTTGAACTAGTGTGTGCACACCTCTCCTGAGTGGTGGCTTAAAGGGGTTAATAACAGAGGAGGTACATTAGCATCCCCCTCACTACTAGAGAAGGTACATAAAGTGCCACAGTAACACCTATACAGTTGCTTTTTTAACACAATGGACCCAAAAGATATTAATCCCAATTAAGTAAAGCTAATCTTAATTCCATAAGGTTTGTTTGGGGTATTACAGGAGATTGTCTGTGTCACCTGGCTCCATTGAAGTCAGTGGGAGTTTTGCCACTGATTTCCCTCCATATCAATGGCCAATAAAGTCTAGTAATGTTAAAAGCTGGAGTTTTCAGAGAAAAACATTCCACACTGTAGCTGTCGCCTGTAGATTCTTCACTCTTCCTTTCTTCCTTCTATGTTTTATTCTTTTAAGAAAAACGTCATGCGTTCAGATTTACTGGTCTAAATTATTATCTGTCTCTGGGGGCAAATCGTGATCCTCTCAGTTTCTGTGGACATGGAGAGAAGGTGTTTAACATGGTGAGTCAGGAATGTGTGTTTGCACTAGCATTTTTCAGTTTGAGGAAGAATTTCACAAACATTAAAATCATGTACAGAGACCCTGGAGCATCAGTTACATCTAATGCCCCTTGGGACTGGCTCTTCCTAGACACGGGCATGTACCCGCATGTCCAATCTCTTTCCAGTGCTGCATGCATTATGTATTGAACACAGGTAATTGGCATCAGGGCACTTCAATTGAGGCTGAGGTGCATAAACTGTCTTATACTGTGTAGAAACTACTTGTTTGTATTTACAATGTTGTTAATACTGTGGTAATGACTAAAGGCTACAACCAGGTGGGGTCCCATTGTGCTAAGTGCTGCACAAATGTAGAATACATGACAGGTTTTCCCCTAAGATCTTAGTGCCAAAAATCCAATCCAGAAACTTGATGATAAAATGTAAGTACTGAGGAGAATTCGGTTCTGAACGTGTCCAGGGCTTGCTCCTTAAAATTTTGGTCAGGCGACTTAATTGTCATGAGGGCAGTGCAATTCAAAGTATAGAGTGGAGAGGAGCCTTTCCCAGTTTGTGGTGGTTCAGATCTAGTATTTAGGTGTGGCCCATTCTAGAGATGGGGTCAGCCACAAAGACCCTGTCTGGATTTAAACTTTCCACAACATTTGGAGGGGAGTTTAGATCTAGATGTTGGGTTCTGGCTCAACTCTGTCCACCAAGAAGGATAATTTGCCCTGTGTATGTAATCCTTCTATTCAGTTGTGGCATATGGGTTTATATGCTGCAGTTATTGCCGCAGGCTCAATGAAGAATAGACAATAAAATCTAGGGTGAGATTCTGTGCTGCACCTCTAAGAGGAGGACCAAGGGGTTACGGTGGCTTGAAACTGGAGAGGTCCACGGCATAATTATGGCAGCCCTGGGGGCCTTTCTTAAGGGATGGCAGCTTCCTGGGGCTTCCCTATTGGCTGCCGCACAGCCTGAAATCTCCACTGCTTTTGCTGGGGAAATCCCCCCCCCCCTCAAGCTGGAATGAAGGCTTTTAGAGCCCCTTTAGGCTGCTCCGACTATCGTACCAGCATAAAGGGTCATTCCTTACCCATACTATACAACTCAAACACCAAGATTTTAAAGTGCATCTCATATTACTGATTACTGGGTTGTTTGAATATAGGTGTATCATTACTTGCTCTCTATCCCTTTACTGGAAAACGCACTGGTTGGGGGAGTAGTGGGGAGTGGACTTAGTAGCAAGGAGGAAAGAAGAAACTTATGAAAACTACTAAAATGTACATTATTTCAGTAAATTGTGCAGTGACTTACTCCTGACCATCCCCTACAATGATTCTGATACATGACTTGCCCTTGTCTACACTGGGGATTAGAGCGGCATAGCTACATCTCTCAGGGATGTGGATTTTTCACACTCCTGACCGCCATAGTTAAACTGACCTAATTTTCTAGTATAGACCAGATGCAGATGCACACGTGAGAGGTGTATATGAGAGAGACTGTTCAGGTGTGGGTGAGTGGGTGGGTGAGGGGATACACATTAATGTTTATAGTAAGGGAGGGCTAGAAGACTTTTATGTGGGCTGATAAATATTTTTCTTGACTTTGCAAGGCTGATGTAACCACTTTTATTTTTAAATTTTATTTTGTGAATGCAGCAAACTTAAGAAAACTTTATTTTTTTTAATAAATGTTTCAGAGCCCTATTCCACATTTAAATGCTTTCTCCAGTAAATAAGGGAAGTTTAAAAATTAACTTTTTTTGTAGTGCATTCTGTCATAAGCCATTAAATATTCCGGTTTTGATATTTTAAAGTATATTAAAGCCAAGTTTTACAGTACATACCTTAGTCATAAGACATGGAAAGCAGTTAATTTTGTAGACCATAATAACATACTTTGGGTAGAATTATGGCCAAAGGGTGTGACCATGTACCCAAGTAATGTGATAACCACACTCAGCAATGTACTCCCTAAAGTGCCTTATTGCTTTTATGAACTGAAATGTACCATAAGGAAAACAGCTGAGCATGTGCATTTGTTCGGCATTATAGATAAGAATTTGACATCATTGACAGTCAATCAGGAAGTCTCAGTTGTATCCAGAATTCTACAATAATGTTATAAAGTACAGCTAAATGTGTAATACTGTTAAACTGAAACAGATGAGTATATTGGGGGGGAAAAACAGAGAGTCGGACAATGCTACAGTCATAACCAAATCAGACCCTACTGTTGGTCCCCAGTTGTGATTCACTCGTCTGTGTAACTTAAGCAAAATACAGTTGGAAGATCAAAAGTTACTCAACAGCTGGTAATAGAAGACTTGCACGAGCTGTAGGAACATTGTATTAACACCAGCTGCAATATACAGTTCTGTGAAGCTTTTCCATTTCTTTGGGACTCCTTGTCCTCAGAACCACCCTTTCCCTTCCCAAAAGCCTGACAGACACTGTGAACTCTGCCAGACATTCTTCTGTGCAATTCCTAAATAGAGTTCAACATGTTCTCTGGGTGCAGTGTGGCCAACGGTTAAAAACATGGTTTGCATTTTTTTTGTCTCTTTCTGTATCTTTTTGTGAATTGACTCCTGGACATTTTTTAGTGTGATTGTAACAAAAAAGAAATCTAAGAGACATAAAAACTCCATTCTATGAGCAAAAGTCTAGTGGCAGAGATTAGTCTGAGAGCTGTTGGTTGGGAATAGGAAACTGGACATTTTTTAAGGATGGCCTCACTTTGGCTCTCAGATCTACTGAACACATTGTAAACTTTTTTACTCTAATATGTATAAAAAATGTCTGCCAAGAACAGCCAGAGAGAGAGAGGTGTTGAGCTTGAAACTAGGATTTTCTTTATTTAACTTATTAGGTAGTCTGACACATGTTACTGCTTATGCACTCTACTGCAGCCATAGTGCCTTGAGTTGTGCTCCGATCAGATCTGTTGTACTAAGCAAGACAAACACGTGGATGGGAGACCGCCAAGGAACGTCAAGGCACTGTAGGCAGTGGTATTGATGATTTGATAAATGGCACTCTTCCCTCTGAGTCAGTACTGAACCAGTGTCTCAGCATGGTGCTAGGAGCACTGGGCTACTGGAAATGCTGGCTTTTAGATGAGACACAAAACTAAGGTCCTGACTTCCTGGGAACATAAATTATGTCATCAGCTTAGTTTTCCAGCATTATCCCTGGTAGTGGCCAGTATCAAATGCTTCAGACGAAGGTGTGAGAAACTCTGTAGTGGATAATTATTTTATCCATTTGGAATAACCCCGGTCAGCTAATGCTTAACTTAGGCCTTGAAACAGTTGATGTAAATGTTCTCGTCCATATAAATATATATATATATATATATATATATATATATATATATAATATTTTTTTTTTGAATGCTACTAAACTCTTGACCTCAATTATATGTTGTGGCAATGAGTTCCTCGTGCTAGTTATACATTCCAATAAAAAGAAATGCACTTTAAAATTTTTTTGTTGTCTTTCATTACATGTCCCCTTGCTCTTGTATTATGAGAGAATAAATAGGAGTGCCTGATCTTACCTTCTTTTGTAGCATTCATTATTTTGGATACCTCTTTGTTACAAGAATTTCAGCTGGCCCTGTTGATAAATCCATCTATGCAACCCTGTCTTATAAGAGGACAAAATGTGCTGTCTACCCTCTTCTTCCACAAGGCCTTAACTTCAGCTTTCTTTTCCCACCTTTTTTTTTTTTTTTTTTTTTTTTTTTTAGGTCATTTCCATATCCCAGTGCAGTAATGGGCATTGCATTTGGCTTCTGGATAGAACGTATGGGTAATCAGAGTTATCCACTGAACAGTTTTTTTTTGTTTAAAGTCTTTGCTTAATTATTGGTTTCCTTTCTCTGTTATGAGCCAAATTCTACCATGCTGCACAAGGGCAGCCTTACTGTTGTCAGTGGCTGCAGTTTGGTGTAATTAGAACAGAATTTGGTCTTGCACAAAAAGATACAATCCATTAAAGGAAGAGGGTTACACCAGTTTAATTACTGGTTGGGAACATATGCAGTCAAAAGCAGTTATGCAATAGCTTATGTTTACTTGTTTTAGTTTCTCATCATTTAACGAATAATTCACATTGTAAACATTTTTATGACCACCCTAGCTTTACTCAAGGGGGGGAAAGTAATATATTTTTTAATTGTTCTCACAATTAATTTATTATTAATTTCTCCTTGTACTGGCAAGGTTCCCCCCCCCCCCCTTCTGCTCAAAGGACATGATCTCTGAAGCACAGAGGAAATAAATATTTCCTGTCTTAGGTGTGTATTGAAAATCGCCTCTTTGCTGGCACAAAAATGAGGCATAACCCCCCCCCAAAAAGAGAGAGCGAGAGAAAAGAAACAATCTCTAGTGAAAACCCTTGTGAACTGTGAGACCATAATGTGTCTTCTAAAGATCTGGAATAAACATTTCTAAATTGATCTAAAGCCCAATGAAACCAATGGAAAGGTTCTCATTGACTACATCAGCAGGCTGTGGATCAGGCCTTACTGCACATTTTAAAATTCAGTTGTTGGAGAGAAGTGTTTTATATTGCAAAAATCCTGATCTAAATATGGGAAAGGTGGGATTTGCAGAAAGCGTCCCAGGAGTTTTTGCCAGTTGTCCTGAAAAAGCCCTGGAACAAATTTTAAAATAATTTGACTATATATGCTGCTTTACTTTATATTTGGGTATAAAACAGTTCAGGATTATTCTGTCTTGATTTGTCCAATAAGAAATATTTGTATATACTATTGTAACCTTAGGGTTTCTGATTTTGTGCATGTAAAGTGCCAGAGGTGGCTCTATGTATTTTGCCGCCCCAAGCACGGCAATCAGGCAGCCTTCGGCGGCATGCCTGCGGGCGGTCCGCGGTCACGCGGATTCGGCGTACCCGCTGCCGAATTGCTGCCGAAACCGAGGGACCGGCAGACCTCTCGCAGGCATGCCGCCGAAGGCAGCTTGACTGCCGCCCTCACGGCGACCGGCAGGCCGCCCCCCGCAGCTTGCCGCCCCAGGCACGCGCTTGCTGCGCTGGTGCCTGGAGCCGCCCCTGAAAGGGCTGTACTGCCTTGCAAGATAGTTGCAATGACACCTAAAACCACCGTAAACTATCCTCAGTCCTCATTTTGTTACAAACTCTAAACTCTACCCTGGTTTGTTTGAAAGTTTTAGATGAAGTTCACAAAACTTTCTGATAAACCTGACACTGGTATTAAGCAAACATGGGCCTATATTTAAAGCTTTCCATCCAAACCAAGTGAAATTCATAGTTTTAACTGAACTTCAGCGTTCATTCAAATCCCACATTTAAAGTGAAACTTGGGAGTTGCAAACTAGTGTGAACCAAAAGCAAAGAAATGTTTTCATAGTAGAAGCACTGTTTGTATATTGCATGACTCTTTTTTCTAAAAAGTGGGAGGTTTGTAGTGAGGCCAATTTCATTTTTATTATTGAAATATAGTGCTGTTGTGACACATAACTGCAAGAGTATCTTCTATGCATCAACTACTCCATGCAACAAGACAATCAAACAAAACAGAAAGGATCAAACCATTCTCAGTTTCTCCCTTCCTTTCAATTCACTGGGGGTCATTGGTCCTTATGGAAGATTTCCCATAGCTTATCATTTTCAATTATACTCTTTCGATACATTCTTTCTATAGCTTTTAAACAATCCTATAGAATTAAATAATTCTATCCCTCTTTATAGTATTCTCTGTTGGTTTAAAACTATAGAAAGTATATCATTCTCTATTCTACATGGTTTTAGAGTGATTTCTATAGAACCCTATAGGCTTCATTTCTATTTTTGTCAGACTCTCCCATATGAAACATCTTTTTGTATACGTGCAGATGGGCCAACATGGTAAAAGTTCTGATTTGGATTGGAACTTCCCCAAAGTTTGAGGAGATTTGATTTGAAGACCATCAAAGTTTCAAACTGGTGGCTATGTGTTCTTCCATTTGTTTGATTGTTATGGTACCTTTAGAGAATCTATGTATTCTGGATTTCCTCAGCCTTTTTAGCCCCAAATTTGAAAAGTTGGTAGCTCTCCATCCCACACTCACTGCCCCAAGTCCATATTTA
The DNA here is from genome assembly GCF_002925995.2 of Terrapene triunguis. NCBI lineage: Eukaryota > Metazoa > Chordata > Testudines > Emydidae > Terrapene > Terrapene triunguis. The sequence continues at coordinate 29,230,813 of NW_020664436.1, forward strand.
ATAAAACAGTTATGCATGTGCTTAAAGTCCCACTCTCTCCAAGTGCTTCAAGCACCTGCTAGAGCGCTTGACTGAAATGGGGCCAGGGTTTCCTGCTCTGTGCATTTGATAAATGGCAGCTGTATTTATTTTAGCTGTTGCTAACTGGTTGCCTGACTGTTGCCTCTGATACATGAGGTTTTCCATCACGTATACATCCCAAATCCTGGTAAACAAGTGTGTTCATTTTCCATTTCTAATCTGACCACTCCTCTTTGTGACCATCAAGACTAACACAATCTACTAGAGGACCAAAAGCAAACCAATGATTGTTTCCATAGTAAGATAACTAAGCTGTGGTTTTCAACCTGGGGTGGCAACCCCTAGAGAAATTATGAACAGGCACAGGGGTATCACAACCACAGTCCTTAATGGCTAGATGGGAAAGGAAGATCTGAACATTTTTTTCTGTTATAACGTGTGGTCACGGTATGGAAAAGGATGTGAACCACTGATCTAAGCAAAAGAGTCTCCCACAAACCCCCTTTCTTTCTCACAATTAGGGCTAGCTAGATTTTTTTTTTTAAACTTAATGATTTTAAATGTAGTTACAATTAATCAATTAGAGCTTTCAAAACTTCAGTCATGCCAAATAGGATGGCATTTCACAGTAAGACAGAGAATATAATAAAGCACCAGAGCTGTCAGCACAAAATACTTGAAATAATGCAGAAAAAAAGTATTCTTTCCCAGAATGCAGAATAAAAGCTGACTGCCTGAGCATGCTCTAGGATATTTGTAAGACTATAACTCATGCAAAATTCTAAGGGTTTGCCCTTGCAGCCTTTGATCAAGCTCTGTTGTACGAAAAGCATGAGCAAATTTCCATTAAATCCTGCAATGCGAAGAGCATTCTTGCATCCAAAACAATATTTTAGTCCTGAGTTCAGAAGAAAATAAAGTCTGCCAGTATTTGGGTGTGTGTCAACAGAGGAATCCGACACAGGCCAGATTCTGATGCCTTTGCTCACACTGAATAGCACCTTACTTCAGGTGTAGTTCCAATGGCTAATTGCAAAGAAAGGTGCTACTGCTTGTTGTGAGTGAGGGTATCTGAATCAGGCCCTTTGTAATTTGGAAGAAATAAGGGTTAAACTATTGTATGGCTGAAAGGTCATCCACCTTCAAATGACAGCCTTTTCTAGACTCTCAACTGCCAGTACCCCATAGCCTCCCAGAGTAAGAGATCCCCTGAAACCTAATAAGGGGTTTCCTTCTGATACACAATAGATACAGTTAAAATGTTTCTTCTTTTGTGAGAAATGTTACTAGTTCCTCTAGTATTCATCTTTTTTTTTTTTTAAATATAGGGAATATCTCTCAAACTGGTAGAAGTTGTAGAGAAACTCTTAGGGGGAAAAAATTTAAGCATGATCTTCTGTACTGCAGTTGCCATTGAAATAATGCCATTTTCCAAAAGTTAAGATAAACTTCTGGAAGTATAGGGGAAAACACTTGTATCAGAGACACAGCTGTGTGGTAACTTTTGATTTGTGGAGGGTGACCACTGTGCCTTTTAAAATCAAATCGCAGGGTTAGTGGTGGGAATTTACATATGGAAAGAAATGCCCAGGGAAAAAAAACTGTCATATGCCCAGAGTGTGGGATTTTCAAAAGCGCTAAGTATTGGCCAACACTCAATGTTTTAAAAATCACAGCCAGAAGAGATTATTACAGAGAAACACTTGTACCCATAATAGTGCAGAAAAAATAAGCTGTAGGGATGAGGAAATGACAATAGCTTTGTGTAGACAAAAATTATATATTTATAAAGGTACTCCTGTATGTGATATTTCTCTCTTGTGCACACACACTGAAACTAGTCTTACATGAGCACTTGATGGCCCAGTCTTCGTTTCCCTACACATACCCTTCCCGCTAAAAACTACCAAGAATTGAGTCCTGGCTCTGCTGAAGTCAATGAGAGTTTTGCCACTTATTTCAATGGGGCCAGGGTTGCACTGTAAGTTGGTGCAAATATTTTTGAATGTAATGAGTTAATAATTGTATAATTTGGTTCAAATTGCTGTTGCAACAGGGACTTATGAAGGGGAGGGGAGGTGGTTTGTGTAATTGGGAGGAGAGGTGTCTGGGGAAGGATCTCTCTGATGACAAGGTTTTGAAAGCCTTTGTTCCAAAGTCTTTGTTTTTTGGGCAGGAAGAAAATATTTACCAACAGGGGAAGGGTTTCTAAGTGATCAAACAGGTCATCTCGATAAGGAAGTAGCGGTTGGCTTGGTAGTATGTCATATGCAGGAGCTTGCTGTGTTGGCAACGGCAGCTGCCCACTGATTCATTCCCATCTGTTCTCATCTAACTAAGCAATAGGTGAAGTAGAGGAGACCTAAAGAATAGAATTACCTCACATAGTGTGGGGTGGGAAGAGGGCCTGTGAACAGGTGATTCCCTGCTTTGTCAATTGCATAATGAAAGCAGGGTATCGTTTTCAAAGGCTCTGAATGCCCTTAATTGCCCTTCACCATCCACCCCTCTCCAGCATGCCATTTCCCCCCAGTGAAGCCCTTCCCTGCCCCTGGAGCCTTATGGCGCACACATGGCCAGAGTTATAAGTCACATATTTTCCTCCTACCTCCAACATCTTTGGTCTTTGGTTGTGTTCTAGTTTCAGATCATTCTTTAGGAGCAGGAAACATAAGTCTCTCTCTTTGTGTGAAACCCACTACACTTAGGTGCTGGATAAATAGTTAATGAAAGGGAAATTGGCATGGGGGCATCTCCTTTGGGGCAAGAGGAAGGGAACTTTTCATTTACAAAAATGTAATACATGGAAAGATGTCATTTCCCTTAGGAAAAATTTCTATAGCCTTTATTAGGGATGTAACTAACTTAATTTTATAGAGGTTTCTCAGCAATTTACATTATTTAATAAAAAACATTATCCTTTTTACAGGTTTTCTCTTTTTAACTAACCTATAGAATTCTATAGTGGGGATATAATTCCCTAGGCATTACAGTGCACAAGACTTTTCCCATAAGGGTTGCCATAGTTCTTCCAAAATGGCCCTCAGCTTCTCCAGAATGAATATCCTCACTTTCCCTCTGGGTTTGTCCTGGCACATCTAAATACTAATAAGGTTAATAGCTAATTCAGAAGTGCTGGCAGTCAGTCAGATAGGAAGCTCATGAAGTTCTTTTGTGTCTTGCATCATCGTTGTTTGGAAAGGGGGATTTCAGGACAAAGACATGTCTCTCAGAACCTGACTGCAAAAATCTGACGGGCATGGGCGGCGGGTATAATAGGCCAGGGGAGGCTAAGCCTCCCCAAACAGGATGTGCTCTACCTCGCTTTGGCAGTGCACCACCGGCCTGCCGCCTTTGGAGTGCTGCCAGCGAAAGGGCACCCAAGGCATGGTCCTGCCCACACTCTGCCTCGAGGCCCCGCTCCCACATCCCGCTCTTTTCCCCATGGCCCCTCCTGCGCTGTTCCTTTCCCCGTCCCCACTCTGCCTCTTTCCCTGTGGGCCCCCGCCTGCCGCTCATGCCTCTTCACTGCTTCTCCCCCACAGGCCCCCCCGCCTCTCGCACCTCTTTGCCTTTTTTCCCACGGTCCCCCCTCCTGCCACTCGTTTGTCTCTGCCACTTCCCCCGCGGCCCTCCCCCTGCCTCTTGGCCCCCTGAGAGGCAGAGAGGTGTGGCTGGGGAGCCCCCTGAGGGAGGGGGTAAAGAGGTGTGGGTGGTGGGGGGCTCTCGGGGGAGGGGGTAGAGCGGGAGTGGGGACTGGGGTGGAGTGTGGGCAGGGCCTTGGGGGGGAGGCTGAGCGGGGATGGGCCTTGGGGCAGAGCAGTGGGTGGGGCCCTGGTGAGGGTGCCAGTGGCCCCTTCCACTTCTGGGGAGCTTCCAGCGCTCAATCCTAGCCTCCCCAAATGCAGGAGTCACGTGCTGCCCATGCTGATGGGGGGGAAAACCCAACCAACTTGCTAATAGGCTTCCTACTCAGCTGAAGTTAACTTTATTGTGGTCATTAACTCCAACTTGAATTTTCATCTTGAAAGGAAAAAAATATGTTGGTGCTTTTGTTTTTGTGACTTTCCCTAAAACCCTCTAAGGGTTTGTTAATGAACCAGAACTTAATGTGCTTCTTAAAGCATTTGACCTTATTGCAGAACATTTTGGAGGAAGGAAGGGCACACTGGAGTCATTTATTCTACCTAGAGATAACTCATGGTTTTTGTTGTTGTTTAGGTTGTGTGTGGGGGCAGGAGGTGGGGAATGTTTCTCCAGTTTGTAGCAAAAGCTAAAAGCCAATACCAAGTTTGAGCATGTGTACTCCCTCTTGGGGGTGGGGGGCCACAGCGTAATTAAGATCTTTCTGATACAAATGATGTTAGGCTGTCAATCATGCTTTTTACTGTTTTAATGCCTACCTGTCTGTTTCTTTATCAAGTGCACATGGGTGTCTTGTTTTTCTCTTTTGCATTCAGCTTCTGCAAGGTGAATCTGTGCTCTTTGATTGCAAATCCCCCCCTTTTTAAACCAAGTTGCAAAAGTAAGGAAATAGCTTAAGTGCTGTGTCTCTGAAGGCTTATGTCTGAAGCATCATATTAAAGTCATAATTAAATACAGAACTACAGAATGTGTTCAACATTCACCCAAGTATAACAACATTCAGCTGGTGTTACTGCGTTCTTAAATGCTAGGCAGCATGACTAAAACCATGATCGCAAATGACCAGTATTATGCCCATTTTAAAATACAGCCACATTTTTATCAATAACCTTTTCCCTTTGGCAATGAATATTAGCATATCCTATATTTATTCTAAATTTGCCTATAGGCTCATGAAGTGTTTGTGTTATGAGACAGGATAAAGGAGCTGAAGCTGATGGGTCTTCACTGTAATTTTGAGTTCTTCATTCATGTCCTCTTTAACTCTTCTTTCTAGGCTAAATAATCCTAAGGTAATTTTTTCAAAAGACGGGCACTTTTGAAAAATTTACCCCTAATGTCCACTGACCCTCATTGTATATGAATCCTGTTACACCTCTAACCGTGTTCACTGATCTTTTCAACCCACAGTGTCTTTTGTCAAAGAGAGCCAACCAAAACTAGACACAATGCAATACTCTAGAAGTTGTAATTGCCCACCATTTCTCTAGCAGTTCCCAGGTGGAACGGAACAGAGCACTTTTATTATTCTGGAATTAGAAACCTGGGCTGGTTAGGTGGTGTGTTTGTGCCAAATTTTCAACACTGAGAAAATTTTAACCCTGAATTTATAAACCCTTGACAATAGGAAATGCCAAAGAGTCTTGACTATAGCAGAGACTGATTTGACTGACACTGTGTCTGAAATTAAGTGTAACTTGGGTTTTAAAAAGTCAAAGTAACTTTAGCTTTTCAATTATGATCTGAAGTCGAGCCTACCGAGGAGTTTACATCAAGAAAGTTTTTTGGCAGCAGCCAGTCCAGGTCTGGTGCCTGGGGGCTTGGAAGACCATGCAGCTTTCATATAGGATGCATTCCACAAGCTGTCCAATGATACAAGGCATTTTGAAATTGTTCATTGGCAGCATGATGTTTGTCCTACTTTCCCTACACTCTCCTGGCCATATGCCTCAGCGCTGGCCTAGAACTACCTCTGGGGTGACAGGGCAGTTCAGCCTCTGGCTATCTTGTCTTGGGCCTACCAACAAGGATGCTAGTTAATGCCAATTTTGAGTGTGGTTTTAGTGATATGGATGTCTTTCCCCTGGGTATTCGGTGCTCAGCTGAGTTGCTGGAATAAACAGAAGTGGCCAGCACCTCTATTTTACATTTCAACCAAAAGACAATGGCCAAAGTTTTCTATGATAGCCAAACTTTAGGCTTCTAAAAGTAAGATTTTTCAAAAATGCCTTGAAGTCAATGGGACTTATGCTTCTAAGTGTCTTAAGTGCTTATGCATAGCCCATTGTTAGATGTCTAATTATGGACTTAGGAGCCTACTTTTTAGAAATTTTTGGTCAGCATCTGCAAAAATGCTCAGCCTGCAGACACCATGTTTGGGGGGGAGGTTTGGTACCTATTCAAAGTAAGAGTACAGCCCACTGACTTGCCAACATCAGTCATTTCCTACAGTAGCTAGTAGCTTGATAACTTGAAGGTTTCAGATCCAAAGACTGACTGAGCCACATTTCACATAGTTTGCGGGATCAGATGGGATTCCAGTACAAGGTTCTTTATTAAATTAGAGGTAGGTTGCTAAGTACATTCCAAGAGAAAAATACCATTAAACACATCCATTAAAAAAAATCATGGAAATCATCAGCCAAAGTTAATAAACAATTCGGATACCAACCTTAATACCCAATTAATGCACAAATTCCATGAAACTGGAAAAACTCTGAGTAGTACTCATGTTGTCAGTTGTAACAAAACATTCACAATAACTACAACATTGTCTGTTTCATCTATTACTTTCTTTCAGAAGTGAACATAAACTCTTCAATACCATGATTTTATTTATAAAGGACTAGATTCTTTGTTTAAACTCACATGGAGGGGGGCCTTCACTCAGACACATCCAGTTGCAGGATTTGATCCAAAAGTGGAGATGGTCAAAAAATGATATATATTCTTTGTGAAACCTTTGAATGAGATTAAATATTTTTTATTTCTTCATCTTTTTTAGTTGAAACAATTACAAATTCTGTGAGATAGGAAAATAGAAAAATGAAAACTGATTTTTTGTTTTGTTTCTGAAAGATTTAAAAAAAAATTCTGCACTTTTCTCCCTCCCTGCCCTCCTTTTCCTCTGAGGAAAAATGGAGAGAAATGGATGAAGAAAAAACTCCAAACTGATTTTTTGTTGTTGGAAAAAACAAATTCCTGCAAACCTTGTTATGAAAATCACATTTTAATGAGAAAAATTTCAGTCAGTTCTACCCAAAATTCTTTTTTAAAGTCTTGCATTTAATACAACCGTACACAAACCTTAAAATAAAAACTTTAAGAATTCAAGACTACCTGAATATCTTTCTAATCTGTTTCTCTATAGCATCCATGATCTTAGTGTATAAGCATGTCTAAAAAGAAGTGTTTTCCTACTGAAGAAAATAATTCAGTCTACCTCTAATTAACTAATAAAACTACTGTTTAAAAATAGACTAGTGTAACTAACACCAGACCATAAAACTAGGGCCATTACATTAAAACAGGAACTGTTCATGTTGCAACAAACCATTAAACTTAATAATACAGAACAAATACTAAGTTATCCTCATTTATAATTTTAAAAAGGCATACAAGGGCCTCATCTAATTCCCATTAAAATTAAAAGATAGACTGCCAGGTACTTCAGAGGAAGATTGATCGAGCCCTAAAATAGTAAGATAAAAACCAGGGTCACAGTTAAGGTCATTTTGGGTATTAAGCACTGATCCTTGTGCATGAATTAACTGTTAAGGTTGGTATGGCATAAGAATTGTTTTTGTACCTTTAGATTGTGATGCCGGCAATTATGGAATACTGGATTTTTAACAGGCGTTTGACGTTTGGGTTTTTTATGGATATTTTAAATAATATTGCTCTGCTTGAATTGCATTTGGGAACTTTACATTTAATCTATCAGGTTTTTTTTTCATTTGGGGATTTTTGGGATGAGGGGGCAGGAGGAGGGCAGTTATCCTATTCGTTAAAATACTATGAAAGCTATGTAAAATCTGTGCTGTAGAGAAAAATATAGCATCTGGACTCACAACTGTGGAATATGTTTTGGTTTCCACTTTTGATTTTACTAGATGGCAGCAGGATTTTTTACATCTGTTCAGAAAATGAACATTTATTAAAATACCTTCAGAAGGTCTGCTTAAGATTCCTTCTCTCAATGCACTTGATAGGAATGCAGCTGTGGAACTTAATTAACTAATTTATCTTCCGTCCAGCAATAACAGTTACGACGAAAAAGAGCACAATGGCTTTCCATATAGTATTTTTCCCAAGGTAAAAATATAAGAGTACCAAATTCAGCCCTGACTTACTGTGTCAGTCATACCTATGTAATCCCATTGTCTTGATTTCAGTAGCAGAGGAAGAGAGGAGTGGTAGAATTTGACACTCTAGACTTTTAGGACTAGATTTGCAAAATAGTGCATGCTATTTGCAGAAGTAAAAATTAAAAACTTTTGTGTGGAAGTTGGCACATATGGAATTGGACAAGTGCAACGTTTTTGAACTACAGGGTCAGATTCAGGCATTTCAGGGCCTTAGGGAAACTCCAGTAAGAGCCATCTCTTGGCCTTGTACCCCATGCCATGGTCCCAATCCTCCTTGAGATACCAGAGTCTTTACTCAAGCCATCTTCTGAGGTGGGGGAGAGGGGTGTCTGGCACTGTTCTTTAAGCAAGCTTGTTCTCCTCCCACTATCTGGTCCTCTCTTAAGGTGGGCTGGGTCTGTCTCAGAGGAGATAACTCAAGTGAGCAGAAGTCAAGAGTTGGTGGTGGTGAGCAGGGCCGGCTCCAGGCACCAGCCCACCAAGCTTGTGCTTGGGGCGGCACCTGGAGGGGGGCGGCACGGCGCTCCGGCCGCCGGGGAGAGCGGGGCCACGGCCGGGCTCGCCGCCCTCCCCCCGGCGCTCTTGCTGCCCTCCCCCCCGGCGCCCTCCCCCTGGCCGCCGAGGGGAGAGCGGAGCCCCTGCCGGGGCTCGCCGCCCTCCTCCCAGGGCTCCAGCTGCCCTCCCCCCCGGCGCCCTCCCCCCCCGAGGGGGGGGGAAAGGGCGGCCAGAGGCTTTTTTGCCTGGGGCGGCAAAAAAGCCAGAGCCGGCCTTGGTGGTGAGGATTTGCTGAACCATGCCTGTGCAGCCATGATGGGATGATGACCGTGAGAGTCTCCCCTTCCAGAGACTCCTCTGCTAGAGTTGTCTGTGAGCCACCCTAGAGCTGTGGATTTGCATTAACAACCCATTGAAATAAATGGGGCAGTTCCTCCTCTCAGCCTCTCTGCAGACAGAGTAAGTCAGCACTGCATCAGTTATATAGTACTCGCTTCAAATTTTCAAGGTTGTTCTTGGCAACCAAGAGAGGGCTTGGACACACACACATACATACATTTTTAAATGAAAGCTGAGTTGCTGGGCCCTAGACACATGCCTTTGCCTTAATCAAGCGCTATGAAACTGGGTGCAAATGAGGCCTGATCCTGCCAATGGTTACTCATGAGCCGTGCATATACAGTTCAGTACAGTTACTCGCATGAGTGAAGGCTATTCATGTGAATAAAATCTTCAGGATGAGGCCCTGGCAAAGGTATATTTACTGTGCTTGAAAATGAAGAGAGCTACAAACATTGTCATACAACTAACCTTCAGAGGGCAACGGTGTGAGCTGTTTCTTTTCCAGCTGGGCAGCTTTATGTAAGGGGACTGTTGCCCTCTTACTAACATTCAGTGGGGGTGTTTTGATTGGCTTGCTCCCAGTACTAAAAGGGGAAGGGTCGATGGCAAATCAGGAGCCTGAGACTGACAGTCCCCAGGAACAATGGCGAGAGGCCAATGCTCCAGATCAGCCTGATTGACAGGGCGGGCAGGCTAATCAGAGGGTCAGGAGGCCAGGGAGGTCCCGTCCTCCGTGTGAGCTGGAATTGCCTGGGTCAGACTGAGTGGGGCCGAGCTAAGGAGGAAGCAGGGGCCCAGGCTGAGCTGGAGAGCAGAACCGTGCCAGATCCAGAGGGGCCAGAGACGCAGCCACAGAGCCAGAGACGCAGCCCAGGGAGAGCAGATCGTGTGCTGGGAGCAGAGACGCAGCCACAGAGCCAGGTGTGGTGAGCAAGTGGGACCAGCCAAGGGGGGACCTTGGGCAAAGGGCCCAGCACAGAAAGACACCCCCAGACAAGGGCCCTTGCAGGCCAGACCAGGAGGGGGACCTTAACCCTACGGGGGGCTGACGCTGGGAAGAAGGGTCCCACCACTCAAAGCCCGGAGGTGTGTGGCCACCACCATTGCAAGTGTCCAACCCGCAGCATCCCTGCAGTACAGCCAGGGCCTGAGACGGAAATCTGGGACTAACAAGGAACAGACTGTGAAGTGCCCTGATGTCCAGAGACACTGTTTGTGATGTTCCCTGCCACAAAGCGGGATGATGTGTTTTCCTTTAACCTTTCCCATTTTTCCTTATTCTTTTCTTTAGATTGATTGTTAATTAAACAACTTGCATTTGTTTTAAATTGTATGGAATAATCAGTGGGTCAGGGAGGTGCCCAGTACAAAGAGAGTACCCCGGAGTGGGGACACCCTAGCCCCTGTCCTAGGTGACCACAGCAGGGTTGGGGGTCAAGCCCCCCAGGAATCCTGGGCCCAGCCTTGTTGGGGTTACGAGGACTCTGCCAGACAGGAGAGTGGAAGGGGAGTCCTCAAGGGCAGGGAGGCCTCTGGGTAAAGGAAGTGGGAGCGAGGACTCAGATCCTTTCGCTAGCCCACTTCACCGGGGTAGTGCAGAAGCCCGGAAAGTTCCCCACAATAGCGGGACCATTCCCCCGCTTACATAATGTTGAATGAAAATTTAGTTGCTCAGACAGAGGCACTCCTGCTGTAATTAAAACACCTTAAACACTCCTTCAGCTAAGGGATCTGCTAGGGTTTTGAATAAGAAGAGAGAATCCTCACTAGGCTTCAGGGCAATATCCCATGGGAGCAGATTAATCCATAGAATTCAGAAGCTATTCGCTTTTGGACATCACAGAATAGTAAGTTGTAGTATTCAAAATTTTGCTGCTGCAAAGATTATTTTGTTGTTTTGACCACATCACCTCTCCACTGGCGCCCTGTTTTCTACTGCACCAAACACAAACTACTTGCCTTCCTTTTTAAGGCACTTCATGGCCTACCCCCTTCCCTACGTAGAATCTCTTACCCATTGTCCAAGTGTGGACTCCAGGCTTTGCTTTGCCTCCTGGAAATTCCTCCTTGAAACTGTCCTTTGCCTTGGTGGCTACAAAAAGTTGACAAGGGAAGGCAGCTGGTGTGCTGTGAATGCCACTTATTAGAGCTGGTTGGAACTCAGAATTTTTGTTTCACAGGAATTTTGAAATTTCCCATGGAAAAAAATCAAAATGTCATTTTGGAATTTCAAAACTTTGTTCTGAGTTTTATTTGGCTTTTTTCATTTTTATATTTGTATGTTATTTCATGGCATGTCTGTCCTACAGTAGAATCTCAGAGTTACGAACACCTCGGGAATGGAGATTGTTCGTAACTCTGAAATGTTCCTAACTCTGAACAAAACGTTATGGTGGTTCTTTCAAAAGTTTGCAGCTGAACATTGACTTAATACAGCTTTGAAACTTTACTATGCAGAAGAAAAATGCTGCTTTTAACCATCTTAATTTAAATGAAACCAGCACAGAGAGTTTTTTTACCTTGTCAAATCTTTTTTTAAAGTTTTTCCTTTTTTTAGTAGTTTACGTTTACTGTATTTGCTTTTTTGCTTTTTTTTGTCTCTGCTGCTGCCTGATTGCGTACTTCAGGTTCCAAATGAGGTGTGTGGTTGACCAGTCAGTTCATAGCTCTGGTGTTTGTAACCCTGAGGTTCTACTGTACTACTATTTCAAAATATGATCATAGTTAGAATATTCTATATTTTTATTATTAAAACCAGTAAGGTCATCTGCTACTCAGTACTGAATGAAACATCTTATCTTTTTACATTCAACTATCTCCTGTTTGTGTTTTAATGAAATAGTTTCACAGAAAAATTTCCTTTTCATTGAAACAGCTTTTTTCAACAAAAAACTGTTTTGACAAAATTGTTCCAACCAGCGCGACTGCTTATCATGCTGCTTATCAGTGCTGTCTCAATGTTTCCTTGTGTTGCCCATCTGTCTACATCTGCCTGTTGTCTCCTGTCTTATACTTTGTGGTAAGCTCTGTGGGATAGGGACAATCTCGTTGCTCCATTTGTACAGCACCTAATACAATGGGGTCGTGGACCACGAATGGGGTCCCTAGGTGCTATGATAATGCAAGGAAGAAATAATAACAACAGTAAATGTATTACAAAAAAGACCGGTTTGGTTCACTTGAAGGGATTTTGATAAGCCAGGCACTCAGGAACTAAAAATGACACCCTCTGTATATTTTAAAGCCGTGGTTCTCAACCAGTGGCACGTGTACCCCTGGGGGTATGCAGAGATCTTCCAGAGGGTACATCAGCTCATCTAGATATTTGTCTAGTTTTACAACAGGCTACATAAAAAGCACTAGCGAAGTCAATATAACTAAAATTTCATACAGACTAAATGAGAAAGTAAGGAATTTTTCAATAATAGTGTGCTGTGACACTTTTATATTTTTATGTCTGATTTGTAAACAAGTAGTTTTTAACTGAGGTGAAACTTGGGTGGTTTACAAGACAAATCAGACTCCTGAAAGGGATACAGTAGTCTGGAAAGGTTGAGAACCACTGTTTTAAAGAAATGAGTACAGACGCTCCCTGGGTTACGCAAACCTGATTTACAGAAATCCGGACTTTCGGAAAAAGTTCCGTAAGTTCCGAAAGCTTGTTTGTTTGTTTTTGGCATAATTGTCAGAGATACATTCCCGACCTTCGCAAAATTCTACTTACGCAAGGCATTCCGGAATGGAACGCTTGCACAAGTCAGGGAGCTTCTGTAGATTGAACCCAGCAGAAAACTTAAGATAATGTTGTTTCCAAGTATTTCTAGTCATTTTGTTTTCCTTTTGATATATGCAATAGCAAATGCGGCATTGTTTCATTAAAACAGAGTAATATTTTATCTCTTCGGGGGTGTTATGCTGTAGATTAAACCCACTGAGGTATCTTTCTTGCCCTCCAATAGCTAAATCATGTCAAGGTATGAAATTCAAACCTTCTGAGCATTTTAAATTATTTGTATTGTGGAAGTGCCATTCGCAGTTCCATAGTTAAGGTTGAGTACTGTTTTGCACTTATAACAGATTTGTTCAACCTCTGTTATGTATGAAAAATGCAACATATCCTCTCGAAATGTACAGCACTTATTCTGTGAGTACAGGATGAGCTTTTTGAGACTCTACAAGTTGTCTTTTCATTAGTTTGAATTAAATTAATTTTAAAATAGCTACTCTTCTAACTTTTCATATTGTTACATTTCACAGGCAGCTTGTGCACAGACTATATCCAGGTCTCAGAAATGGCTGGTACATGGCTGTTTGCTGTATTGGTATTACTTTGAAGCTACTATCTTGTTCTCCAACTTTTATTTAAAAATAGAAATGTCTAGTTATTAGGGCTGTCAAGAGATTAATCACACTGTTAAACAATAATAGAATACTATTTATTTAAATATTTTTGGATGTTTTCTACATTTTCAAATATATTGATTTCAATTACAAAACAGAATACAAAGTATACAGTGCTCGCTTTATATTTATTTTTGATTACAAGTATTTGCACTGTTAAAAACAAAGGAAATAGTATTTTTCAAATCACCTAATACAAGTACTGTAGTGCAATCTCTTTACCATGAAAGTTGAATTTACAAATGTAGAATTATGTAAAAAACAACAACCCTGCATTCAAAAACAAAACAATGTAAAACTTCAGAGCCTACAAGTCCACTCAGTCCTACTTCTTGTTCAGCCAATCGCTAAGATAAACAAGTTTGTTTACATTTACAGGAGATAATACTGCCCTCTACTTATTTACAATGTCACCAGAAAGTGAGAACAGGCGTTCTCATGACACTGTTGTAGCTGGCATCACAAGATATTTACGTGCCAGATGCGCTAAAGATTCATATGTCCTTTCATGCTTCAACCATCCTTCCAGGGGACATGCTTCCATGCTGATGACGGGTTCTGCTTGATAACAATCCAAAGCAGTGCAGACCGACGCATGTTCATTTTAAATTATCTGAGGCAGATGCCACCAGCAGAAGATTGATTTTCTTTTTTGGTGGTTCAGGTTCTGTAGTTTCCGCATCGGCGTTTTGCTCTTTTAAGACTTCTGAAAGCATGCTCCACATCCTGTCCTTCTCAGATTTTGGAAGGCACTTCAGATTCTTAAAGCTTGGGTCAAGTGCTGTAGCTATCTTTAGAAATCTCACACTGGTACCTTCTTTGCATTTTGTGAAATCTGCAGTGAAAGTGTTCTTAAAATGAACAACATATGCTGGGTCATCATCCGAGACTGCTATAACATAAAATATATGGCAGAATTCTGGTAAAACAGAGTAGGGGACATACAATTCTCCCCCAAGGAGTTCAGTCACAAATTTAATTAGCGCATTTTTTTTTTTAATGAGCATCATCAGCATGGAAGCATGTCCTCTGGAATGGTGGCGGAAGCATGAAGGGGCATACGAATATTTAGCATATCTGGCACGTAAATACCTTGCAATGCCGGCTACAAAAGTGCCATGCAAACACCTGTTCTCACTTTCTGGTGACATTGTAAATAAGAAGAGGGCAGCATTATCTCCTATAAATGTAAACAAACTTGTTTGTCTTAGTGATTGGCTGAACAAGAAGAAGGACTGAGTGGACTTGTAGGCTCTGATGTTTAACATTGTTTTGATTTTGAGTGTAACAAAAAAAAAATCTACATTTGTAAGTTGTACTTCCACGACAGAGATTGAACTACAGTACTTGTATGAGGTGAATTGAAAAATACTATTTCTTTTATCATTTTTACAGTGCAAATATTTGTGATAAAAAATAATATACATTTTGATTTCAATTACAACACAGAATACAACATATATAAAAATGTAGAAAAACATCCAAAATATTTAATAAATGTCAATTGGTATTCTATTGTTTAACAGTAAAATTAAAACTGCGATTAATCGCGATTAATTTTTTTGAGTTAATCACGTGAGTTAACTGCGATTAATCAACAGCCAGCCCTACCAGCTATTTAAAATGCAAAGAAAATCTCAAATGTGAACAAAGGGTACATCTACACAGCAAACAAAGATATGATCGTAGTGCAGGTAGGCATATCCTTACTAGCTTCAGTCTAGCTAGTGTGGGCAACAAAGTAGTTTGTATCCACAAACCCAGGATCCCCGGTTGGCCTACCTGCAGTAAAAAAATCACACCTTTTGTCAAGGCTCCTTCCCCACTCTGAACTTTAGGGTACAGATGTGGGGGCCTGCATGAAAACTTTAAAGCTTAACTACCAGCTTAGATCTGGTTTGCTGCCACCGCTCCCAATGTGCTAATTCCCTTCCCTGGGTAGCCTTGAGAGACTCTTCACCAATTCCCTGGTGAATACAGATCCAAACCCCTTGGATCTTAAAACAAGGAGAAATTAACCATCCCCCCTCCTTTCTCCCACCAAATTCTGGTGGATCAAGATCCAACCCCCTTGGATCTAAAAACAAGGAAAAATCAATCTGGTTCTTAAAAAGAAGGCTTTTAGTTAAAGAAAAAGGTAAAAATCATCTCTGTAAAATCAGGATGGAAAATAACTTTACAGGGTAATCAAACTTAAAGAGCCAAGAGGACCCCCCTCTAGCCTTAGGTTCAAAGTTACAGCAAACAGAGGTAAACACCCTAGTAAAAGGTACATTTACAAGTTGAGAAAACAAAGATAAAACTAACACGCCTTGCCTGGCTGTACTTACAAGTTTGAAATATGAGAGACTTATTCAGAAAGATTTGGAGAGCCTGGATTAATGTCTGGTCCCTCTTAATCCCAAGAGCGAACAACCACCAAAACAAAGAGCACAAACAAAAACCTTCCCCCCACCAAGATTTGAAAGTAACTTGTCCCCTTATTGGTCCTTTGGGTCAGGTGTCAGCCAGGTTACCTGAGCTTCTTAACCCTTTACAGGTAAAAGGATTTTGGAGTCTCTGGCCAGGAGGGATTTTATAGTACTGTACACAGGAGGGCTGTTACCCTTCCCTTTATAGTTATGACACCTTTCGTTTACTGTGTAAACATACCCATGGTGTAACTGAGGCAGAGATGAGTTTGCAGGTAGCCTGAAACAATAGCTCAGAGAGGTGTGAACTATCCCATTCATCTCAGTGAAGTGTTAACTTAGATGCCCAGTGATGATTATTTCAACATCTACATGAAGAATTAAATGGATCATGTAAGAAAAAAGAGAGAGAGTCAGACTTGCACGATGTGCTGTGAGTGGCCTCTCATTTTGGTACCACAAGTGCGTGGTGTATGGGAGATCCCACCAGTTTTTGGTTGTCCCCTCGCCTCAGTCAAGAAGGAGCCAAACCCAAGACACCTAGCAGAGCCCATGGGTGTATTCAAGCCCCACTGAGAGGGTGCAAAGCCCAAGGAGCCAAGTGGCACACATGCTCATGTTTTGAATATATGCATAATCTGCTATGAGCAGTGTCTCATCATGGTGACTCACATGGGCAGATCTTATTTTGTGGGAGAAGCTTGGAAGAGCACCAGTAATGGGGTGTTCACCCCACACTAGCTTGGAAAGAGTTCATGTGGCTCAGAGGGGGCTAAGTAACCAGATAAGGCTCAGGTGAGGGAGAGTTACACTTGATAGGCAATCCCTAATTGAGGATGCAGCCAGCTGACTAGGAGCAGGCTGGGCTGATATAAGGCCAAGCAGTGAGGGCAAAAGGGGGCTGTAGTATGAGAGCCTGTTGCCTCTTTCTGGGCTTAGAGGAAAAAGGAAGAAAACCTGTGGAAGTCCTGGGATCCTGGCCTTGAGGGTTGGGCGTACCCAGAGAAGTGGTAGAGAATGAAGCTTGATGTGGGTGGAGTAGGAAAAAGCTCAGGGAAATGGCAGCAAGGTTTGGGACACTGCAGACCTTGACCATTGATTCAAGGGTCTCTGAGCTGGAACCCAGAATAGTGGGTGGGCCCTAGTTCCCCTACCAGCCACTGGGAGGAAGTGGCATAGCTTTGACTTAGAGCAGTGGTTCTCAAACTTTTATTTTCGCGGACCACTTGAAAATTGCTGAGGGTCTCGGTGGACCACTTAATGATCTTTCCAAATGTTGTTTGTACCATTAGCTAACTGTTGTAAAGCGCTTTGGATAAAAGTGCTATATAAAAAAACCTTAATATTGATTAACGTTTTTTTGTTCTACAAATAAAGCACACGACTCATATTTTAATATCCATAGTCTTACCTTTCTAATGCAATAGATATGCCCTCTCTCCTCTGCTGCAGCAGCCCCCAAGCTGGGGCTGGGAAGGAAGGGGGTCTCTCCCTCTCTCCCCCACTGTGGCAGCCCCTGAGCTGGGGCTGGGAAGGAGCGGGGTCTCTCCCCCGCCACAGAGCTGAAGCTGGGAAGGAGGGCCATCTCTCTCCTGGCAGCTGCAGCCCTGGAGCTGGGGAAAGTCACCTCTTTCTCTGGCTACCGCAGCCCTGCACATCCAAAATTCCCCCACCCCCTCTTCTCACCCCACTGCCCCCTCCCACCTACCCCCTATTCCCCCCATGCCTGTGTGGCTCCACTAATTAGGTGGGTGGCCCTTCATTCTCTCGTGTGCAGCTGCCCAGGCATGCACCTTAGAGGGGACTATCCACGGACCATCTGAATGAATGGAACTCGCGGACCACTGGTGGTCCATGGACCACAGTTTGAGAACCTCTGACTTGGAGGACTTCTGGGAATGATACCCAAACAGGCAGCCTGGTGAGACTTGGATAACCCGGAAGGGGGAAACTACATAGTGACCTGGCTGGAGAGCCAAGCCACAAAGAGGGAGCATCCTGACTCCCAAAGATGAAGCACTGCAACTCCTGGAAAAATATGTGAGTGGGGCTGCACCACAAGTGAGAGACAGAAGGGGGCATCAGACCCATTGGAGCTATTCCCCAGATGCAGCCATGAGGGGACACCCCAGTGGTGAGTAAAATCTTGTGAAAGAACCTGCACGTTTCCCCTTAATCTGACCCCGGCTATATTTGAAGAAGTTAGGTTGTAATTAAACTAAATCATTAATGATTGTGTTGTCTGATTGTTATGATTATTAAGCTACAGACAAACACAAGTCAACAGCTCAGGTGATTTAAGTGCGGTCATTGTGACATCACAATGTGATTCAATTCATCACCACCCTACCACAGCTAATACCTGAACACAGACAGAGCCTACTGCACAACGGCATAGAGAGGGAGTGTTTATCTGTTAATAACTTCCAAGAGATGAGAGACTATGCTAATAAAAATGCACAAATAATCTTTGAGAATGGCAAGAAAATAAGTTTGATTGCTGCAGTAAGTCTCCCTGCAAATATGTGCATCTAAATAACAAGATTTTCAAAACATATTTAATAACTATTAGTCTCCTTTAAAGACAAGACATTTTCCTTGTTTAACATGCCAATCTGCTGCATTCTTCTGGACCAGAGTGACAGCTCCAATTTTAAACAAACAAACAAACAACTAAGTGCTTTTTTTTAAGCAACTAAAATCTGTGCTGATTTTTTGGGGGGAGGAGGGAAGTACTTCTAGCGCTCACTTTGCAGCCATACCTGAAATCACTAGGCACCCTAATTCTATTGAAGGCTAAAAGTTGCGTCTGTACTTGCATCAGTGGTTGGATGTCTGATTCCCCAAAATGGGGGCTAAGTAGCGTTACGTTTTTGGGTGTGTGTGTGGTTTTTTTTAAGATCAGTGTCTTGTCTTGGAGGAGGGAAAACCTAAAAACTCTGGAGGAGCAAACATTTTGAATTAAAATGTATAGACAATATACAAGGCACTAAACAATTTTTTGTAAGCATTCTTATGCCTATACTACATTTTTATAAAATATCTTTTTTAAAAATAAAACTTGTTTCTCTGTATGTGTACCATTGCCCTCTTCTGGACAGATTAAGAATTAAGCATGTGCAATTCTCTCTACCTGCTGAGATTCTGGAACTGTTATTTCAGCTAAATGTATTTTTGACATTGCAAGTGTTTAAGAAGTTCCCATATATTAGGTTTAAAGGTGCAGAGGCTTGTCTGTGTACTCTGTATTTGACCATAGAACAGAATCTGTTTTTAATGTGTAACAAAAAGCATTTTTAAAATTAATGCTTCAAAGGCCTGCTGCTCTGCTGGATACCCATATTTCTCAGTGGTTGGAAGGGCATGGAAGGTGTGTTGGGTAAAACTGCTTATCTTCTGATGAGCAATTATTTATACACAATGGGACATAGCAAAGCCTCCCACTGCTAGGGAGAGAAACTAATGACTCCACAGCCTGAGAGGGGCTATAAAAATGACACCCGTAATGCAGACACTTCAGTGATGGGCAGTTTAGAAGTATGTAGAGTAGTAGTAATTCATGACTGTGACGTCAGTGCCATAAAAGTCCTTTTAAGGATTATGGAAAGCTGAAAACAATTTTCCAGTATTAATAATGATTAGGATTAGAACTTGCAAATGAATTAAAGGCAGATGTCAGGCTGATTGGCTGATATCACACTACATTACAGATTTAAGTCCTGATCATATTCCCATTGAAACCAGTGGCAAACTACTTCAATGGGGGCAGGTCAGGCCTTTGTTTTATATAGCGTCTTTTAAAGAAACATTCCCTAATGCTTTACATAGTTCAATACTAGGCAGTTACTGGGCTTGATTTACTGCTGCTGGTGCAGATGTGTGGGCACAGATTGCATCTCTTAGGACAACCAGCTGCAGCAATCTATGAGGGGCTTCACTTTTGGAGCAAGGGCAAGCAATGTTTGTAACATCACTCTCCCCTTCAAATTTTGCCAGGGGAAGGCAGCTTTAATTTGTGAATGGGCTTCATAGGCGATGCTGAGGTTGCTTGGGGTTACTGATTCAGACCATCTTCATGTTGCTCTGGGCAAGTCACCTACCACCCACCCTTGAAAATGTGCTGGCCAACTGTGAGACCCCTGCTGGAGTGGGAGTTTCACTGCAATAGCTCTTATGAGTAAACTTCCCACTGCAGAAGCCCTGTAGGTGCCAGCATAACCTGCAGCTGAGTCTGGCCATTGACTTGAGTTCTCTTGAGGTGATAAAATGTATCCTCTGAGAGGTAAATCTTGACTTTAGCTCAAGGGACAATACATGTTGACTGAATGGGAATTTAATATAGCTTGACCTGCCTGACATAGGTGACTGCCACATGCAATTTGGTGCTCTTAATTTTAGAGGGGGGAAATTTTAAAATGAATTACACTGCCACCAAATAGCCCCTGTTTTGTTTATATTGGGTTTCAGGGCTGATGATATAGCTGTGATGATGATGATATAGCTTATGAGGTTGGTTGTTTAGTTTAGACAGCTTTTCCCTACTTGCTTACTATTCCTTAGAGCAGCAGCCACAATTATTGGGGGAAGATGGGTTTTAGTATGTATAAGAAAGACGGGGAGGTTTATACAAAATGATACAAAAATACTTTAACTGTTAGTCATAATTGGGCATCAGTTTTTATTGACACCTATTGCAGGCTCTTCGCAGAGTCTCAGATCACCCAGCCAGCAGCCTCCGGATAACTCTTCAGTCCTTTAGAGAATTTTTAATGCTCCTGTCTCTTGTCTCAGGAAGAAGAGACTTAGACTCCAGACTTCAATGGGGGTGTGTAAGACATCCCAGTGCTTCTCTCTGCCACTGCTACCTCCTTTGATGGCTCAGATTCAGTGATCCTTCTGGTATGGCTTCCATTTCCAGACTGAATTTTGGAACGTATTATAGCCAGGTATAAACTTGAGGATGAGAAGGTAATTGTGTCTGCTGATTATTACATTTCACCCTAAGCTCTGTATCACGTTCTCAAAGAAAGCTAAGTCCCTCATTTGCTATCGTGAGGACCTGCTGTTGGTCCCACCTCTTCCCCAAACAATGTGAAAAGTAGGAAGTTAGGGGTCTGTCTCAATGGCAGGAACTTGTAATTAAACCAAGCGCAAGGTGTAAAACTTAACTGCACTCTGGATAGTCCTCATTAGCTCCTTTGTTGTGGCCCATATATTATACAATGCCTAGGGACTACTGTGGTAGGTGTTTTTGAGACTACTTAGAGGAGAAGTCCAAGAAAAAGGTGCCTGGAATGTATATCCTGGTTGCCTTGGACATGCCATGTAGACATTTCCGGGTTCTACTGTACTCAGCAGAACACTTATACATCAAAATATATGTTGTTGCATTCTTGACAAAAATGTCTGGGAAGATTTCCATTTTATCCACATTGCAAAAGCAGCCTTTTTCTCTTTTTTAAGCTAATATTCTATAGGAGAGACTATTTCATCTCGAATGAGCTAATTGGGAAGCAGAGATTTGCTTATGGTATCTGATTGCTTATCAGAACTGAACAACAGTTTGTAGTGAACTCCTCCACACCCAGCCAGGATGCACTCTTTTGCGTATATACTCTGACTGGTTAACACTGCTCTATCCCTTAGTGTGTTACATCCCTAGAAGGTAAATGATGGAAAAGGCATTGAAGTTGTTGAGTGGTATCGGTATGAAAGTGGTAACTAGTTTAAAGGTAGAGCTAAGATAACCGTTGAGGAGAAAGTAGAAGGAAAGGAACAGAGGCATGAAACTTCAATTTTGGGACTTCATGCCATACAGGAGGAGCCTCCACTGAGATGGGGAAAGAGCAGGTGGGAGCAGAACCATCTCAGTAGGGAACTAGGGATGCATGGCTATGGAGGCTGTCAAAGAAAATGGAATGTTCTGCAGTATGAAAGGCTTTACTGATGTCAAGACTGATGAGGAAATGGAGCGTTCAGCAAAAAGGAGGAGGATGTTGTCTGTAATGAAAAGAGTGGCTTCCATATGATAGCCAGAGTGAAACCTGATTGAATTATGCCAACAATATTGTTTGTGAGGGGCAACTAGAGAGATGAGAAGGTGTGACATTCCCCAGGGTACAATCTGGACCATTGAACAGTTGGGTCCCCTTAATTCTCTAGCTTGAGGTGCCTTTTACACTGCTTTGCTGCCAGAACATCCACTCCTGGCCTGTTCACACAGCCTTCAGCATGCAAATTCACTCCCAGCTAAATACATGAGCACTCTAACCAGTCACTCATGAATTACATACAGGACAACACCCACAGATTCTGTCCCAATCTTGTCTCCCAAGGAACATGTATCTTGTACTGTTTAGCACATTACTGAACAACGCAAGCTCATAGAAAGTCTATCATTTCATCAAAGGAAAATTATATATGTACCAGCCTTGTTATCCCTAGTGGAGTTTCCCACACATTTTAATCCAAACACACTGGTTAAGATAAAATAGTAAGATAAGTTTATTAACTACAGAAAGATAGATTTGAAGTGATTACAAGTGATGATGCATAAAAGTCTGGATTGGTTACAAAAGAAAATAAAAGGGTAAAACTCAAGCTAATACCTAACTTAACAAGCTAAGTGAACTTAAAAGCAAAAGGTTTTGTCTCACCATACGCTGCAGTAAATTTCACAGGCTGGGTCTCTTTTCAGCTTGGGACCCCTTCCACTTAATTCAGCTCTTTTACTGTTGATATCATGAACAGAGATGGAGGAGTGAGGTGAAGTGAAGACCACTGTCTCTCAAACCACTCTCCCCTCTTTGAGGGTTACCCTCAGCTGGGGTGCAGGTGACAGATAGTCTCTTGTGGATGTGAGGGTTGAACCATCCCTGTGATGAAATGTAAATTCCTTGTTTACACCCTCCCATTGCTGGGGAATGGCTCCTTAAGCCAGTGATAGCTCTTTAACATCTGATTGGGGTGCCAGTGAGTCTTTATCTCTGAAAAACTGGTTTGGGCCTGCTTTTTTTTAACCATGGGGCATGTTATAACAATGTTATACAGTAGAATCTTGTAACTTTACATACAATACCGATACACCTATTTTACCAGGACAATAATATTCAGCAGATTATGCTATTTCAAATGATAAACTCACAAGGTATACTTTGTACAAAACTTATCATAGTCTTGTAAAACTGGTGACCATAATAATAAAAGGCTGCTTAGATACGCATGTCATATAGTTCATTGAGAGACTGTGGCAAATGTCTTGAAATTACAATACATGTTTATCTGAAAAAGGAAAGATGAAAATATTTTTAATCTTACAAAAATAAAGTTTAAATAAATATTTCATTATGACCCTGCCCTCAATTTTCTGCAGATTCAGTTGTCTCTGCCCCCACTTGCCCCAAACCAAACAAAAAAATAGAATTTGCCTTGGGGATGGGGAGAGAATGTATGGAACTGCGCTCTTCTCAGCTGAAGAGGAATCTATTCTTCTTTTGACTATATAGTACAGAAGCTCTTTATTGTGAGAAAGCATCATACACTATATACAATGGGCTCAATGTTTTTCTTTTACCTTTTTTATTTTAACCAACAGGAGAAGCTATGACTGGTTTGAACTTATAGGGAATACCAGTAGGGTCAGTAATAAACTAATCTATCCATTTTGTAGAGTGTTTTTTGGAAAACCTTTTAAACCAGACCCACTCTATGATACCTTCAGGTTACAATCTCTATATAATCTTATGACTCACAAAAACATGTGCCAGTGATACTGCCTTATAACTGTCAAGAAATCAGGATCACCTTGACTAATCCAGATGGGGATCCCTTGGAACCAGGTGGGTTGTTTCAATGCCGATATTCTGCTTTCCATACAAACATGGAAATTCCACTGATATCAGTACAATTGCAAGCATGTAAGGAGAGTGGAATACCACAGTGGAGACTTGCCATACTGATTGGATTGGAGGATTTTACACTTTCATTGCATAGTGCTTTCAGAATAATACTTTTCCATATGCCTCCAGGACTCTGGAACCAGCGCCCCTGCTTGATCCAAAACACTGTGGGTTTGGTGACACACATTGATAAAGAAATCTGTTTGATAAGGATTTTGGAGAGGGCTGAGGATATGCTCCTAGCACAATGAAGGGGTGGGAAGAGCTGCTTTTAGTTTAGTTTTAGTTTTGGGAGATGGCAGGTTGGCAAAGTTCCTTTCCGAATAATTATTTTAATGCTGCTGGCAGAGTGGATTGATTTAAATCAAATGATTTAAATAACCGATTTTAATCATGATTTAAATCAGCAAGCAGGAAACCTTTATTTAAATAATCAATTTTCATCATGTTTTGCATTTGTATTCCTTACTTATTTTCCTAAAGAAAGGTTGATTCTCATTAGTTGGTAGCAATTAAAATGTGTTGATTTGCAAATAAATAGAGCCTTTACACTAAATTTGGTGCTTATTTTTGCTAGCCAGGAGGCAACACTATATCTATACACACTTATTTAAGCAATTATGTAGCTTAATTCATTTATTCAGATTCTTAATTTTTACATTTTTTGATTCTGTTAGACAATGGTGAATGATGGATTTCTTATTTAATAGTTGACGATTCATTTTTTAATTGTGTCTTGTGTCAAGTTGCATTTGGGTGGAAATTCAAATAAAAATGCACAAAATACAGCATTTAAAACTGTTTTATTAAATAAAACTTCCTTAAGAGTGATGGGTATATAAGAGAGAGTTTTTCAAAACATGTATTGAATTTAAAACTGATTCATTAAAGAAAGGAAGTTGTGATGGGGGTGTACATACCCCAGACTGGGCCTGAAGGGGTTAATGAGAGCCTGTGGGTGCAATCTTTGACTCCCTGGTACACCTGCAGTAGGTGTCAAGCCTGGAGGGAGGAGTTAAAAGGGCTAACCCTGGTTCAGTTAGGCCTGACCAGACGGAGAACAGCTCTCTGGCACTTGCTCAGGGAGAGAAGCCTGGCACGGAGGCAGGGAGCTGAGTGGGACTGCTGGCAGACAAAGCCTCCCTGAAGGAAGGGAGGTCTGCAATAGGGAACTCAAGGCAGTTGGGAAGGAGCGGCAGATGGCGAGTCTGTCCAGGACTCTGCATGCTGGTGGAGAGGCCTGCAGGGAGCAGGAAGATTCCTGCTGAGTCAGGGCCTGTGCAGCAGGGGAAGTGGAGAAAAGCCTCCTTCAGCAGGACAGGGTAGCAGAAAGGGCAAAGAAGTTCTGCAGTGAGCTGGTGGAAGAGGCTTAGAGAGAGCGGAGCTGATTCTTCCCAGGCTCCCAGTGTGACTGACGCAAGGGACTAAGACAGGCCAGGGCAAAGTAGGGAAGTGGTCAAGGGAGGCAGCAAGGGGTGTCTGTGTACCCAGGAATTGAATGCCTGTTCAAAGGGGCCTGGACCAGAATGCAGTGGAGAGGGAGAATCTGGATTTCCCTACCAGACCATTGACGAAAGTGGAGTGGAAATGCAATCCCATCCCCCTGCCCCCACCTAGGGTTGCCAACCCTCCAGGATTGGCCTGGAGTCTCCAGGAATTAAAGATTAATCTTTAATTTAAAGATTGTCATGTGATTAAGTCTCCAGGAATACGTCCAACCAAAATTGGCAACCCTAACCCCGCCCCAATACCAGAGGTAAAGGCTAGTGAGTCCAGATTGGACCGAGGCTCCAACGAGAAGTTGAAGGACTATTAGTTGTTGGCCTGTTGGCTTACCCTGAAGGGATGAGACTCTGTGATCTAGCTGGCGGGCTGAGTCGCAAGAAGCAGCAGATCACTGCAGGGCCAGAGTGGCTGTCAGCAGGGGGCAATGATGGAGAAGAGCGTGCTATGCCTTAGGGTTGCCAACTTTGTAATATTTTAAAAGCCAGACACTCCAGCAGGGGTGCTGGGACTTCTCCTTCCCTACCCCTTCTCCCTGAGGACCTGCCCCTGCCCTGCCTCTTCCCCAAGGCTCTCTCTTGCCCTGCCCCTTCCCCTGAAGCCCCGCCCCCGTTTTCTTCTCTTTTCATTTGTCAATCACTGCTTTACCCCTCTCCCCCTTCCCTGCATGGGTTGGGAGGGGCTCGCCCGCAGAGCAGGGGCTGGGAGCTGCAGCCACCCAGTGTTGGTAGGTTGATGACTCGGCACCTCCCCCGCCTGCAGTAACCAGACTTTGGGTGTCTGGTCAGTAGATCTGACTTTCTGGTCAAAAATAGGCCACCCTACATACCCAGCCAGCCTGGGGCGTGCCAACTGGCGAGCCACATGCTTACAGAAGTATATCTGTTATTAAAGAATTGAACTGATTGTTATTGGTCACTATGTCCTTCAAGATTTTAGAACTAGTAGATCTCCCCATCTCACTTCTGATTTCTGTTTGTATATTGGAAGAGTAAAACTATCTTTCCTGCTTTTTCAGCTCCCGATAGGTTTCTTAACTTTGACTGAACTAGTGATTGAACTAAACTAGTTGAATCATTTGAAATGAAGACAATATTCTCTTTGCACTTGCAGAAGAAGGCTACTGCTGTCAAAATCTGGTTTAGCACATCAACAAACTCTGCTTCCAGGTGCTTAGCTAGTGACGTCACCAGTTCAGTGGTTTGACTTCCTTTCAAACTTGCCAGTAAACATGTATTGTTTAATATTATTTTTTGTAATTAAATAATTTTCATAGATTTACAATAAGTTTAGGCCTTAACATAGGTTGCCAATTTCAAATTTAATTTTAAATAGTTTTTTTTAAATAAATCTATATTTAATTTAAATAAAAATCTGATTTAAAGAAATCCATTTAAAAAAAAAACTCATCATTTTTTATCCACCCTGGTGCAGATTATTTGTCTGGAAGCATTTTCAGGTTTTTGCCACAACTAACCAACTTTATGATGTGCATATTACAACTGACCACTGCTCTTGACCAATCGCTGATTATGCAGCTGCTATAAAGTTTTATGTATGCAAAACTATTGAAGGCCGGATTGAGCCTTTATGCTGTTTCACGGTAGTTCCAAGAATGTTGCCGTGTAAAGAAATAGTGAAGAAATTCCAAAGATTACATATAGTAAATGTGGCTCTGTTCATATAGTATCAAACTGGGGGGTTCATTTTCCAGATATTTATACACTAACAAAACAAGCCTCTGGTTTATAGCAGGAGACGTGTCAAACTATGTAAGAGGATCCAGCATGTGAATCAGGCAACTCCTGAAATTCAAGTCAAGTAGAGCACCTTACACTTCAATAAAATTACCTTCACAGGATCTACAATTATTATAGGAGGCCGTGGCCTCTTTTATTTTAAAACTGGCTATGCATTTTCCCCCAAAGGTTTAATACCACAGAGGTATTTTTTGTTAAGATGCATGCCTTTCCCCTGAGGCATTCCACATAAAACCTGATGTGTTATTTGTTAGTAATATTTATTAAGAAAAAACTTTGGGTTTTGGGTATCAGAAGAGGCCTTTTTCCAACTGTCAACATTTTGAAGCTGTGTAATAATGCAGTCTTGAGGTTCCTATGGCAACATATTTCATTTCCTAGGTGACTGACTGTATGTCGTCACCAGTGAACTAAACTAAGTCTGGAAATATGTCAAGTTTCCTTCAAACGTAGGCATCCTGAAACTTCTGTGTCTCTTTCCACATGTATACGTTTTAAGACCAGAAAAGACCATTATGATCATCTGGTCTGAACTCCTGCATAACACAGGCCATAGAATTTTACCTAGTAACCCCTGTACCGAGCCCCATAGCTTGTGTTCGGTGACAGCTTATCTTCCTGAAAGGCACCCCGTCTTGCTTTGAAGTCAGGAGACGGAGAATATGCTGCTTCTCTTCTCAGTTAGGTGTCAGTGGTTAAGCACTCTCCCTCTTAAAAATGTGTGCCTTATTTCTCATTTCAATTTGACTTTAACTTGCAGCCACTGGTTCTTGTTATGCTTTTAACTGCAAGATTTCTCACAGGGTTAGTGAATCCTGAACAGCTTTGTGCCAACTTACTTGTGCTCACTACTTAAATCAAATCCTTTCGAATCAACTGTACTAACAAATCAACCTTTACCTGTGCCTGTAGATACCAGTAATTATTATTACAGCAAGATGGTTTATAGGCAAGACATACTGTGTGTGTGCGGAGGGAGTTGAAGGGCCCACAGCTCCTTATGTCTGTGTGTTTTAAGTAGAACTGGCATAGAGTGACCACCTTTTCAAAAGGCAAAAGCAGGACACGTGCAGAAGCTCTGCTCCTCATCTTCCCCCAAGGTCCCACCCACTTCAGCCCCCTCCCCCACTAGGAAGAGGCTGGCACTGCCTCTGAGCCTTGGGCAGTTGTGGAGTGGTGCCGCAAGTAATCTGGCACAGCATTTGTCCCAGGAGTCATTCAGTCCGGGCCTGGGGCTTGAACTCTGCATTTTGGGACTGTGCCACATAATTTGGGACAGGTGGTCTCCTAACCTGTCCCTGTTTGGAGTATGTTGATTCCTTACAACAGACAAGATTGTCAGCTGCACAGCATGGCCATTTAGACTTCAATGTTATTAGTGGGATAAAACAAAAGACCTTCAGCTCCAAAAGCACAGGCCCCTACCATTTGAATTAAAGGAGACTCCACATTAATTCTACTAGTAGTAGTGCTTATAGATCTCATAAGTCCTCTGTGGTTGGGTCACTAAAGGATGTCACAAACAGGTTTGGGAGATTCTGTACCTGTAATATTTGCATTAATCAGTCCTTGGGGCACCACCCCAGTTAGCTGCAGTATACAGTACTTTCATTCTAAAAATGCACACACAGTAGGGTGGCCACCTTTCTAATTGCTGGTAACTGGACCCCTGAGACCCCGCCCCACCTCTTTCCCCAAGGCCCTGCTCCTGCTCCATCTCTTCCCCTCCCCCCAAGGCCTCATCCCTGTCGCTCACTCCTCCCCACATCGCTCACTGAATCATCTCCACCTCTCTTTCCCCCCCACCCCCCTCCGCTGGGCTCCCTCTGCTCCGAGGCTGGGATGGGAGCTGCTGCAGCCTGCCTGCAGGTAGGAGGCAGCCCTGGCTGAGCAGGTGCTAGCATGGGTTAATGACCTGCTGCCTCTCCCCACCCCGCGGTAACTTGGAATTTTGGTGTCCAGTCAGTGCATCTGACCGGACATTGCCAGGTCCCCTTTTTAACTGGACTTTCCAGTCAAAAACCGGGCACCTGGCAACCCTAACATGCACCAAAAGCATTCAGAAATACTCAGAATGTTTTGTGTTATAAATCCTCCTGTGATATCTAGCGATACAGGCCAATTTTAAAAGTTTAAGAATCATGGCATATTTTCTCCCCTTTTCCCTCATACCCATCTCTCTGTCAATTTATAGCAAAGGTTCCCAAATTGTGGTATGCAGAGAGCTGGCTGATCACATGGCCGATCATGGGGCCTACATTTTTTATACAGTGACTGGTGCTTTTGGGTGACCATCATCAGGCATCTTTATATAGGGGCCTGATTTGCAGGTGTGCTGAGAAATTCTCCCTGAAAATAAGGCCCCTTTTAAAGGTGTCTTGGGTTGGCACCCAAAAGTAGAGGCAACCAAAATCACTAGTCGCTTTTGAAAATTTAGGCCACAGAGCTGACTCAGCTTGTTAAATTTCATTAGAGAGAGCTGATACATTCAATACTTCTACTTTTCAATGTAACCAGCTATTACTATAGTTGCCACAGGTGATCACAAATGCTAGGGAAGTGGTCTAATTTTTCTATTAAGATGTGGTTCACACTATGAAAAAGTTAGTATGCGAACAGGAGTGTTGGTACTGGTATTTCATGTTGCACTTCCTGAAAAAATTGGCACATTTCTTAGATGGCGTAGTGATTACAATATATATTCTAAGGAAATTGGTTGAAAGAAAAAGGTACAAGTTGAGGTTTAATTTGCATATACAGTCATAGCTTCTGATTTGGTCCTTTGTCTCTTTTCCTCCGTCTCATTCCATTCCCAGAAAAATAACAAGGAAATTCAATGCTTAAAAAATCCTTTATGCTAATAAAATTTTATAATTGAGAATTTAACTATGCAAAGAAGTCAAGAGAATCAAAAGTTAAGGTTCCCACAGCAACAATAACTCGGCCACGTTTAAGAGACATAGTAAAGCATAAATTAACAGTTATTGAAAATACTACATATGTGCAATGTGGCCGAGTTAACATTGCTATGGGAACCTTAACTTTGGAATGTATAATTATTCTGCTTTAAAAAAAAACAAAACTCCAAGAGAAATAACCATTACAGATTGTGCTGGAAAAGACTACAGCCAATTCCTAATCTGCAATCTGTTGATCCAGAACAGTGATGACTCAAATGCTGTCAAAATCTAAACAGGTGAAATATTATTGTTAGGAACACTGGGCCCAAGGACCATATCCATGTCAGATTTTGATTCATTATCTGTTTTAAATTGGAATTTAAAATCAAATTGTAGTGTCTTGAGTAATCTTGGATACTAACAGAGAAAAGTTTAGTGTTAAGGGAAAAAACAAACATTTGGGCCTCCCTAGTATTTTTTTGGTGCTGCTTTTGACGCATTATATATTTTGAAGCAACTGATTGTAAAATTAGTTACTGCCTTTAGTCTTTTCCAGCATAATTTGATTCCAAAAATCAAGCTGCACTCCAGGGCATGTATGTATATAGGAGTAATAATTTTAGATTTTACCTGATAATGTTGGCTGAAAATCATCACGCTATTTAATTTCTATTCCATTTAAATTTAGCAATCTGTTGTAGGTTAGAAGATTTTTTTGGTATTTCAAACAGATGTAATGTTGGTATGAACGGTAAGGCAATGTTGCCTAATAGACAGGGCACTGGATTGGGAGAAAGGAAGCCAGACTCCTATTCTTGGTGTTGCCAATGCTCTGCTGCATGACCTCTAGGTGAATCACATCTGTACCTCAGTTTCCTAATATATGAAATGCTTTATATCTCAATACTGCATACAAATCATCCCCTCGGGGTGGTCATCTTGTCCACTAAGGCAGCTTGCATCACCGTTTGGCTGCACCTTGAGTCTATAAGCCCCAGTATCTCTTTCCCTTGGATTCATTTTGGGACCATCAACTGAGGGGGGGGGGGAAGGGGGAAGAGGAAGGAGTCCTCCTACGGGCCCTCTCTAGTGCTGTCCAACCCTCTGTGTATTGGTATTCTATCCATGGGAACTCTTTCCTCATGTGCCCCTGTTGCCCACAGGAGAAGTCGGTTGCTGAGCTCACCCCCAGGGTGGCAGGGAGCAGGTTTAAACTAGGAGTGTGACCTGCATCTGAGCTCAAGGTCTCTGGCCTGGTTGTTAGTGTCCCCGGGCGGTTATCTGGGAGATAGCTCAGCCCTGTGTCTCACTGAAGACTTCTCCTCTCTGGGCAAGTAGCTCAGGTCACTGGGGTGGGGTTTGTACATGTTTTCTGTCATGCCCAGGGTGCAGCATCTGCTGGTGGGAGTCCAGTACCATCAGTGGCCCTGGTTGTCAAGTGGGTGGAGGCTCTACATGTCCGATCTCTAGCGACTCATCAGCTGTGAGAAAATTTTCCATTAGCTACGCCGCATCTGGCATTCACAGAGCACCCATGCTTGGCCCCTTCTTGGAAGTATGGATACAAACTGCTCCGTTAGGACCAACTGTGCAATTTTCCTTCAGGCGAAGCTACCGCCAGCAATACTCTTTTGATGCACTACCACTGGGGCATGCCCCCTTGAAGTACGGCCCTGCTGTAAAGCACTGCCAATGTGACTCTTTGCATATACCCTAATAATCTAAAACAGCAGCCTTCACCTAACTATAGTCTTGAGCCTGCTCTGGATCAAGTTATGGTAGGCCAGCTGTGTCTGTCCCATCAAGTGTGGAGCCAAAACTAATGCCCAGTGCTCCAGAGGCCATTGAGAGGTCAGTGCCTCCCTCTCAAAGGCGACGAGGAATGCCTCTGGATTGTTGTCTGGGCCCATCTTCGTTAACTTCACTGGCATGGGTGGCAGGGCTCCCCAGTGTACTGAGCCCTGCAGGGCCTCCCTGGGCAGGTGCTGGTGGTCTTAACTGTTGCAGGAAGTCTCTCTGGAGTTCTTGCTGCTGGGATGCAATCTCCTTCAGCTACTGCTGCTGCTGCTGTTGCTGCACTGCTTGGGGCTTGCTGGGCCGTTCACTGCTGCCACGTTTGCTGCTGGAATTGCTGTTGCTGGTTGGCCTGCTGCTGTTGCCACTTTGCCATCCACTTATGCCAGTGCTTGGGTCTGTCTTGGCAGAACCTCCGTCTCAAAGGAGTAGTGTGGAACCTGTTTTTGTCTCAGGGCCTCGTATCGGCCTTAGGGCTTCGTTTCGTGCATTCCCAATTGTAGTCAGCTGACCCTTAGCCTGGGCTTGGCCATAGTCTCTTCCAGTCAGTTGTTCTGGGTACCCTATGAGAGCCCCCACTCTTGGGCTAGATCACCAATCCCCATGGTAGTTGAGCTCAGTTATGGGGTCCTCTCTGGGTCTAATTACCTCCAGTAATTAGGTGCTGCTCCTAATTAGCAATGTCTGAGTGCAGGGACTCTCGTTAGGCTTGCTGTCAGTGGGAGGGTGATGTGTCCCATCACAGCATCCGTTATCATTTTGTTTCAGCGTGTCAGATGTTTGCTGTTGGTGACCAGACCAGCCCCACTCAACACTCTGCCTTCTGAGCTGATGTACGTGTTCCGCTACTGCAGCCAGGTGTAGACAGAACTTTCATATCCACTGGGGCTGGCATGTCTCTGATCGCCTTCATCCTGTTGGGATCTGCTTTCAGTCCCTCAGCCCCAATGTACGTCACCTCATACCGTCTGAGCTGCATTTTTTCTGGGTTCAGTTTCATGTTCTTTTTCTTTCGTTGCTGTAGAAAAGCTTGTAATTTTCTGTTTGGGTCTTGTTCAGTTTCTGTGTTGTTGCTCCTTTCACCTACAATGAGGACATCATCTGCAATTTTTTTCATCCCAGGCATTCCTTCTAGCCCTTGGGTGTTTCTTCTCTGCAACACTTCTGGTGATAGGCTAAGGCTTATGCCCATTGCTAGGCACAGTCATCTGTAGCGACCACATGGTGTTGCAAAGGTTGTTATTATAGTGGACTCTTTTGTCCAGGCCTATGTGCCAAAATCCATTCCTCACATCAGAGTGTAAAGATTGTGGCTGTGGAAAGTTCTGGCAAGGTGTCATCAATTGGGAGCAGTGAATAATGGTATCTTTTCAGAGTCTTATGGTCTCTACAGATATAATTTCCCTGATGACTTTACCACCACCATGCTGTTTACTCAAGCTGTCCTGGCCTGTCCAGCTTTGCAGATTTTCAAGCTCCTTGCCTAATGGATTATGCAGGGGCACTGGAATTTTTCTTCATGCTAGGCACACAGTTTCCACTGTGAGGTCTACCTCCAGTCTCCGCTTTCCTTCGAAGCAGCAATCATCTTTGAAAACATCCCCATATGCTTTTAAAATTGTCTCCATTGTCCATGGGACTCCCCCTTTAGCTTCTTGCACTGCAACTATAAAATTCTGACACTTGATCAGATCCATGGCTGGTACGGCTGTGTTCCCCAAGAGGGGTTTGTGACACTTACCATCCACCACCACAAATTTCAGTTGTTACCATCTGTTATTTTTGTCTGTCACATTTTCCTATGGGCTGCATTATGCTGTCATTGTGCGGGATTAGATTGCGACTGCTGTTTGTAATGGGTGCGTTCGAGTCCAATTCATCCCGAGGAATCACATTTCAGGAGGCCCACTTTTCCAGCTGAAATCACACAGGGCATTTCCCTATTAACATTGTTATCAGCCTCCGTGCGTACACCCTCTCTTGTTGCTTTCCTGTCCCGACAGCCTGAATCTGATTTGTTCTTGGTCTCAAGGGGAAAGAGTCATGATGTCATCAACGCTGTCTGATGTGCCATCTCCCCATTTGTACAAATCTAGCTGAATCTTTCTGGGACCTTCCTCTGCTCTTGTCCACACTGCTAGAGTGGTTCAACAGGCCACGTTCCTTGAGTCCTAGAGCAGGGCACTTCTCCTTTACCGGCTCATGCTGTCTCACAGAGTAAATGCATCTCGCTGTGGGTATGGAACCCTGGCCACCTGCTCTCCTTTGCTATTGTCACACTGCTTGTTCTTCTGGTGGTGCTGTGCCTTCTAGGGCTTTCATCCTTTCTCTTGAGGCTTCTGCTGCACATCCCATATCCAAGCATTTGACTAATGTGATATTGCCTTCTCAGAGCAGCCGCTCCCTCAAGTGGTGATCCCAAGTGCCACAGGCTATCCTGTCCCGAATCAGGGAGTCCATCAAGTCCCCAAAATTGCAGGTAGCCACCAGTGTGCATAAGGCAGTAACAAAGGGGTCTAGCCCCTTCCCTTTGTATTGGTCTCTAGTGAAAAACTTGTGTCACTCCACAGTTTCATTTTGTTTCGGGGAACAATGGTTTCCCAGGGCTGCTAGGACTGCTGAGAAGCTTGAGGCAGTGGTGAGCTTCAGTGTGCTGCAGATCTCTCTACCTTGTTCCCCAATAAGGTAAAATAATAATTTTACTTTCCTGTTGTCGTTGTCCTCTATGGACAGGTCAGTGTACAGCTCGAGCTCCTCCTTCCACCAGATCCATCACTGGGCTAGGTTTGCATCGGCAAAATCCAGAGCTGCGGGGGGGCTTCCGACAAAGTTCCATGTCTCACGGCACCAGCTGCTGAACTGCAGAGAACTGACAGCTCAGATGCTGCCACCATGTTTCATTCAGAAAGTGGTGCTGAATGCAGGTTAACTTGAACAAATGGAGCTTTATTAAGCTGTGTGCACGGCTCTGTCCGTGTGGTTGAGTAGCTTCCAGCCTAACTCCCTGCATTCCTTGTTCCACTGGTGTCCTGTCAATAACAGTCTCTTCAGGGAACATGGGTTCCACTGATCATGATACACAGGGCACCTGGGGCCTAGAGGGGATGAGTCTGGGTGAGTTAGAGACCTGGAGAGTCAGCATTGTCTGAGAGGATAGACTGGAGGAGCAAGGAAAAGGGGCAGGGGAGAGTTGCCTGGAAGAGACAGGGAAGCTGCAGAGAGCAGGAAGTTCTGCAGCCTCAGTTCTTTGGAGACCAGCGGAGGCGCTAGATTGCTGGTCTTCCTGAGCCAGAGGTCCAGTGCTGGGAGGCTGAACAGGGCTGAGTTGTTGGACTGTGTTTGGATAGAAGGATCCTGAGACTGGTCACTTTCAGATGGTTGGCCTGGAGAGTGGCGCCCTGGAACAAGAGCAGAAAAGAACAGGGAACTGAGTGCTGGTGGAGTCACGAGTGGGAGACCAGGAAGTGATGTCTCTGGAGAGGGGAATGGAAAATCGTAGTATCTTTTATGTTTTACTGTGGGAATTGGGAGGACCATGAGGGTTCTACAGACTATTGTATGTGTGTGTGCATAAATTATGCCCAGAGGTGGGCGTTGTATTGGAGGGAGAGGTAAACTGTGCTCTTTTCATGGCAGGTCTAAGAGGAAACTGAGGCAGACATGCCTTTTGTGTCGGATGGCCTGATTCAGGAGGTGCTCCAGGCAGGGCCAGCCTAGTCACACACATACTATTTTACCATAATAAAGTTTTTACAATGCTGAAATTTCACGTTTTGTTCCCCTCCCCTCATACACACACCTCAATCAGAATACTTAACGATTTAGTTTCTGGTGAAATTCCACTATGTTTGCAATAAGCATTGAAGTTTGTCTGTAACATTTTTCCAACCTGAATCAGATCATAGTTACAACTATCTGCAGAGTCATTTTAGAGCTCTATTCTTGGAAGTGAATGCGGATTCTTGAAGTAGCTCAACACCTGGGTTGAACTCCAGGCCTCTTGAAGTCAGTGGTAAAAATCCCATTGACATAAATGGGTGTCCGGATTTTACCTGTGATTTTTAACATAATCTTTCCTGGGGATTTCGTAATAAAATATACAAGAGTTACCTCTGGGTCCACCTAGCTATTGAGATGCTCTAGGCCTCACTTGACACATTTCAGCCTTTAATTAACTTTAGTAGTAGAAGTTGATGTTGGCACTCACTCATTTTGTCAACTGCTGGTTCAGAAGGAATCTGAGACTGCACACCTACAGTGGCTAGCAAACTCCAGAAGTCCCAATTGTCAGGTAAACTCTTGGGTGGTGATCCCAGGGAATAAGTATGTGTGTCAGCCCTGGTTATGCTCCCTGTGCTGGACACACTCACCAGGCTGCTGTGTTTGGTCTCACACATTAGGCTCATGTGCTTTTAAGCTTCCCTGGGTCTCAGTAGGCTCCATCCAATCAACTCTCTCTCTTTTGGCCTTTCAGACACACATCTATATGTTCTATAGCTTCTTCCAGAGGCGAGGAGGTAATGTGCATCAGGACTCATGGCTGACTCACTACACGTTGAGGCATTCAGCAATTTCAGAAAATGAACTAGCATTGATAAATTTCACGCAGATTCCCCAAATCATCACAGTGAGGTTAGGCAGTTGAAATATTGCGTGATCTGTAGAGAAATCACAGTGGTAAACCTATCACCTAGAGAAGAAGGGAAGGGTTTAACAAGGCGGCAATCAAACCTTGCAGATATCAAATTCTGGCTCAGACTTCCATTGTGTTTACGTATCACAACTCTCCAAGCTCGAAGTAGGAAGTTCACAAGGTTCTGACCATCCCTGGGAGGCAGCAGGCTTCAGTAAAGCAGGAAAAGCTTCTTTTGTCCTGTGCTGTTAGGAAGTCTTGGGAATGAGGCGGAATGGGGCTAGGAAAATGAGACTTGAAGATATACTGGCTGTATTCCTCCTCCTGGGGTATTTTATTGAGGTACATTTTAAAAGATCAGGATGCTTCCTCTGTTGTCTCTCTTAGTGTGCTGTGGTATACTAGCCCATTGGGCCAGCTTGGGAGAGACAAGCCCTCTTCCTAGCATTTCCCATTAGTAAAGTGAACTCACCAACAGCTGTGAAACTGAGTGTCTCCAACATCCCATCTCCTATTGCTCCACTGCTGTTTAGCCACCAGAGAAGAGGGAAAGAATATGCCCTGCATGTTGTCTTCTTTTGTTCTCCCTTCTGTCTCTTCCATGCTCCTTTTCTAGTGCTGAACTTGACCAAGGGGAAAAGGTACCCAGTAGACGCCACAGAAATTTCTTTAACTTCAGATAAAAGCTGAAGTAGATATTCCCTTAGGGTAGGGGACTACACGTCTCCTTACTTGTAGGCAAGAATGTTCGCTATTACTGTTTTTTCTTTCGAATTAGCCACTCTCCCTCAAGTTTGTGTCCTATCTGCAGTTGCTTGCCTACGGTCCCATCTCTCTAGCTCTGCGTAATCACTTGAGGGTGGAATGTCCTGCAAGCTTAGCAGGCAATGGTGATTTGCAGATTGATTGATAGCTGCTAAGACCTATGAGAAATTAGAGATCAGGGAGATAAGAAAAAAAAGGTTGCTGGGCAACAACACAACATAAAGATGGTTACAGTCTATTTTTACAGCAAGAAGGTTTCAGAAGGCTATAAAAACACTTTTTTCAGAATCTTCCTTCGTAGCTGTGGAATGACAGTGTCGTGGATGGGAGAAATGTAGGAATGGAGCTGCTAGTTGCTCCAGAATAAACCATTTTGGTGTACTTGATGCATATGGGAAACGGTCTTATTTTAGAACACTGAAAGTCCCCAGGTATCTGAGCATGGATTCTTTCTGGCCAGTCAGACTGTAAGCTGAATGGACTCTTATGTCCTTGAGAAAGGGGAAAAATGACACACTCCTTTCCTCTTACCAACTTTATATTCTTCCTTTCTCAAATACAACGTGTACGTTTCTAGCACAGTAGCCAGTGCAGCTGGGAATGATAGTGACCACCTTGATTTTAAGACCAGAAAAACCTAGTCCTGTAATGCTGCAGGGCTTTTAAACAACAATTGGAGAGGAGTATGTGAGAGCAGTGGGGGACAAGAGCTAACTTGTTGTAGTGTGCATGTTATTCATTTGTTGACAACCCAAGAGACTGGAGTCCTGACACCACACCAGAGCCTAATTATGGAAGGTCTGATCCAAACCCTATTGGGGTTCACTGATACTTCAGTGACAGATGTCTTCCAAATATCTGAAATATCCTACTGCTTAGAAGTATGATGGGTTACCAGCTATCCTGGAGGGCCTATTGGATTGCTTTGGCAGTGAACAATCAACAGCCATCACCAATAGCCAACAAGATCAGGCTCGGAAAAAAGAGAATATTGTGATTCAAGAATTTACTTTAAAATTTAAAAATCTCTTGGTGACATTTAGCCAGACTTCTATTCCAGGCATCACTCTCATGAATAGCTCTGACCTCCTGCATCCCTCCATTGTTAGGGCTTTCGTTCTAATACCACTTATAGAAAAACCCTATGGAATTTAGTAAGGATGAAATCAATAAGGGTCTGTAGAAATTAAGGAGGGTTCTATGGAAATTACTCTAAAATCTATAGAATTTAATAAAGAATGAAATCCTTTTTATAGTTTTTGTTTCAGCCAATACTGTAGAGTTCAGCAGCACAGGTACCATTCTCTGTTGCATTCTATAGCTTAGTTGAATAAAAAAAAGATAGCCCTGCTAGAGAATTCTATAGCTTGGTTTAAAAATATCTATTGGAAGGATTTACTTTTCTGTTAATTCTTTTGGATTCTTCTATAATATACCTGTTTTAATAGGGAGTTTTTCTTATTATTCTGTTCTATATCATTATAAGCACCTTAGCAGAGTGGCTTTGTAAATAAAATTATTTTTGTTAGATAACTATGAATGTTCTACACTAGGTAGATGCATACTTTGTTTAATTTTTAAAAAGCCAAAGTCCTTTATAGTTTGTGTCAGATGCCCCCCGTTGAGCAAACTCAGGTCCTGGAAAAGAACAGGAATACTTGTGGCACCTTAGAGACTAACAAATTTATTTGTCTCTAAGGTGCCACAAGTACTCCTGTTATTTTTGCGGATACAGACTAACATGGCTGCTACTCTGATATCAGGTCCCTGAATATTCCTGCTCCAGGTACATTTAAAAGTTTATCTGGAATATGTTTTAAGGCTTAAAATGTATTCTAGATAAACTTTTAAATGTACCTGGAGAAGGAAAATTCATT
Organism: Terrapene triunguis; assembly: GCF_002925995.2. NCBI lineage: Eukaryota > Metazoa > Chordata > Testudines > Emydidae > Terrapene > Terrapene triunguis. The sequence continues at coordinate 29,269,625 of NW_020664436.1, forward strand.
CTCAGTCCAGATTAATTTTGAACATTAATTTTTCTCTGTAGGATGTTTTGCTGGTACATTCTTTCTATAGGTTACTCATTTGAAGGATATCACTCATTCAGTCCCAAAGTTATCTGTCCCACAAAAATTCAGTTTCCCCTCACTTTTGTTGAAAATTATTTATTGATCTCAAAAGCAAAGAATCATGAACATCCTAGAGTAATTTACATGATAGGAATGAATCCCACAGCATTTTAAATTTTCTGTATTAATTTATTTTGTATTCCTCATTTTGGGTCTGACACATACTGTGTCCCATGTTTGGATCTTGACAGGTGGAGAAGCATGTACTGACAATGGTTTAGAATGTGCACCCATGTCTAGCAGTGAGGCTACCAGATTGGGGGGGGGGGGGGGGGGGAGTTTCAATTCCAGAATGTGTGTCCAGAATTGGCATTTTTGTTTTAAGTCACAGTGATATCTAAGGAGGCAACTGTAGTGCTCTTCTTCTTTCTCCCCTTTAGTTATTTTTCCTTTTATCCTCTAACTCTTGCTGCCACCCTGTGGTAAACAGAGAGAGACAGAGACACACTCAGTCCTGCTTTACTAGTGTAGTTAAATGTAGCATGTTTTAAAGGTCAAGAAAGGAGCAAGTAAATATGCAACTTCCGTGAGGCCATCTTGCTAGAACAGACGTTGTCAGATTGTTTTTTAAATTGGGGAACACCTCTTAATATCAAGATGATCTCCTGAACATCTCTCCTCTTAATTGCTTAGATCTCACAGTGATAGGTGTCTTACAAATACCTGAGAGCTGCCATGTTCCAACCTGAGGGTTGAGAAATGCTGGCAAAGTTTGCAAGGAAGGAAGCGTGGTACAGTGGTAAAAGCACTAGTCTGGTGGTCAGGAAAACAAGGTTCTGTTCAAGGTTTTGTCATTGACTTGCTGTGTGACCTTGTGCAAATCCCTTCATCTCTCTCTATTTCCCCATTTATTTATAAAATGTGGGAGGAGGGGTCATGTGTGTCCTGTGTAAAGTGCTTTAAGATCCTAGATGAGAAGTACTACATAAGAGGTTAGTAAAAGTATGTAGAAGGGGACTGGAGAGAAGCTTGGATTTTGTTTCTCCTGCTTTACTTTCTGTCCCATAGCTTTTTTTTGCTCTCTCAAAACTTTCTCATCTCTCCCTATTCCTCACGCCAGGATGTGCCAATATGCCTCAGACAGTCCGGTAATCAAATGTCTCACTCCACCTGTGTGACAGAATGTATCCCTGTGTCCACACACTATTGTAATATATTTTGTACAAAGTATGCCTTGTGAACTATCATTTGAAAACTAATAATTTACTGATCATTATTGTCTTCATAAAATGTGTGTGGCAACACTGTATGTGAAGTTATAAGATTCTTCTGTATGGTGTTATTAACACATGCTTCAAACTGAGCTTGGCAAACAGGTCTGTCTCAAACAAAGGAATGTGTGCTCTGCTTAATGTGGATTTAAGCAATAAACAGAATAGTCAAGTCAGAAGGGAAACAAAGGAACATAAGAATGGCCCTACTGGGTCAGACCAAAGGTCCATCTAGCCCAGTATCCTGTCTTCCGACAGTGGCCAGTGCCAGGTGCCCCAGAGGGAATGAACAGAAGAGGTAATTATCAAGTGATCCATCCCCTGGAGCTCATTCCCAGCTTCTGAAGATCAAACAGGTGAGGAAAAAGTAGCAGGGAACATCCTTTTCCCATGGACTTTTTGTCTCCTGGTACACTGCTGGAAATGTTTTTCAAGATGGGGACTGTAATTATACAAAGGAGGGGTAAACACCCCAAGGCACCCATCTTTCTCCCCTTGACCATCGCATTTGCAGCACCTGAAGTGACAAAGGAAGCATGAGTTGGATTCTGGGAGAAGGGGTCCTGACCTAAGAAGTTTGATCAGTAAGACTGCTGAAGGCATGTGCTGAGAGCGCTTTGCTTTGAATTTAACACAGTTTGTTAAGCTAGGCACCTGTTGCATTTTATCTTTATTTTTCTTGTAACCATTTTTGATGTTCATGCATCATTATTTGTATTCAAAATCTCTCTCTTTTTGTAGTTAATAAACTTGTCTTATTGTTTTATCTTATCCAGTGTGTTCAAATTGAAGTGCTTGGGAAACTCCATTTAGGGTGGCAAGTTTTGTGTGTGTGTGTGTGTGTGTGTGTGTGTGTGTGTGTGTGTGTGTGTGTATTTTTAGAGCCCTGTGCGGATACAAAATGTATGTCCATGGATGCGGATATAAATCGGATATCCACAGAGCTGCAGGGCTCTACTGGGAACTGCAGTGGTGAAAGCAGCAGCATGTCAGGCTGCTACTCGCAGGAGCCAGCGCCCCACATGGGCAGCTCCTCCGGCGTAGCTGTACTGCCACCAGCCCCGCCCACTGGGGTGGGCACCAGGCTAATTGGTAGCTGTCCCTGGTTGTGCCAGTGTGCAAGCAGCTTGCAATCCCCTGGACAGGTGTCCCTTCCATGCAGCAGTCTTGTCTTCTGTCCAGGAACATGAGAGCCGCTTGCATGCACTAGTGTGACCAGGGACATCTGCTGGTGAGCCTGATGCCCACCCCGGGGGGTGGGGCTGGGGCGGTACAGCCGCGCTAGAGGAGCTGCCTGCGCAGGGTGCTGGCTCCTGTTAGCGGCGACCTGACATGATATAAATTTTTATAACTGTGCAGGGGTCTGCATATTATTTCTATTAAAGAAATAATGCAATTTATATAAAATTCTACTGTCCAGGAATGTTGCTGAGCAGTACAGGAGATAGATTTCCCCCAGAAATGTAAGACTGGGTGTGTGTTGGGGTCATCCTGGAGTATAACCAAAGCTGGTGAGAGCCAGAGCATAAACCAAGTGTGGCTGGCAGGCCACAGTTACCCACACGTGCTCAGGGTGTGCCTTGCATGCTAGAAGGCTGTCTGTGAGCAGCCCAGGTAGCAGCTGCTTCAGCCAAAGAATTGCAAGGTGGGCAGGGGTGACACAACTATTTATCAGTCTGGTATGTCACAAAACTGAGACCCGAGGCCAGCTCTAGGAGCCAAATACAAGTCAGGGCAGGGATTGCACACTAGAGAACAAGGAACATTCCCTTGACCCTAACTCAGTTTCCCACTCTGGTCATGTGTGTCAGAAGTGAAAGATGGATTAAAATTTGATGACAGAGAATGGTACAAATCAGTGGAAATGTGAGGTAGTTATAGGAGGTTGACAGGGAATGTGAAAAACTTACCAATGCTGGATGCTCCTGCTTCAGGAGAGAGACCGGACAGCTTATACCTTCCCTGAGGCAGCTATAGGATTTGGTTATATAGTAGATTAAGACAAGATGAAAATAAATGTTCGAGCCTGATTCAAAGGCCATTGAAATCTATAGGAAGACTCCCATTGGTTTTAGTGGGCTTTGGCTCAGGCTTTTAATGATATGGGTGGGGGTGTCTGATTACAAGCTCCCGCCATTTTGTGTTTGCTGTGTGTGATTTTTTTTGTTTTGTTTTCTCCCTGGGAGTAGGATTTTAAGTTAATTACTATTGATCCTCCCCACCATTCCAGTCTCTCCTGGTCCCCCTTACTCCTAGTTCTATCCCCATGTATCATTCTCGACTTCTCTCCCTCTTTGATGTAAATGTTATTCAAAATCTCACATAGTTATTGTGTCCTCCCCTGAGTGGTTATTTAGCCAAACTGTACATATTTAATACTTTTTAATCCCCGCTCTCTCCAGTTTGAGCGGTTTGCTTTTTCAGATTCCTATTTCTTTAAATTCTGTATTCTCATTGTCCTCGGGTCATGCTTACTGTCCAGAGTACCAAGAGTCGCTCCCTGTGTCTGTCTACCCACATGGCTTCATCCAGTCATTTCCCTCCAAAGAGACCAGCTGGGAAGGGAGCCAACCAGCAGGCACAGGAGTGGTAGAAAGATGATAATCCCTCCTGGTGAGACTAATAGTAAACAGGAATATCATGGGGCATGATGAGGACTGGAGTGGAGGGATATGGTGAGTGAGAGGTCATGGCTGGCATTTCAATTTGAGCTTACAAATCAGCTTTCAGGAATAGCTTAAAGACCTGTCCACTGAGGTGCAGGGTTTAGTTAAGGACACAATCACAAACAAAACCCTGCCAAATTTGTGCAGTTGCAATATTAAGAATCAACTTTTGTATGTTCTGTTGTGTTGATTCAGGTCAGATTTCTACAGTAGTAGCTCAGTTCTAGTTTTTCTCCTTTGACTGATTTTCTGGTGCATGCTGTGAAGTTGAATGTGCAGATGCCGTTGTTAGCTGTATGCTGTTACTGTGGAAATGTAGACAGCAGATTCTAGAAGCTCTTGGCGAGAATGAAAAGGCTTAGTTATGGAACATCTCTGTCTGAGAGCAGAGTTAGAGTTGCAGAATCCTTTGGTGAGTGGCCTGAAGGGATGAGTGAATAATGTAAAATGGCTCCATTGTCTCTGATAGAGCATGAAAGGCAGGCCAAGCTTGACAGCAAAAGGTGTCAACTTCAAACTTCTAGACCAAGAGGGAGGCTAAGGTAACTCATTGCTTAAGATCATAAGTAAGGAAAATAGTTCAACCTAAATCTTACATTCTTCTTCTGTTTCTATATATTTATGTCAGTGTTGGTTCTTCCAATATTTTTATTGCTGTTCCGATTTTGATTAAACCTGTGTAAAGTGTTTTTTTCCCTATTCCGTACACTTGTTTATCACCTAGTAATAGTTACTCAGTAAATTAAATATTTTAACTACTTGTATTCACATGCCTGGTGGACAGTGCTTTATTTTAAATACCAGTAGTGATGCAGTAAAGGAGAAGTAAAGTCTAATGTGATTGCTTTTGAGGTATATTATGCGACATGCAAAGAGGAATCCAGGGAGACTGTCTTTAGTACTAGAGAATTTTAAAACATGTGATGTGTTCTGAATTCAATCTGGCAGCAAAAACTTAATGTTTTATCCTCTTATAGAGAATCCATCAAATTGTGTCACCAGCTGACTGGATAGAAACTGAGGGTTGTCTCATACGCTCGATCACCTGATGGTGTTTAGAACGACGTGCTTCAGAAGCCAAAGATAAATGGGCAGGATAGGTGGCAAATACTCTGGAAGAGAAGTCACCGGGTTGGTTTTTTTTATACTCCAGGAAAGGTAAGGATTGAGATCTGTTGTGGAAGGATCAGGATTTGTGCCTGTAAAAGAACTAGGGCTCTGATTTGATGGGACAGTTTACTTCAGATAATAGCTCTTCTCCACCTCTTCATTCTTGGATGCATTTTTTAATCTTCTTGAATTTATTATTTGTACATTAACTGTAGACTGTTTCTCTTATCTCTGTTTAAATGCTGGGCAGGCAGATCGTGCAGACTCTGAAATCCGCAGCCCAGGCTGCTTTAGAAATGACTTCAGTGGGAATTGGCTCAAGCTCCTAGAGTGAGAATTCCAAAATGAAGTCTAACAATGGGTCATTGTATAGCAGCAAAAAGCCCCTGGGTACAGCTTTAAAAATGCCTAAGTCTCATTAGAAAATGAAACTTAGGCTCCTAAGTCACTTAAGTGCATTAGAAAATGTTACCCCTTGTTACCATATGACCCAGTGTGAGCTCAGTTTTACTATTAAAATAAGATGGAAGATACACACCCAAGTGCCACATTAAAGTTTCATATGGATTTGTCTTTGTTTTAATTTCTCAAATGCTATAATAATCTGTATGGATAGTGCACTAAATAGTGGCATTTTCCCTTAACTTTGGTATCTTATCACATGTTAATTAAATGCCTGAAAAGTTCCTTAGAAGATTAATGTGCCTATAAAATGATGATAGTGCACAGAATTGAATGTAATTTGGAAACATTATATGGCCTTGCTGTTTTTTTCACATTTTTAAAGCTCAGTAAGAGCTCTTTGAACAAAGAACTGATGCTAATGCAATAAATAGTCTAATTTTAAAATCTGAATGAGGGAGCTGAGAAGGAAATCTTCTGAACTTTAGTAATGTAGGCTCTCTTCATCTTCTGATTCCCCTGGTGTGAACTAGTTTGTAGGCCTTAGTTCACAGCATTTGCTTACTGAAAAATATTTGCCCTTTCTTGTTTTGATTTTTGTCAGTCTGTCCTATGTTTTTGATCCGGAAAGCACAAAACATAGTCCATGTGCTGCATGCAAAGGCTTCAAAAATCAGGTGTGGCATGGCCATGTTGGGCTCCCTCCCAGATAGGTCAGAGATTATGGGTCAGATTCTGGTCTGTTACACTAGTGTGAATCTGGAATAACTTCACTATCTTCAGTATAGTGGCTCTGGATGTATACCAGAGTCATTGAGATCATAATCTGGGCCTCTTTCTCATCCCACAACTTAATCATTTGACTATATGTTTGTACAGTACCTAGCACAATGAGGTCTTGACCTGGATGGGGCCTCTAAGTGCTAGCACAGTATACATGTTAAATAGAGTATCAGAGAGTTCAAAACACCTGCTCAGTTACCACCAGGATGGGTAGTATAAATACTTAGTTTAGCTAGATATCTGCAGAGGTACTGGAAGCCATGCGTTTTATTGGTATAGAATTGTTACTGTGGAGGTGGAGGAGCAAAAGATAGCTGGTGATATGATCCGGTCTTGCCACAGTTCCTTCCGTTTGACATGCAATTATTCCCATAGAGCTTGGAGATGCAGCGTAGAGAGATGGAGTCTCATAAATCAGAGAGAGTGCAGAGAAGAGTCACAAAAATAGTTTGAAGACTAGGAAAAAATGCCTTACAGTGAAAGACTTAAGGAGATCAACTTGTTCAGCTTATCAACAGGAAGACTGAGTAATGACTTGATTACAATATATAAATACCTACAAAGAGAGAAAAATCTAGTGGAGAAAGGCAAAACGAGAACCAGTGGCTGGCAATTTAAGCCAGACAAATTCAAATGGGAAATAAGGCACAAATCTCTGGCACCAGCACTGAGAGCAGACCATTGCAGCCAAGTGCTTTCTGAGGGCTTTCGGGGTCATTATTTGTCACTGCGGTGAATGAGAGGTCCAGAAAAAGCCAACAAAAAGTGATACCAAAAGACAAGGAACCTAAAAAAATAGACGTTTGGCTAGAAAAAATATTTACCTCAAGTCTCCAAATGAGAATTGCCAATAATCGGGCCCTGTTGGCAAAGTACGATTATTTGAACTGGATTTTGTATCTAAAATTGCAGACAAGCTTCCCTAAGATAAAAGGGAGGATTTTAAGTCTTGGCTTGCTGAAGTTCAACTTATGGAACGTACACCCCTCCAAACAGTCCTTGGTGCTTCCAATACATCTTCCAGATCTGTGGCCACTTTAATAGCAATGGAGATCTTGGCTCCAGTCATCAGGGATCCCTAAGGAGGTGAAAATTGCAATTGCAGATCTTCTATTTAAGGGATGAGAACTTTTCAGTGTGGAAACAGATGAAGCTTTATACTCTCTGAAGGACTTAGCAAACAGAGGTCTTTATGAGTCTGTGCTCCTACACCAAAGCAGAAGCACTTGAAGCCATAACCAGATCAGAGGCCATCAATATGCCATACTGGCAACCTGAACCACCTAGAAACCCCCACAAATGCCACAGAAGGAACTCTTCTGCATCCATTGCCTTGTCGGCACCTCCGGTCTCGTCATCATCGAGACAGCAGATTCGACTCCTTCCTCGTGAGTGGGATACAAATTCTGTTGGATTTTCCTCTTTATATTCCCTCCATTTGGGAGTCATTTATTTTATTTTTATGGGGTTTGGACCACCATCATGATGGACTGCTGGGCCCTGGAAATTGTAGAGGAGGGCTATTCCACCCAATATCAGTCCCTCACAAAACCCTACCCAGCTTCCGGTTCCTTTTCAGGGACCCCTCTGACAACAGCATGTTCTAGCAGGAGGTACAGTCACTTTTAATTCTCAGAGGTAGCAGAAGAACACAGAGAGGGAGGGGGTTTTACATTCCTTCCTTTCTAATTCCCAAAAAGAAAGGGTCTTGGTGCCCTCTTCTGGACCGGAGACAAATGAACCCTTCAGTTTGCAAGTTCAAGTTCTGGATGGTAACTCTGGCCCAGATAATTCCAACCCTAGATTCACTTGGCTGATGGATAGCTCTTGCCCTCTAGCATACTCATTTCCAGATAGCAGTTCACCCTGCCCACAGAAAGGGTCTGAGATTTCAAATGTGCAATTTCCATGGCCAGTTGAGTATTCACAAAATAGCTAGTGGTAGTGACAGCTTTCCTGAGGAGAAAATGGGTCCACGTTTATCCATACGTAGACCATTGGCTCATTTGCGGAAAGTTGTCTCCACAGGTAATGGAGTCCATTCAGCAGTCTCTGCAACTTTTCACCTCTCCAGGTCTAAAAGTAGACAAAGCAAAGTCAATACTAACTCCAGGGTGTGTTGCGAGAGAGTTGAGAGAGGGAGCATGAGAGCCAGACACACCTAATAAACATTCTCTAAACTTAAGCCAATAACTGCCCCCCTCAAAAACAAACAAAAAACCACACACATACGCAAAGAACAAATAAACAACCCCTGCAAGAGTGAAAGTAATGCAGGCAGAAGTCCAGCAGCAAAGTGAGGGCTAACCACTTTATATTGCGCTGAATGCAGCATGCATGATTATCTGCCTTGTGGGCAGGTGACGTATATGTGCATTCGGTGCAAGACGTTCATGCCCCCTAGAGACGAAGTATGGGCTCTTGAGACCAGAGTGGCTAAACTACAGAAGCTAATGGAGACAGAGAGGTACATATACTAGACTTTGCCCTACACAGTAGAGTGGTCCCATCCCCAGTCTGACAGCCTCTGTGCTGTTGAGGAGGATGAAAGTCTCAAGGAAGGAGAACACCAGGCTGGAGTGGAGGGAAACAATCCCATATTTGGGACCCTCCTTCCAGATGATGTTGTGGTATCCTTTCGCACTGAGGATACCTCTCCAAGGAAGGAGAGACCCCTTTTATTAGGAAGAGGGATGGAATAGTAAGGGGGGATTCAATTATTAGAAATATAGATGGGTTTTGTGACGACCAGGAGAACCTCATGGTGAATTGCCTACGGGGTGCAAAGGTTGTGGACCTCTCGAGACATGTAGACAGACTTCTGTGCAGTGCCGGGGAAGAGCTAGTGGTTGTGGTACATGTAGGTACCAGTGATATAGGGAAAGGTAGGAGAGAGATCGTGGAGGTTCAATTTAGGCTGCTAGGTAAGAGATTGAAGTACAGGACCTCGTGACAACATTATCTGAAATGTTTCCAGTTTCATGCGCAGGGCCAGTTAGATAGGCAGAACCGCAGGGTCTCAATGCATGGAGAAGATGATGCTGTTGGGAGGAGGGATTTAGGTTTATTATAGACTGGGGAACCTTTTGGGAAAGGAGGAGCCTAAACTGCAAGGATGGGCTCCACCTACACTAAAATGGAACCAGATTGTTGGCGTGTAAAATTAAAAGGGTTGTAGAGGAGTTTTTAAACTAAGGGCTGGGGGAAAACCAACAGGTGTGGAGGAGCACACAGTTCGGACAGACATGTCCCTTAGGCAATTCTTCATTTGGTCCTAAGTGACGCGCAGGATCTGGTCCAAGAGGTGGATATAGCTGAACCACTTGGTAATAGCGACAATAATGTAATTAAATTTAACATCCTTGGGGTGGGGCGGAAGTGCCAAAGAAACCCACCACCGTAGCATTTTACTTCAAAAAGGGCAACTATACAAAAATGCTGAGGCTAGTTGAATGGAAATTAAAAGGAACAGTCACAAGAGTGAAATGCCTGCAAGCTGCATGGAAACTTCTTAAAAACACCATAATAGAGGTTCAGACTATATAATCCAAATGAAAAGAAATAGTAAGAGGACCAAAAAAACCACCATAGCTAAACAAAAGTAAAAAGGATAGTTAGAGACAAAAAGACATTTTAAAAATTGAGGAAAATAGAAAGGAACATAAAATCTGACAAGTCAAGTGTAAAACTACAATTAGACAAGCCAAAAAAAGAATTTGAAGAGCAACTAGCAAAATACAAAAACAAACAGAATTTTTTTAAAAGTATTAGAAAATTATATCAGAAGTAGGAAGCCTGCCAAACAATCTGGCCACTGAGTGATTGAGGTGCTAAAGGAGCACTCAAGGCAGACAAGGTGGTTGTAGAGAAGCTAAATAAATTCTTTGCATTGGTCTTCACTGCAGAGGAGGTGAGGGAGATTTCCATACCTAAGCCATTCTTTTTAGGTGACAGATCTAAGAAACTATCCTAGATTGAAATGTCAATAGAGAGGTGTGATGTTATCTGATTACAATATAACCATATAGATCATTGTTGCAACCACTGTTTTATATATTTGCAGCAAATCTTGTACAAAGGATGTTGAATGAGGTGTCTATGAATAGGCTATGATTTGCTGATTATGATTATGTTATTTGTATGCATGTATCATTTTTGTATTTAAAGTTATGAGTATTGGCTCTATACCTGAATTTCAAATGTTTGCTCCTGGAGTAACGCCCACAAAGTAATTAGCCAGCACATCTTGGAGGGACTATTCAAATTGAGTGGCCTATTGAAAGAACATTTAATTGACAGTGGACCATGGGAGACGTCTATCTACACTTAATGAAATCTCCTGTTGTGACTAGGTGACATGCATGGATATGTGGCTTGCCCATGTGACTCCAAACTCCATCTTGTTGCTGTAATTTTCCACAGTAAGAACAATGGGATGCCCTCCACATAGCAAAAGCTATAAAAGGCCCTGGAAACACCTCCATTTGTTCTTCAATCCTGCTTCTTACTTCTGGAGGAACTTTGCTGCGAACTGAAGCTCTGAACAAAGGACTGAATGACCCATCCAAGCTGTGGATGTATTCCAGAGACTTGACTTAAGCCAACAATTTATTCCATCACTGCTACAAGCCTGAACCAAGAACTTTGCCATTACTGAATGTAATTGATTCCTTTAGCCAAATTTAACTTTCTTTCTTTCTTTCTTTCTTTCTTTGAATAAACCTTTAGATTTTAGATACTAAAGGATTGGCACCAGCATGATTTTTGGGTAAGATCTAGGTTATATATTGACCTGGGTGTGTGGCTGGTCCTTTGGGATCAGAAGAACCTATTATTTGATGAGACTGGTTGTAAAGAACCACTTATCTCTGAATCCAGTGTTTTTGGTGGTGATACAAGAACTGGAATGCCTGAGGAAACTGCCTTTATGTTTTCTTGTTAGCCAGTGTGGTGAAACAGGAGTTTACTTTTGTGGCTGGTTTGGTATATCTTCTAAAAGAATAACCACCAGTTTTGGGTTGTGTTTGCCCTATTTCTCAGCAATGTGTCCTGAATTTGGCATCCTCAGCTGTGACCCATTAAGGCATGGTTACAAGGAGCTTTTAGAAGAAATTGATTAATTAAACATTAATAAGTCACCAGGACCAGATGATATTCATCCAAGAGTTCTGAAAGAACTTAAATATGCAATTGCAGAACTGCTAACTGTAATATGTAATCTATTGCTTAAATCAGTCTCTGTACCAGATGACTGGAGGATAGCTAATGTAACACCAATTTTTTTTAAAGGCTCCAGAGGCGATCCTGGCAGTTACAGGCTGGAAAGCCTAACTTCAGTACCAGGCAAATTGGTTGAAACTATAGTAAAGGACAGAATTATCAGACACGTAGATGAACATGATATGTTAGGGAAGATCAACATGGCTTTTGTAAAGGGAAATACGCCTTACCAATTTATTAGAATTCTTTGAAAGGGTCGACCAACAAGTGGACAAGGATGATGCAGTGGATATAGTATCAGAGGGGTAGCTGTGTTAGTCTGGATCTGTAAAAAGCGACAGAGTCCTGTGGCACCTTATAGACTAACAGACGTATTGGAGCATAAGCTTTTGTGGGTGAATACCCACTTCGTCGGATGAATGCAGTGGATATAGTGTACTTGGATTTTCAGAAAGCCCTTGACAAGGTCCCTCACCAAAAGCTCTTAAGCAAACTAGGCAGTAATGTGATAGGAGAAGACCTTCACCCTTATCTTTTAACCAGTTATTGATCCATGAAACACAGGGTAGGAATAAATTATCAGTTTTCACAGTGGAGAGAGGTAAAGAGTGGGGTCCCCCAAGGATCTGCACTATCACCTGTGCTGTTCAACCTATTCATAAATGATCTGGAAAAAGGGGTAAATAGTGAGCAAAATTTGGAGATGATCCAAATTTCTCAAGATAGTTATGTCCAAAGCTGACTCCAAAGAATTACAAGGTGATCTCACAAAACGGCAAATGAAATTCAATGTTGACGAATGCAAGGGAAATATAATTCAAACTATATATACAAAATAACGGGGTCTAAGTTAGCTGTCCCCACTCAAGAAAGAGATCTTGAAGTCATCGTGGATAACTCTGAAAACAGCTTTTTTGACTGGTGCTGCAGATTGAGCAGATAACAATGTTAGGAACCATTAAGAAAGGGATAGATGATAAGATAGAAAATATCATAATAAACACTGCTGTATTAATCCATGGTATGGTCACACCTTGAGTCAGGCTAGTTCAACACAAACTTTCTAACTGGATTAATACTTTTATCAGACTGTGTGCTATGAGTTAGCAAACATAGACCCACAGTGAGAGTGACATTGCTCCCTCCAAATGTGCAAGCAGCTTCTGTGGCTTCTTGGAGAAGTGTTCCAGTGCTAGAATATATAGGGCAGCTGATTAGGTTGATTACTACATAGTGGAAGAGTCTAGGTCTAATGCTAATTTTGGTAGGGCTGTCTTGCAATCATTGTTTAGGTTGACTACTAGAACCCATCTCCTGTAGTCTGTCACTGCTTGTGAGTCATCAACAGTGGAATATTTATGGTCAGGCACTTGAAGAAGAAGAAATGTTTATTTACTGTGATGATCTGGTGGGATTCCCAGAACTGTGAACCACTGTTACCCCTTGCAGCCTTAGTAAGTGAGAGCTTTGGTACTGCTAAGCGGTGTGTCAGCTCCTGCCACTCCTCCTTGTCTGCCTTGCCAGCAAATTCTCCAGAACTCTGCCAGTGCAAATCTTGCCTAGCAGGTAACAATCAGTGAATCCCAATTGCTGAATTCCTCCATGACTTCTTTCTCTCCAGTGTTCAGATCCTCTTCCTCTAGCACCCACAAAATCTTATCAAGTGTGCTGCTCCTTTAAAAAGACAGTGCACAGCAGTTTAGTAACTTCACTGGGGTTGACAAACCCTACATTTCAATCAAAACCTGAGCTGATTTATGGTAAGAATAAAATAAGTTTATTAACAAAAGGACATAAGTTTAAGTGATACCAAATATAAGGAACAAGGATAGAAATGGTTACAAACAAAGGTAAAAAAAATATGCTTCTTAGACTAAAATTCAACTTAGCAAACTAGAGTCTTTTGTTCAGAGAAGTTTTTCTCGCTATAGTCTTTCTTCCGACATGGCTGGCTAGACCATTAGCCAGGGTTGAAAACATAGAGTTTGAAGAGCTTGGTTTCTTTGGCTCCATAGGTGAAGGATAACTTAGGGCTTTGCTCCTCCTCTTTTTATAGTCCAGTAAAATGCAGGGCCGCCCAGAGGATTCAGGGGGCTTGGGACAAAGCGGGGGAACTGCGGTGCTTGTACTCACCCTGCGGCGGTCTGGGTCTTCGGCGGCATTTCGGCGGCGGGGGACCCTTCAGTCGCTCCGCGTCTTCGGCAGCACTGAAGGGCCCCGCCGCTGCCGAAATGCCGCTGAAGACCCGGACTGCCGCTGGGCCAGGGCTCGCAGGGCCCCTGCGGGGCCCGGGGCCTGGGGCAAATTGCCCCACTTGCCGCCCCCGCTGGGCGGCCCTGGTAAAATGTGAAATGTATTCTCCTGAGATGTGTTCCCAGATAAAGTTCCTTTCCCCTGCTAGGAATAGATGCCAGGCTGGCTGGTGTAGGCTCCATCCTGGTTCTTCCCCTGCGGTTGCTTTTTACAATGCAAGTGATGTCCTGGCAGTCTCCTACACCCATTGTCTTTCTTGCCCTCTCTGGCTTGATTTATAAAGGAGACGCACTCGAGAAAACACAACCAAATTCTTGTGTCTAGAGGGGGGTAATTTATGCCCTGCCTGCCACACATTTTACTAACATAATTTTCAGCACATATTTGTAATTGTCTGTACATACACCGTGCAATAATATTAATGAGCCAGTGTGTTACCAATTCACATTTGATACCTTGCATGACACCTTTTAGACCACAGGTTCTGGCAACAGTGAGTTGGAGTACACTCTGCTGGTCAGGTCAGCTGAGGCTCACTGCTAGATAGCAGGGAGCCCCTTGGCTTCTGGCATAGGGTTGTTCTTTAGGTCATACTTACCTTTACAGTATTCTGTATTGATGAAGGGACTGAGGGCGGTTGCTGAGGTACCCCCCAGGTCCTCAGCTGGAGGCATCAGGATACTCATGGCTCAAGCATGACACTCAACAGACACTATTGGTCAAAATAATCTATACTTGAGCACATGAGTCACATGGGCACTGAGACTGGACCGTGCATCTTGAAGAACCACAGTTCCAGTAAGTTAAGTAATTGTTTCTCCCTCATGTTGATACATGTCTGCTGTGAGAAGCAGGTTGAACATAAGAACGGCCATATTGGGTCAGACCAATGGTCCATCTAGCCCAGTATCCTGTCTTCTGACAGTGGCCAGTGCCAGGTGCTTCAGAGGAAATGAATAGAACAGGTAATCATTAAGTGATCCATCCCCTGTCACCCATTCCCAGCTTCTGGTAAACAGAGGCTAGGGACACCATCCCTACCCATCCTGGCTAATAGCCATTGATGGACCTATCCTCCATGAATTTATCTAGTTCTTTTTTGAACCCTGTTATAGTCTTGGCCTTCACAACATCCTCAGGCAAAGAGTTCTACAGGTTAGGTTGACTGTGCATTGTGCGAAGAAGTACTTCCTTTTCTTTGGTTTAAATCTGCTGCTTATTAATTTCATTGGGTGACCCCTAGTTCTTGTGTTATGAGAAGGAGTAAATAACACTTCCTTATTTACTTTCTCCACACCAATCATGATTTATAGACCTCTATCATATCCCCCTTAGTTGTCTCTTTTCCAAGTCCCAGTCTTATTAATCTCTCCTCATATGGAAGCTGTTCCATACCACTAATCATTTTTTTGCCCTTTTCTGTACCTTTTCCAATTCCAATATATATTTTTTGAGATGGACGACCACATCTGCACACAGTATTCAAGATGTGGGCATACCATGGATTTATATCGAGGCAATGTGATTTTTCTGTCTTATTATCTATCCCTTTCCTAATGATTCCCAACATTCTGTTAGTTTTTTTTGACTGCTGCTACACATTGAGCGGATGTTTTCAGAGAACTATCCACAATGACTCCAAGATCTTGCTTGAGTGGTAACAGCTAATTTAGATCCCATAATTTTATATGTATAGTTGGGATTATGTTTTCCAATGTGCATTACTTTGCATTTATCAACATTGAATTTCATCTGCAATTTTGTTGCACAATCACCCAGTTTTGTGAGATCCCTTTGTAACTCTTCAGAGTCTGCTTTGGACTTCACTATCTTAAGTAGTTTTGTATCATCTGCAAATTTTGCCACCTCACTGTTTACCCCTTTTTCCAGATCACTTATGAATATGTTGAATAGGACTGGTCCCAGAACAGACCCCTGGGGGACACCACCATTTACCTCTCTCCATTCTGAAAACTGACCATTTATTCCTTACATTGGTTTCCTATCTTTTAACCATGAGAGGACCTTCCCTTCATCCCATGACAGCTTAGTTTGCTTAAGAGCCTTTGGTGAGAGACCTTGTCAAAGGCTTTTTGAAAATCCAAGTACATTATATCCACTGGACTCTTAAGTTGACCCTGAGCTGTACTGTAGATATTTTTGCAACATTGCATTTTAGAACATTCTGTTTCAAAAGATATAGAGACTTAGTGAGCTGTCTTCTGCCACAAGGACACTATTTATGAGATATATATTTTAGTAAGGTTTATACTGATCTGACTATATGAGAAAACCAGTGGAAAGGGTTTCAAATGTACTGTGTGTGTATGTTTGTGTTTTTTTGTTATTGAGGTAATGACTAAAGGTCCCGCTCAGAATCAGAGGACCTTTGTGCTGTATAAACATATAAACCAATCCCTGCTATGAAAATGAAATAGATTTTTGAATTAGAAAACATCAAGCTAAATAATTTAAGAATATGGAAAACACTTTTTCTTTTCTAAAGGAGAGATGGTAACGTTCTTCCTTGCCTTCCCCCGTTCTTTTTTTTATTATATTTTTGTTCTGATATACTGTCATAGAGCTGAAGTATAAGTGTGTGTGTGTGTGTGTGTGTGTGTGTATAAAATATAAAAGATCAGCTTCTTATGGGCGCCTTCCATTCAAAGGGTATAGATGGAAGTGGCCAGGCTATGTCAGTCTAGATAGATTACAATCAGTGTATCAAATAACATGCTTCCCCGTAGCCAAACTGTTGCAGAAAGATCAAAGGAAGGTTGGGTTATCTAACTGTATAAAGTACTCCAATTGTTTTCTAACAGTTTTTGTACATGGCGCTCTCTCCTTTCTTCATTCCTCCCAACTGAAGGTTAGTTCTTCTTTTCTAGAATGGAAGAGGGGAACTCATCAAAATATTTCATCTTTTTCATTTTTAAGTCAGTGTAGAGAAGGACTAATGCAGTTGTACAGTATCTGACATGTGTTGCCTATAAAAGCAGCCCTATTAGAAAAGGGTCAGTTATTTAACTAGTAAAGTTAAAAAGATACAGTAACTCTTTTAACTAGCAATTTTAATCATAGCTTTTCCCCTCCCATTTTGAATTCAATTTTCTGTTTAAGTATTGCAACCTTCTGTGAATGTGGTATGATTACATCAACCCTGGGTTAAAGGGTGCAGCTCCAACTGAAGTCCGAGGGATGCCCTTTGCTGTGTGCCCTGATATCAGAAATGAAATTGGCACGAAGAGTATTTCATGCCAATCCTAAAGATGTTAATTTCCTAACTTCATGCAGCTTTTAGCTAACTTTCTTATTTTCAGAAAATCCCTTCCAGCCTTCTTGACATAGTATCGCAGTATTAACAAATGCTATGAATTTCTCCAGAGAAGATGTCACATTTAATTATGCTGTGGTCACTGTTGCTTAGTGGCTCACTGTACTTACCTCATAGGCCCATCCCCTGGGAGTTACTCAGGAATGAGTCAAGAATAGTTTCTCCTTTTTCAAGGACTGATTTTTTCAAGAAACAATCATATATGGTATAAAGCAATTTTTACTTCCAAACCAGGACTGGATGTGCTGGTAAACTAGTTTATTTTGAGGTTGTTAAAGTTCTCCCACAGTTACTGTTCCAGAAGAGTTTGTTACTACTTTGACCTTTCCCAGTATTTAAATAAGCCTGCCAATGCTACAGCTTTGCGTCATGGGCCTTGTCTACATGTACAGCAGTGCAATGGTGCAGTTGCACTGGTGCAGTTGTGCTGCTGTAACACTTAGGCCTGGTCTACACTGCCAAGTTTTTTTGCCAAAAGGCAGCTTTTGGGGATGACACAGCAGAGATGTACGCACTGCAAAGCCACTTTTTGCGACGAAACTCCTCAGTTGCAGCGCTGTGATAAAACCACCTCGACGAGAGCGATAAGGCTTTTTGCGCAAAGGTTTGATCAGCAAAGTGCCAGTGTAAACACCTCGCTTGCTTTTATCACTGTAATTGGCCGCCAGAGGTGACCCACGATGCCTGCGGTGATCGCTCTACTCATTGTTTTGAACTCTGCAGGCATGCGTGCCTCCCCTTTCAAAGCTCCCTTCTGACAGCCCCTGCGGGGGGTGTGTGTGTGTGTGTGTGTGTGTGTGTGAGAGAGAGAGAGAGAGAGAGAGAGAGAGAGAGAGAGCGATTGCTGTGCAGAGCCAGGGAGGGAGGCAAGGGCTGATATTGGGGTTTCCCCCTCCCCCTGCCTCAGGACAGGTTGCTTTCGGTGGCTGTCTGGACGTAGAGACAGCATGCCGACCCACTCATGCCGCCCCAACACACACTGTCTGTCTCTCCCCCCCCCCCACATGCTCCCCATGTCTCATTCTCCCCCACGCACTTCAGTTGAAAAGTGCCTGGCAATTTAGTAGGATGCCCATGGAATGGTGGGATTGAGAAACCTGCATCATGTGACATTGTACCTGCCCCATGAGGCATTGCAAACCCTTCCCAAAGCACCCTGCGGCCAGTTGCACTGTGGGATAGCTACCCACTGTGCACTGCTCTCTATGTCAATGCAAGAGCTGCTAGTGTGGATGCGCTCCAGTGACACAAGGGAGCACAGTGTGGATGTGTAACAGCAGTTTAATTAAAGTGCTTCATTCAAAGTGGCATAACATGTGGTAAAAAAACATGGCAGTGAAGACACTACCTATGCTGATGGGAGAGTTTCACCCATTGGCGTAGGAACTCCACCTCCCCAAGAGGTGGTAGCTATGTCGATGGGAGAAGCCCTCCCGTCAACAGCGCTGTCTACACCCGGAGTTTGGTTGGTATAACTGCATCGCTCAGGGATATGGATTTTCCACACCCCTGAGCAACATAGTTATATACTGACATATGTCCCAAGTGTAGACTAGGGCATAGACTAAGAATTTTCAGACCCTTTTAGTGATCAGTTGGGAAAACCCCTGGTTTACAAGGGAAATCCCATCTGATTTGGCTGTTCTTTCACATTCACCCACCTCCTGGGGAAAGATAGCCAATCGGAGTTGCTACATTTGGTGATAGACGACCCAGTCCTTTGCCAGGTGTATCAGGCAGAGCTGTACCTGCTACCTACCAGCCTTGTGTGCAAAAGGCTGGAGCCCTATGTGACTCAGTCTAGCCATTCGGTCTGAGAGCTGGCTAGGGAGCAGTTGCTACCCAGTTCCCTGTTGCTTTCAACAGGAGAGACCTACAATGTGCTAGCGAGGCCCGTGTGCGAGGTGAGGATTCCAGAACCATGTGCCCCCCCTTCAGAGGTGACTGCTGCCCAGAGGACCCCCCCATTCCACACCTATCATCCCTCCATTTCCTGGCATCTAGCCTCCAGTTCCTGGCTGCCCCTCTTACCTTAGGAGTATTCATGAGGAGGGGGGAGTGCTGATGACCCCCCCTCCAGTCTGTGGCTAGTTCTCCATCTTCAGAGGGCTGCTAATCAGGAGGCCATAGCCGCCCCACCCTCCACCCACTGAGAGCACTAGAATATTCAGGGGAAGGCACATGATCATTCCTACAGCCTGACTGAGCTTTGCCAGATCCAGCCCTTCCAACCCATGGGAAACTCCGTCCCATTGAAGGGGATAGGGTCGCCTGGCCACGTGATGGAGAAACCTGTTGGTTGGGGGAAGATGGAGATTTGGTTATTGAATAGGGGACAGTTAGGGATTTTGGTACCTGGGGAAGGTGAGAGAGGCAGTTCATTAGATTTCAGAACTGACACCCCATTGAGATGACTGAAGCCGATCACATCTCTCAAGTTGTCTCAAGCTCGGGCAGGCAATATTGCATCTGTGTACAGTTGGGTTGGGTTTGGAAGTTGTCCTCTGAAAGCATATGCACTAGAAACATAGGGTGGAACTATGCAGGCTTATATCACCTGAGGATCTTTTCACATATAAAATATTAAAGTTCACATTCCCGAGCACAATTTGAAAGCAAAGGGTGGAGTGTGTGGCAAATCCCATGGGAATGGAAGTATGAAGTACAGGAAGCTGTGTATATAGTACTTCTCTTCCTCCTTTGTTGCCTAATCTACAGAAGCAGCGCCAGAGTTTTTGCCGCCCTAGCATTCGGCGGCGCATTCAGCGGCGGGGGTCCTTCCGCTCCGCGTCTTCGGGGCACTTCAGCGGCAGGTCCCGGAGTGAATGAAGGACCCGCCGCTGAATTTCCGCAGAAGACCTGGAGCGGAAGGACCCCCTGCTGCCAAATTTCCGCCGAGGAGGGCAAAATGCCGCCCCTCAAATCCTGCCACCCTTGGCGACCGCCTAGGGTCGCCTAGTGGAAGCGCCGGCCCTGCTAACCTACCTTTCCTATATTCGGTAGCTACCACTGTAGTTAAGGCTGTTTAAGGGTTTCCATTTTAACCCCTTGTTTTCAGATGCTTATAAACTTCCAAAGTTTTTTTTCTTTTTTCACATTTCAGTTTGAAATTTCCCAGGCTTGGCCCCTGCCTGAGGACAAATTTTAGTTGGAAAATTTGAACAAAAATGGTTCAGACGTTTGTGCAGTGTGGCGGGGAAACCCTTTATTTATATATCTGCTTTTCTGAGGCTGAACAGCTGTGGAAAGGATTGAGTGTAGCAAGCTGAAATTAGTGGTGGAAACAGTCCTCATGGCGAAACACGCTTGAGTGTTCTGGTGACCATTGTTTTTTATTTGACTGAGTTATGAACAATGTTTCATATATGAGTAGTACAAATGATACATCTTTTCTCTTTTTAGAGCTCTTTGGAATAAAGATAGTCTTACATACATACACAGTAAAGCCTAACTTATCTACATATTGAATTATATGGGTCCTGATCCAAGGCTTATTGAAGTCAATGGGAATCTTTCTATTAACTTCAATGGCCTTTGGTCTGGGCCCATAATAAATATATACAGTGAAATGAGATAGGATCCCAGAGGAGTCCTTGCCTTCACGGCCTATCTTATAAGATGCACAAGGAAGCAAGGGTTCTCATTCACATGGACGCCTTCTAAGGCAAAAGCTGATCAGCTCCTAAGATTCATAGGCGGGAGGATGATCTGCCTTGGAACCTGACAAGGTTATGAGAGGTAGTATGTTCCAGCAGTGCCTAGCCAAACAGTTCCAACCCTGAAACTTCCTCTTTGTTTTTCGTTTTTTAATATATAATTTAAGTTTCTAGGAAATCACACTGAAGTATGTGGTTACTTATACATGTTGACCTCCTGTCGACCAGCTGGTAACAAAATCTGGATCTTTATTTTTGCAAAGATGCTTTCTGCCCTCTTGAGCCAGGGCTTGCAAGTCCATCTGTATCAGGAATTGCAAGAATGGAACTTCATCTTTCTAGGCTTTCACCACTTGATGGTGTAATGGGGTCAGGATGCTGCCTGAGACCAAGAGAGAGGATTGCCCAAATAACATGACCCTGAGGCACTTTTTTCAGTGCAAAGCTTTTCAAAGGGACACTGTCAAATAGTCTTACGCTAACATTTTAGTTTGTGATGTGAGAGAGAGAAGTGGGGAGATAATGTTGATACAAGAGTGCAGGGCCGGCTTTAGGAAACGCGGGGCCTGATTCGAATAGTTTCGATGGGGCCCCGGCAGGGATGACTCACCCGGCGGCACTCCGGGTCTTCGGCGGCACTTCGGCGGCGGGTCCTTCACTCGCTCCGAGTCTTCGGCGGCATTGAAGGACCCGCCGCCGAAATGCCGCCGAAGACCCGGAGCGAGTGAAGGACCCGCTGAAATGCCGCCGAAGACCCGAAGCACCACCGGATGAGTAAAAATTAAAAAGGCACCTAAGTTAGATGCTCTTCTTTAGGGGTCGGGGCCCTCTTAGGCGCGGGGCCCAATTCGGGGGAATCGGCCTAAAGCTGGCCTAGCAAGAATGGAGTAAGTAGCATAATGGTCACAGCTCTGGCTCATATGGCTCTTTTACAGGTAAAGTGTGGCTCATGGAGCCCCCATGGTGCACCCCGCCCCCATCTCCACCTACCAGACTGGGGGAGGGGGAGCTCAGGGCTTCTGCCCTATGGTAGGGTGGTGGGGCTAGGAGCTTCTGTCTTGAGGGGAGGTGGGTCTTGGGGCAGAAGCCCCGAGCCCCGGCAGACGTGCCCCGCAGGGCTGAAGCCCCGGCAGAGGTATCCAGCTCTTGAACATCTGAAGATGATCGTATGCGGCTCGAAGGGTCAGTAAGTTTGGCCACCCCTGCTATAGTACAACAATTAGCCTGCCAGAAAGAATAGAATGTTGCGAAGCAAGGAATGTGGCTAACCTCAGATGTCCATGCAATGCAAGGGGATTTACAAAATATAATACAAATAGAAATATTTTCATAATTAAAAATAAAAGTCAGTGAAAATTATCTTTGAGGGATTCCCCTGAAATGTTGCGAATTCAGATGAAGCAGCTTTATGCTCTGGGAACTAGAAACTGATCAGAAATCAACATGATATAAACTGATCAATTCCACTTTTATTTTGCTGTTCAAGCCAAGTGACATCTTCAACAAAACTCTGCATACTTGATAAAACAACTAATTTAATAAACATTGCTTGATCTTGGTTACTAATGCACCTTATTTTCAGTGTCTCCCTAACAGTTAGCTTATTGTTTCTTCATTGAGTGAACTGCTGCTGTTTCAGTGATGCTTTTGCTAATACCATGCAGTTAGTTTTATCCTGTTTCACTTGCACAACACACACTCTGAATGCACAAATCAATAGGCAGGACATGGACAATGTTGCCTACTTGAGAAAGTCTTCCCTCTTTTGTCAATATTGTGTATGTATGTGTGTGCTCAGTTGCGCTTGTTCTCTCTCTCTCCCCCCTGAGGGGCCTCAGGTGAGAAAGCAAAGATACTTGCTGCAAACTCTTCATCTCTTATTACACAAAAGAATTTGAACTCAATTTGCCTGCACCACTGGGTGTTATATCTAGGAAATGCGTTCCCGCGCTAAGGGCCAGATTGTGGCCCTGATTCATGCTGGTGCAAAGTTACTCACACGAGTTGTCACATCGAAGCTGTGTGTGAATAAGAGCTCTGCATTCTGGCTTGAAGTAGCTGTAATACAGGCCAAATATAAAAGGATCAAACTTTATTCATTTTTCAGTTAGCTATAACAGACAGCAAACAACCAGCATATCAGAATGGTCTTAGTGCACATGTGCAAATGATGTGCATCAGCAAATGGACGTTACCCCGTAAGTAATATAGTTTGCCTCATTTTGCCTGCATAGAATGATCCTTCTTTGGTTATATTCTATCTCACATTGTATTGCTAACGTTGATGCAGTCTGCTGAACTGGCTTTGACAGTTTGCCATATTTAGGGTTGGGAGGAAATTTCCCCCCAGGTCAGATTGACAGAGACCCTGGGGGTTTTCCACCTTCCTCTGCAGCATGAAGCATGGGTCACTTGCAGGTTTAAACTAGTCTAAATGGTGGATTGAGTCTCTGTAACTTGAAGTCTTTAAATCATGATTTGAGGATTTCAGTAACTTAGCTACAGGATATGGGTCTATTACAGGAGTGGGTGGGCAAGGTTCTGTGGCCTCGGCCTGCAATGTGCAGGTCAGACTAGATGATCATGATGATCCCTTCCGGCCTCAAAGTCTATGAGTCGGTATATGAAGTCCCATGAAAACACTCTTAATTTCTTGTTTGGGAGTAGAGAATGGATTGTGTAATTCTACAGTCCCGTCCAAAGCCTATGGTACAGTTTCCTTGTGTTTCAGTCAAATCAGTGACAATGCCTTGTTTTCTTACATTATTCAATGCTCCTATTTGTATAATTACTTTGATATGAAATAATATTTTAAATTACTTCTTTCTGCCTTTTTTCTTCTCCTCCGCCCAGTTGTCTTTTCCAAAATCTTTCTGGAGTAGATTTTGTTCAAAGTGTTACAGGAATATCTTCAGCTCAAACCCAGCCAGAGGGAATACAGACATGGAAAATCTCATAAATTATGGCAAGCGGCTGATGCTGTAGCCAGTTGCTTCCATGAATTGTAAGATTATTTTTTTTGTTTAGATAGTAGCTATTTTTGTTTTGTTTTGGAAAGTCTAGTATGGTGTTTGAATCTGACATGATTTCTAAATCATATTTCAATCAGTTAAGAGATATCTAATATATGAAGGGTTTTTTAGTTTCTAACCTAAAGAAACAGAATTACCTTAAAAGGGCATGGTCAACATAAAATGCATGAATTAACAAAATCTTTATCATTGTCCCTAAATACCACTTTACATTACTAAAGCTGAAAACTTTGTCTAATTACTCTTCCCCATTTAAACTGTCTGTTTCAACTGTACAGGTGGCTCAGCTTGGCCAATGAAGGCTTGTCGTCAGTCCTGCTATTTGCGGCATCATTCTTATTTTTCTGGTGTCCCACAAGCATAATCATGGATCCCAAAAGCAGTTTCAAAGTGGGTTAAGCTACACAGAGGCAAGACACTCTTCCTCTAGCATAAGTGTTTCCACACATGGAGTCATTCAGAAACAGCAATCACACTTTAAATTCACAGTTCCAGAATAACTTTCAAGTGTAGACCAACCCTTAGTCACATCTGTAAAGTGAATTATTTTGCTCTTGCAGGACTGTTGCCTTCAACTTGCTGCATACCAAAGAAAGACAGTTGGCCCATTGATATTGTTGAGAGCCATTTGCTCTTCATCAGGGAAAGCTTTATTAAATGGTTGGTCAGCATTAGCAATTGTAAACAGGAACTGTAAGGTATGCCTCAAGTTCTCACTGGGTTATGCTCAAATTTTCCGTTAAAAATCAAACAAACCTCATCTGCAATCAAAAGGCCAAGTTTAACTGAAATGTTCTGGGCAAATCTACTGCATAACTTAGTGGTAATTTCTACGATGTTGTTCACCTCCTGTAAACAAACAGCAATGGAGAGCAGGTAATCATGGGGGAAGTTGCAGGTGTTATGGTATGTAAATGAATTTCAGACTATGGACTACTCACAGACTTTTTCATGTGATTATTTGCTATTCAGTATTTGGTTTTTTGACTTGTATGATGGGTCAATGAAGTTCCATTGTATTGTAATTTCCAGTGACAATTCATGTTCTTGCACAAACAAACCTATTTATGCAAATACAAGCCTTGGACAGCTATTATATGAAAACCTCCACATGTTTGTGAACAGCACATAGAAGATTGATGTGAATACCATCACACTGAGGTGCAGGCAAACTAGATTAGCTAAGCCTGTCCATTATCAGGAATATTTCTGCTGCTAAAGACTTCACAGTTGCTGTGGTGGAGGCCAAGACACCTTTCTTCACCTTCTACACAGACATGGTAGAAGGCTTCAAGCACTATTCTGTGTTGTCATGTGTCAGACTTGATAGAAGATTCCTGCCCTGGTGCTCATGTCTCCCCTCTTGTTTTTGCTGTTGCTGATTGTCCATGAATCATGATGACCTGTTAGATTGAATCTGAGAGAGAGGATATTTGGAGGCTACTTCATTGACTGTTGATTATAAGGCACCCCAGCTATGATATAGTAGGAGGGAATCAGTTGTCTGGATAGGGATTTTTGTTGCTGTTTTTTCTTAAGCAGTGATGACAATGACAACTAAAACACACCACTGGAGATGCACTGGTTCCATTCGCCTGAGACGGTGGACCATGAAAACGGATCCTGTCCCCACAGGAAAGGCGTGCCCCAATTCTAAACAAGAGAGGGTAGTGAATAGGTCATTGCAAGGCTGACACTTCCACTTCCAATCCAGCACTCTGATCCTACCTCCAAATCTATGATATCCAGAGTGTGGCCGGTTGTATCTGTTAAGCTAGAAACCACTTAGGAAAATCCCATGGTTGTCATAACAGCCCTGAAATTTGTAGTTACTCAGAATCTTTCTTACAGGTTTTCCAAGAAATAATGACTAATCAGTGATTGGTGCTTGTTCATCACATCCTGCCAGCTGTTTTGAGGTTAAACATACAGCCAAGCACTTGAAACTCTCATAAGAACCAGGAGTCTTGTCACCACACAGTGCTTCTATTGCCTTCTTAGGCTGTAGTGTAGACATAGCCTATGTCAGCAAAGCTTATGTCACTCAGGGGTGTGAATAAGCCACCCCCCAGAGCAACATACGTTTCACCAACATAAGCACGCGTGTGCACAGCGCTATGTTGGTGGGAGAGCTTCTCTTGCCGACGTAGGTTCTGCTGTTTGTGGAGGATAGCTCTCAGTACTGCTGCTTCGCTGCGGTGTTCGATGTATAGACATACCCTTAATCTCAAACACCATGGTCGGCCAGTGAACCAGCTGTTGGGGGAGACTAGCCCCCAGTCCCTCCCCTTCTGCCTGAGGCCCCTCCCCTTGCTCTCTTCTTCTGCTTCCCCTCCCCCGCAGGAGCCCAGAGGCCCCCCACCTGCAGCCCCCCCGAGTACTCCCAGCCCTGGAGCTCCGGGTGGAACCCCAACCCCAGCACCGGACGGCGTGGTCCCAGCGCCCCGGGCAGGAGGCGCGGCCCGGCCCCAGCGCCAGTGCCCCAAGTCCCTGAGGCATGCCAGCATGCCCCAGCACTAGCCAGCCTGGGCTACAGAAAAGTGGGAACCAGGAAGGAACTGCAGGAAGGAGCCTAGGGGCAGAGTGTGGGCAGGGCCATGCCAGACTGTTTGGGGCAGCACAGCTTCCCCCAGCCTATGATACCCGCCGCCCATGTCAAACACAAAGAAATTGTTGCCAGACTGAGTGCACTTCTCAACTCTTCCTTTGAGCTATGAATTGCATGCAGGGGAAATTTTTAGCTTCCCAAATTTTGAGCTCCATTAGAATCATTTTTGCTTGATGTGGGGTGTGGGACTGAGAAGATTCCTTGCATTTGTTAGAGTGTAATTATGGGATTGTGGGATGACTGATGGGCATGGAAATTAATTCCATGCCACTAAAACAAACAGCTTTCACTGTGCTTGTCAGACTAGTGATTTCAACCACACTTGTGACACTGCAGTTTTTTTTAAATAAATCTCCAATTTCCAAGAAATTGGAAAGCTGATCATGAGCTGCACAGAAAGCTTTAGTCTGTAGCTTCCAGCGAGTGTCTGGGATGGACCATTATAGGTCTACTGGATGGGCCAGTATTGCACTTCATTAAACCACTAGCTTACTTAGGATGAAAGCATTTTTTTTTTCATGCAAACAGTATGCGATATATGTTTGATTAATTCCCAGGATGCTATAATAATGAAGTTTAGGAGTTGAGACATTAAGGGATCAGAGTGCATTGCTGTGAAATTTCATGTTAAAAGAAATCAGCTATGTTTATAAAATGTCTAAACGTGTTGTTATGGTTAGGAGAATACACAAGAAGGCTTTGTTGAAATGTAAATGTTGCGTGAGTTATTACCACAGTGTGTTGTCTGAGTGCATTCCTGTAATGACACAGACACCAGCAGTCAAATTAATGCAATTGTGGCAAAAGGCTATTAGTGTTTTATTTAATTTTATTCCTAGGGATTTCTGTGGCCCTCTCTCTTCCCTCTCTCTCTTTTTTTTTTTTTAAACTAGTTCCATCCAGTGTTGGAGGCTGGTGGCTGATGCCTTCTGTGTTGAATGTCATTATGATACAGCTACTTGGGGAAGTCCTTGTTCAGTGTGGTGTCTTGCAGCACACCCTATGGGTGATGAGATTGGGGATAAGTCTCCTTTGTAATAATGGGCGTTTCACTGAGAATACCCTTCCCTCTACTGTCCCAGGAGGAAATGTGAGCTCTATCAGCACAGCAGTGACAATTGGAATGAAGCAAGGATGGTGAGGAGCATAGGGAGATTGTTCCTGAGGTACAGCAAATGGGCCCCTGCCCATTCTGAGTGTGGAAGATGAGGCTGAGTTGGCCCCAGAATTCAACTTGCAGCTAATGCAAAGTGTGGAACACTAGTGTGGTGTGTTCATGGCCATTGGCTCTGCTGAAGACAGAGGCAGACTGAGTGATCATGAGATGCTGTACTGCCAATGAGCAGGATACTTGTGAACTCCCATTGGAATCCTTCTAAAACCCTCCTTTTTGGTTGCCTGATTAACCCCAGAAATAGCCTGCTAAACTTCTGTGTAATCCTTTGTAAAGCTTTAAGGAGGACAGTTCTTTCAAATTTTGATTTCAAATTTTGCATCTCTTAAATAGTGGGAGCAGATCAAGAATGCAGCGAAGGTGGTAGAGCAATGAAGATGGCAAAATGCAACAATACGGTCACCAAAATCTGACCACAAACTACCTTAAATCTGAGTGCAATAAAAGATAGTAAGTTGTCAGGGATCAAAATGTCTTTACTGGCCTCCTTAGACTAACTCAGGGGTACACATATGTCTGGGGATACACAGAGGTCTTCCAGGGGGTACTTCAACTCATCTAGATATTTGCCTAGTTTTACAACAGGCTACATAAAAAGCAATGGCGAAGTCAGTACAAACTAAAATTTCATACAGACCATGACTTGTTTATAATGCTCTATGTACTATACGCTGAAACAGAAGTGCAATATTTATATTCCAATTGATGTATTTTATAATTGTATGGTAAAAATGAGAAAATAAGCAATTTTTCAGTCAGTGTGCTGTGACACTTTTGTATTTTTATGTCTGATTTTGTAAGCAAGTAGTTTTTAAGAGAGGTGAAATTTGAGGATACGCAAGACAAATCAGACTCCTGAAAGGGGTACAGTAGTCTGGAAAGGTTCAGAGCCACTGGACTAACTAACTGAAAGTGTGTAGCTGGATTTCCAGATTATCAACACCTGAATAGGCTCAAACCAAGTTGCCTACTTAGATGATAAAGCTTAAACTGCAAACCCCATAGTACAGATGTGCCAATGTGAAGTTGGAACCTGCCTTAACTTATTGAAAACAAAACACAAGAACAGCCCTGCTGAAGGAAGAGTCTGTAAATGATGCAGCGTATGTTATGTAAACAACCTGGAAGTTTACAACACATTAAATCAACTGACAACCTCATTAGACTCTAGGGATAACCAGGATTGTTTTTGTTTGTTTGAATTTTTACAAAAAATATAAAAGGGGCACCTTTCCTAGGGTCGTGAAATGTTTTCACTTTTTCTTTGAAACCAGAGTATCATCTGTTCAAATGAATACTTTGTAGCCTGTCCACTGTTTTATTAATGGGCTTGTATATAAAGTGTAAATATATTAAAAATGAGAAACCTTGCCCAATATTTTGTTGTTAATCCTGCTATTAAGTGGGCATTGGTTAAATAATTTATTCTGTTACGTATTACAGCAAGCCAAGGCTTGGCAATAAGAAAATGCTGTAGTAGCACAGCTAAACTGCAATGATTTATGAATTCAGTGCCTTCCAATGAACAGCAGAGGGCACAAATTCTCTAGAAGTTGGCCTTGTCCCTAGTCTTTGTCAGTAGGAATGTGCTAAAAACATTTAGACAAATCTAAATGAATCAAGCTTTGAAGAGTGAAAAATAAAGCTTAAATGGAAATGTAAGGGGAAATTGAGGATGGTGATGTTTCATATATATATATACACACACTCTTATATTCTAGATATTACATAAAATTGTGTGTCTGTGCATGTGTGGGTATGTGTATATTACTAACGTCTGTAGATTTTGTTTCATACATACATGCATGATGACGTGGTGTAAATGTCTTAGTAGGAATTTCATGACTGCATTCCTCATGAGTGATGAAGCCACAAGTGGATTATGCAGGTCATGCTAAGTGAGTGCCAATCAAAGCTTTATACCACAACATACTGTTTTTTTGTATATAACACGTGATTTAGAAATATATTGGAGAGTTTTAAATATGTTTATTTGGACTATTTCTTGCATCTCTTCACCTGCAGAGCTAGGTGTCTTTGCTACCACGAGCCTGTGCTCAAGTCCCATTGACTTCAGTGGGTCTTAAACACATTCTTAAAGTTAAGCAGGAGCTGAAATGCTTTGCCGAACTAGGGGCTTAGTCCCTATCTTGGGGACCCTCCAGATCTAGAAGCAATTATGTGTTCCCCTCGGCAGAGCTAGAAACCTCTCCTCTCTGACGGCATAAAGCCCTGGTTCAAGCTGTGCAAGGCTGTGAATCTTGGAATGGGAATAATCGGAAAGCACAAGCTCACTGAGGTATTGTGAGAATAAGTGTATTAGCTAAGGTGCTCAGATACCATGGTAATGAGGGCTATATATGTAGCTAAGTGACAGACTCCATCTATACTCTGGTTGCTCCCAAATGTGCAAGAGATTGACCTTCAGGGCCCATAGAAGATTGTAAGCTCTTTAGGGCAAGAACAGTCTTAAACTAGGTGTTTGTACAGTGTCTAGCACAATATTTATGACCCTGATGAGGCCCTTTAGGTGCTATTGTAATATTAATAATTCAGGCTATTTTGGACCAAAGAGCTTATGGATTCCACAGTAGAGCCACTTACTGAGAGAGCTTTGCTGGCAGCTTTCTCCTATATGTACCAAGAGAGCTCCAGTGCCATCGCCTTTGCTCATCTCAACTATAATGGGATGGTGGAAGGAAAAATGTAGTTTTTTCTGGCAGGCAGAGTCATGGGCGGCTATTTAGGACTTTATAGGTGAGAACCACCACATTGAACTCTCCCCAGAAGCCAGCTAACAAGCAGTACAGCTCATGGGAGGCTGATGTCACCTACTCCTGGCAAGGCACTCCACTCTGGAAGTGAGCAGCTACATTCTGCCCCAGTTTCAGCTTCCCAAATGATTTAAGCTGTAGTTTCATGTAGAAGGCATTGCAATAGTTTAACGACAAAGGAATGGATGAAGATTGCAAAGAAAGCTGTTCTGACCATAGCTGCTGGTCCTCTAAACCAACAGCTGCTTCTAACCAGACCTCAGACTCCGAATGGCAGGTGCACATCTTCAGTCAAGGACGTAAATACAATCTCCAACATAACTTCAGGTTGTTTCGCCGTACCTATCAAAACCCGTTGTATTCTGATTAGTACGCAACCCCCTGAAAATCTGAGATCCAAATCCTTCTTAAATCACAAATCCTCCTAGTCCTTTTGTACCCATGTAAAAATCACCATGAAATTAGTTTTTGTAAGCTGTATCAGCACCACTAATTAAATCTGTTATTAGCTATTGCTTATCTTTGTATTCGAGAGGTGTCTGGGAGCGGAATGATTTGGATAATGGAAATGGGGACTGAGGGGTGTTGGGACAGCTGCAAAGAGTTTACCTGTGCTATGCATGACTCTAATCTATGGTAGTAGCCGTGGTTCTTCACTTTCATAAGGCCTAAGTTTGTTCAGACAGAACGGTGTGTGTGTGTGTGTGTGCGCGCATGCATGCGTCACATAATCATACACTATGATAAAATGGGAAATCTAGTAAGAAACACAAAAGTAACTGTTTCTGAGACCACACAGGTATCCAGAAGGCGGCAATGTTTGAAAAGGATAAAGAGACAAAGTGGAAGTGGAATGTTGGGCATTTAACCTGCTCTCCCCCCAAAACAAAACAGACAAACCCACAGTATTCATAAGTTTATTTAAATGGAGAGAAGCTGAGCTTTCTGGAGCAGCAGAGATTAAAGTAGGTGAGCTTCATCCAGCATCCAATATGTAAGATGCTGATCTTTTGAAGTTAGTGTGATTATGGTCAGAAAAGTGACTGTAAAAAGGCTGCCTTATCTGTTTTATGAACAGATTTGTTAATGTTAACACTGGAGTCACTCCTATTAATCAATAATACATGTGAATTTTAATGAGTAGTTCTTCTGTTTTGAAGAGCCACCTCCTTTGTGTACTCCAAGCACCCTGGTCCTTTTATAACCTTTTAGAGGCCACTTCTAGTTGTATTATGATTTACTGGAGGAAGAAATCCATTCTGTAAGAGTATAGTTACTGCTCCGTATGCCTGTTTAACCATGGAAGAGGTGTCCGGTAGAGTAATGGGTTCTGCTGGTTATTTGAGGAGAAAAATGCAAGTCCTGCTTGGAGTTTTAATTGTCCAGGTGCCCTGATTCTGTATGGTGCTGGGTAATCTCAGTTTTCATTTCATGACCAGTATCAAGCTGGGGTGGGGGTGGAGGGGGGTGGAGGAAGAGAGCTGGGAAAATGTTGCGTCTTTAAAATAAAGTTTTGTCACTTTATGTCCTTTAAAGGTTTTTTTTTTTCTGTTCTATGTACTTGACCATTTTAAAAACTAAGCCCAAACCCATCTTCCACAAAGCCTTCTAGGGTTGATTCCTTCCCTGACTATCCAGCTCTCTTGCAATGAGAATGTTGGCTTGTGTTTTCCATTTGTCTGAGTTAGACGATAAACTGCTTGGAGTAAAGGCCTAATCTACACTACATGTCTGTGAAGCACTTTATCAATAGTCATACCAGTAGTGCTCTCAATCAACGATCAATAATAATTTTACTTGGTGATTAATGTATATATTTACATACAAAAGGCACATGCAGATACCAGCTTGTTGCAATATTTACTAAATACTGATTCTTTCTTTCTTTTATACATTACATACATTCAGAAAAACCTACCACACACTTTTATATCAACAGAGGCTGCAGCCATTTCAACTATAGATAAGGGTATAATCCTACATAGAAACAGTGGGCTAATTTAGAGTCAGTTACACTGGTGTAACTTTGGAGCAGTGCTGCTGAAGTCAATGGAATTACTTTGAATTTACATGGAGATCAGAGTTTGTCCCACTCCTTTTAAATAAGATAAATAGCTTGAGAGGAGGAACTCCCCAATGGTTTAACACCACTCTTTGGCCTTTCTCCAAAGAATAGCCATCAGATACTTGTACTGCTGCTTATTTGATTTCCATTGACTTCAGTAGGCTTTGAATCAGGCCCTATAAGCACAATTTCCTTATTATTAGCAGCTGTACATTGCTTAACACTGCTTGATCTACTATTCAATTGGCCAGGCGCAATCTGGTGCTTTCAGACCTCAGGAAAATCACTGGCGATTCCATTTGGGCAGTAGGAGATTGTAATGTAACTGGGTTACGGCTACACTAGAGAGTTTACGGCAGCGGAGCTGCAGCGATGCAGCTGTACCACTGTGAGCTCTGTAATGTAACCGCTCTAAGCTGTTGCTGAACTACTCCAGCCTTACGAGTCGTGATAGCTATGTCGGCGGGCGAAACTCTCCTGCTGACCTAGCGCTGTCTACACTTAGCTCAGTGTAACTTACATCGCTGAGGGAGGGTGGTTTTTCCACACTCCTGAGCGACATAAGTTATACCGCAGTAAGTGCTAGTGTAGACATAGCCTCAGGGATGTGCTTCTACAAGGGGTAACAATGTTTCTCCTCACACATGCGGTTCTAACCTACATATGTTAAATAATAGTAATAAAATCAGTGCTTCATTCATTGAAAAGCATATTTTTCACCAGCATGTTAGGAAGTTAACTTTGGTAAAGGCAGACTTCTTCTATTATTGGTGTCCATGTATTTATCCCTGGGTCTTTGAGAGTAGACTGGATAATTCTAGCTATAGGCTGACTAGCAATGAATTATTATTATTCATTGTACAATGCCTTAGATGGGCGTAGCACTTCACAAAACTGTGAGCATCCCTGCCCTGGAGAATTTTGGTTGTAAGTTATGACCTCAAATTATGATTCAGGCTTTTATATGGATGTTGATAAGAAAATTAGAGGTAAATGTGTATAAACACCCCAGTCCATCCCCGTGGGTGCAACAACTGTATTTTGATATATTGTGCTAGGACCACTGTCCTGTAAAAGGATGCATCAGTGGGAATGGTGGTGTGCTGGCAAATTGTCATTACTGGCACTGTGATGTTTGTAACTTGGAAATGCCCTCTTGCCTTTCCACC
The DNA here is from genome assembly GCF_002925995.2 of Terrapene triunguis. Lineage (NCBI taxonomy): Eukaryota > Metazoa > Chordata > Testudines > Emydidae > Terrapene > Terrapene triunguis. The sequence goes on from NW_020664436.1 coordinate 29,303,205, forward strand.
CCAAAGTCATGTATAGGTATCAAAAATTGAGTGGTGGTTACAGCTCCTGCACTGACAGTTGTTTGGCTTTTAAACTACTGAGAATAGCTAGGACAGGACTAACACTTCTGCTTTCCCTCAGGGCCAGAGTCTTCCCGAAGATGCATGTGAAATGCTTGTTGAATTCTGGTTCACAGGAAGTTGTGTGCAAATATCTCAGGATGAAATTTTCCCTTAAAGTTTGACCTGAACTGTTGCAGGGACTGGAGAAATAAAGGACAACAGAAATGGAAAAAATTGAGTTAGATTATATAAACTCCATCCCATTGCAAGGATAGGACATATTATTCCATGATCGGGGCTGCATCAGATATTGAAGTGATACTACACTTGATTTTAGCCAGTAGTACTCAAGGAATAAAGACAGGAGACCAGGAAGCAAAATATCATTTGTTTTGGAATAATTCATCCATGTCTGTGAGAGTTCATGGGCCAAATGTTGCTCTTTGATTCACACACACCCACAATTTCCATTGAGGTCAGTGGAGTGGCACCCAGTTTGACCTCAAACATGTAGTTTCTTATCCCTGGTGCTTTCACTTATTTTCTCATTTGGTAATTACAGATGCTTCCGGTAATTGCAGATACTCCTCTTTATTCCCCCATTGAAAAGGCTAAATCTCTGCTTTCCATGGCATCCTAATTCTCTCTTTCTCTCTCTCTCTCTCTCCCCTAAAACCATAGAAATCAATTTTACTGTGACGCTGAAGATTGACTGTTCATGGAAATGAACAGCAATACATTGTGGGGAGAGAGGAGGTGGGGGTGGGAGGGATAATGGGATTTCCCTGACCTGGTGCAAACAGGATTTCACCGTACCCAGATTTTCCATTTTATTGTCAGTGTACATGATTATTGCTTAGTGATACGATAACGTTATAGCATTTAATCAAAGGTTCCCAGCATATGGGAACTTATTAGGTTTTGTGCATTTTTTAGAGAGAGCTCTCTGAATGCCAAAATAAATGTCTGATTTCATTATCCTTCGGGAGGAGAGCCTGCCACGTTCTCCCTCAGGGGCAGGGAGGGTCTTTGCACTGTGCTATAATCTTTGTTGACTCTGAGTCCAGCAGCAGGGTTTTGGAGAGTGATAATATGCAGTACTGTACCTTGCTCTGGTAACTGCCAAGAGAAGCACAAAGACTCTGTCCTATAAACAAGACCTGAGATGCAATTTCTCTCTTTCTCTCAGCCAGTTCTACAGCTTCGGGGCTATTTCTTCCATCAGGCAACAGCGATGAGGAAATATTTTTGCACCTCGTACAGTCAGTATTAAAAAGCTTGGAAATACCAGTTTTCTTCATATTCAGTTGTTTCTGTTTGTTAAATCATGATGTCTTCATAGTAAGCAAACCTTACGAAAATGTCGTAAATCCTTTACATATTTAGCAGTTGTTGGCGGATTTATTCTCTGTAGGAAGTTATATAACACATGGTACAATTTAGTGCCTGTCTTGTGTGCTCAGTGAACCCCAGACATGTTTAATATTTCTCTCTCTGAGGTTTAGCAGCATATAAATAACATTTAATAAACAGCCTTGAACTTTAAACAAGCGTAGTCAGGCTTACCACGTCTGCCCAAATTTCATGTTTTAAGTACATTAATAAAACCCTGGCAGGATTGATTAAATCTAGCAGTATTTCCTATTATAAATAAGTTAAATGTCTCTTCTAGCAGCACCATTTGCACTGCCACAGTTACATTGTGTCACTTGCATTATAGACCCTTACTTTCAAGAATGGACAATTCTGCCATCATACTTCACTGTGTGTTTAAACTTGGTGCCTAAAGTTTCTCCCCAAGACCTAATTTTTTCCCCAAAAGTGTTTTGAAAAATGGTTTGTCCTTAAAGTAATTAAAGTGGAAATAGAGTAGGAAAAGAGGGACTCAATGCTTTTATTTTTCAGTGGTCTTATAACTATGAAAGCCAGCATAGTTGTTTTTTTTAAACAGGAATGTGCAAGCCATATTCTAGAATCCCTTCGTATTTTGCAAATAGAAATCTTTTTAAAAAACCCAGTTAAAATGTTGTTTGGTCTAGAAAATGTTGTTATTGGATGCATGCAGCACCTTTTAATATTCTTAAATTTCAGAACATTTTTTTCTAATGGGGAGGAGTAGTGGGGTGGTATCAGGCACGGGAAGAAGCAAGAATCAGGAGGACAAATGCACTTGGTAGGGAGAGGCAAGGAAAATCAATTGGTAATGATAAAAGCTAAGTGAATTGAAGCAAGTGGCAATGGTCAGTAGGTTGATGCTGGAATCTGTAGTCTTGGAGTGTCTGGTGTTGGTGCGATAAAGCTGGTGACTTCTCTACCTCCCACAGTAGCTCAGATTCCTGCACAGAAGTGGTAGGGAGTTCTGCCTCTAGGCCCAGGAGGCTGCTATCAGGGAGGTGGGATGTTTTGATGAAGTAGCTTCATCCCCCTTGGGGTGGTTTCTTTTGCTGTTTTTTCTAGTGGTCCATCAGTATAATTTGAAATGTCTCGAGGAATGGGGCTTGCACCACTTACCTTGGTAAGACTATTCACAGTATGTGCAGGGGTCTCAAATTGCTTTGAGTAAAATCGTGCAAGCTGCTGTTACCAAACATAATCACTTCCAGATTTCTGACCTGTTTTGCAGTGCAACATGCTGTACCTCATATCTCTTATTTCTCAATGAGGTGGTTAATGGGAGCTACGTGAATGCCGAGAGGAGATAAAGCCTGTCGTGCTTTACATTTTCTGCTTGTTAATTGGAGGGCAGAAGTGCCAATCCAGATTTCAAAATGGTGGACTTAAGTGCTGAAAAGTATCAGAGCTGTTCCCAGTTTCATTTAATTTGATCCACCCACTGATTTGAATAGAGATTTGTGGGTAATTTTGGAGGGGAGAAAAGGGTATTCTAGCTCAAAAATCCCCTCTTCCTTCCTTCACCAGAAAATTGAAGTCTGTAGTTTTCACTGGATCCCAAGTGGTGAGAAGTCCTATTGCCCAGCCATAGTAGTGAAGTGTTACTAAAAACTGTCCTTGTGTTTTCTGTGATTGAAAAACCCAGAGGAACTTTCAGGGACCAGTTTTCTAGAAATGCACTGGCTAAGTAATGTTCTAAAACAGTTTGTGCTCAGATTCAGAGGGCACTTAGTTGGCAGGTGCAACCATTAAGACGAAGTGAAACTGGCTACTGGGTCTTAGCCGAGGACTAGTCAGCAGAGTGCCCACTGATCTTTGCTCTTCTAGCTTTGCCTAAGATGACGCAGAATTAACAAAGCACTGAAGGATGCAGCTAGCCATAGACACCTCCATTCCTGCAGTAAATTCAGAACTACCATAAACAGGTGGAGAACACATCCAAGATCTCTCTTGGCTACAGATTTTTCAGACCCCCATACCAATGTTGCTGCAGGGTCCACTTGCTCTATCTTCAGTATTAACTGAAGATGGCCCTTTTTAGGACTTTTTAAGGCAACCTCCCACCCTTCAGATCTGTGGGGCTCTAGGGACAGGAAGTAGGGGGAATGGTGAAGCTAGTTTAAAGGAGGAAAAGAAAGTGTAAACCACCTGTGTGATGGTGCTATTCATTGTGAAATGGCTGATGTTTCACCACGGTAGTGAGTGAGCTAGCTTTCTGTCTGTAAAATGCTTTGATGTCCTTTAGGATGTTATTTAAGAGCAGGTTAGATAAATGTCTATCAGGGATGGTCTAGACAGTATTTGGTCCTGCCATGCGGGGAAGGGACTGGACTCGATGACCTCTCGAGGTCCCTTCCAGTCCTAGAATCTATGAATCTATGACCTGAAAAAATAATATGACTAGAGACAGTCAGGAAATTTTTAAATTTAAAAAAATTTTGACTTACAAATTGGTTCTTTTTTCATGTGAACTTTTGTGTAAAATTCATCTCATCTTTCAACCATCTCTAAATGCAAATCAAACGTTGCACTAATAGTGAGTGGTGAAGATCAGGAGAAAGGGAGTCGTAAGAATGTTTCATTGTTTTATAGTACTATGGATGTGCACAGAGCTTTAAGATCCCTGGGGCAGGGACCATCTTTTTGTTCTGTATTTGTATAGTGCTTAGTACAGTGGGGGCCCGGTCCATGACTGAGGCTCCCAGAGGCCAGTTAGGCACGACAGCAGGATTTGTGATCCAATACTGTAAAACGGGATGCAAACAAACGTAACAAAGTCCGAGGTAAGAGAACATCACCACTGGTTACATTGCCTTCGCAGTTCTAGGAAACAGCTGATATCTCTGATGTCTCCCTTCTCATGGGCTCCTGCTGTTTGCGGCTGGCTAGAGGGGCTTTTACGGAGCAAGGACCTTTAAGACGTTGACCTGGATTTTGGTGAGGTTGTGGCTTTCCCGTGTAGTTGGGGTCGAGCGGGACATGGTGTCTCCAAATGGGTGCTGGCCAGACAGCCCCCTTGCCTAGCAAATGTGCTTGTGTGTTTTATGATACATTAACCCACTCCCTGAGGGGCCCTACTTAAATAATTTCTGTGTTGTTGCTGAAGTCTGGTAGTGGGCCTGTGTGTAATGGCTAGGTGATTGGCTTGGGCCCTTATGGCTATACAGAGCAAGGGGCAGGAGATGCACCCTGATCAGACTCCTGCTGGATAATGTGTCCCCTCCTCCTTTAGGTCATTAAAGTTCCAACAAAAAGAAAACTGACGGGAAAACTGAAATAGAGCACTAATCTTGGCTGGGTCTGTCTCTGTTGGCATGGCGGATGGATGTGAGGTGGGAGATGCCACTGGGATGGACATGGAGATGGAGGGAGTAAAGGAGTGTAGCTGCTCCCCATTCTGCATGCTGTTAGTAGTCAGCAAAGTGCAGACTGCTCCCAAGCCTCATAGTGCAGTGCTGCTGGCCAGCTGACAGCAGGCAGGGCTGGAGTTAGCAGAAGAAGCGGGGAGAATGGGGAAGAGCCTGGGAACAACAGTGCAATGGCACTCCTGGCTGCCTGCCCTGCTAATGCTTCCTAGTCCCCATGGCAGATGTCAGCTCTTTCTGGCTATGGGACACACCATGAATCTTTGGAACCAAACACTGTGGGTCCATGGGCTTCCTTCTATTCCAGGACGTGGATCCATGGATCTAATCTTAATCCATCTCTGTGCAGGTTGTTTTTTCTATCCTGGCTGCTGATGCTATTCATATAATAATTCAAGTAACTTAATTAACAGCACTTTACATAGGTAAATTAACATAGGTGAGGTTCCCTTTTGGGATCCTCTGTTAAGCAGCAGGATGGATTAGCAAATTGAATAAATGACGAAGAACCAGGAATTCTTTTGTTTTAATGCTGGCTCTGCAAATGATTTACTGTGTGACATTCGGCTATTCACTTAGGCCAATATTTTCAAACTTGGGTGTTTAAAACTAGACACCTAGATCCACATTCAGGGAATGTCTATTCCACAGCTGAAGGAATGATTGCTGCAAGCACAGGCATACTTGCAGTGGCTTTAATCTAGATAGCTCAGGTAACAATAATAGCGAAGACATGGTGGCACGGAGTTCATCACAGGCTAGGGGGGACCCTGGGGATATACTTGGATGTACATCTACACCTCCCATGGACGGCTACAGGACTTGCGGGTGCTCAGCACCCCTGAAAATCACACCACACCTACTTCAGGCACCCAAGCTGAAAAAAGGGGCCTGACCCTCAGTCTCCTGTCTTCAGAAATGGGGATAAATATTTTGGAAACTGCAAAGCACTAAGTGCGTATGTGCATGGTGGAGGAGTTTGGGGGAGATGGGGCATGAATGAATTGGGCAGTGGGGAAGGTGAGGGGAAAAATAACTCAGAATTCCCTTAATTGTGGGTTTAAATCTCAGTCTTAATTTGCATCTGTATCCCAGTCATAATGTTCCATTCATAAAGCTTTTTTCATTGACGATAGAGAATAATGAATGGGCTAGAAGGATTAATAAGGGGAAAGAAATCCACCAAGAATGTTGCTGAGAATCTGAATTGAGTGGCGCTACTTCAGAGTGGTTTACAATGTCATTTGAACCCCATGATTAAGCTGGCTCCAGGTAACGCAGTGCAGGTCTATTTTTCATTTCCCAAGACATATTGACTCAGTCTGGAAAGTTTAAAATAATTAAAATCACTTTCTGTATTTGTGTGGCAAAAATTATAGAAACTCTTTCAATGCTGTGGTTACTCTACAATTAAAGTGACTTTCAGATGCCTCAGTCAGTGAGTTTGGGGGAAAAAGAGAGGTCTCGAAATGGCCCTGCAAGATCTGAATTTCATCAAAGACTGAGTGTTCGGATCTGGGACAGACTGCTGGGGGCTGCAGGTAATGAAGGGAAGTGAGATACTAATCAAAGTAAAGCCCTGAACTCAGGGAGAGGAAATAACCATTAACATCAAAGGACAGACAGATGTGGGGAGGCCGCGGGAGGAAGATAGAAATGGGGAAATGAGGCGGAGTCTAGCTATGGGTGGAGGATAGGAGAGGCACACATCAAAAGGAGGGACTTGGAACACCATCTGAAGATGCTGCCAGGGAGAATTTGAGGGAAGTCCAGCCAAAGAAGGAAGGGTAACATGAGGGAAGCCCAAGTAGGATTAGTAGGAGCAAAGTAGCTGGTGGGGACCATCTCACAGGGGAGCTCATGATGCTTCTGGGAACTCTATTAAGTTCTGAGCATGGGATTTCATGATGATTCCAGGAGTGCCTTTATTACTTCTCATCTCCAGCTTTGGGGAGAATAACTGCCCCAGTCAGACTGATATGCAATGAAGGAATGAGGGGACAAATCATTGCCTTGTGCCAAGAAAACCCATAAAGAAACAAGATATGAAAAAAGATTCTCTTGAAAACTCTTGTCTGTGGCTAAGTTAGAGAAGCAAGAGACACACACTGTGTATGTGCAGTAGTTGAAAATTGAAGGGGAAACAGGGTGGTGAAGCACTGGACTGGGTTACCTAGGGAGGTGGTGGAATCTCCTTCCTTAGAGGTTTTTAAGGTCAGGCTTGACAAAGCCCTGGCTGGGATGATTTAGTTGGGGTTGGTCCTGCTTTGAGCAGGGGGTTGGACTAGATGACCTCCTGAGGTCCCTTCCAACCCTGATATTCTATGAAATGTGTGTTTATTTTAAAAGTAGTCATTTCTCACTGTGGTTGGGCAGACCAAATTTTGGGTGACTACGGCTCCCATAAACAGGTATTTTACACTATATTTTCTGTACCATCTGTTTACGACTAATGTAGGTACCCTTGGGAGAGGCTTCAGTAAAGAGGGAAAAAATTCCAAAGGTTGCAATTATTTTTTTTTAACTATCTAAATGCCAATATAAAACTCAATGTGTTGGCATGCCATCTATTTACGTAGTTTAACTGATGGAGCAAAAACCTTTACCTAAATTAGCACAGCTTTGTTGGATTTCTCCCCCCCACCTCCTTCCATTGGTGGAGAAAGAGGAAATATAGACTTTGTCTATATGAGGAAATTGACTGACATAGCTTCAGTAGCTGTTCCTCTATAGTTATTCCAGAATAGCTCCCGGTGTGGGGATACACTATTCCAGAATAAAAGTCACTTTTATAGCTCTTTTAAAATATCCAACGGCAGGAGGCCGGACACTAGATGGGGATGGCTCTGAGTTACTACAGAGAATTCTTTCCCAGATATCTGCCTGCGGGGTCTTGCCCGCATGCTAAGTGTCTAACTGATCACCATATTGGGGTCGGGAAGGAATTTCCCCCCAAGTCAGATTGATGGAGGCCCTGGGGGGTTTTCGCCTTCCTCTGCAGCGTGGGGCATGGGTCCCTTGCAGGTTTAAACTAGTGTAAATGGTAAATTCGCTGTAACTTGAAGTCTTTAAACGATGATTTGAGGACTTCAGTAACTCAGCCAGAGGTTAGGGGGCTATTACAGGAGTGGGTGGATGAGGTTCTATGGCCTGCCGTGGGCAGTCAGACTAGTTGATCATGATAGTTCCTTCTGACCTTAAAGTCTATGAGCTCTAGTAGAATAACTTATTCTGCTGCAGCTGTGCTGATCAGTTTCTCCATGTAAGGCCTTAATCTGTATGGTGCATTGCTGCTGCAGCAGCACAGGGATAGTTGATGTTGTTCATTGAGGAGTCCTGTAAGCAGGGCCGGCTCCAGGCACCAGCTTACCAAGCAGGTGCTTGGGGCGGCCACTTCGGAGAGGGGCGGCAGGTCCAGCTGTTCGGCGGCAATTCGGCGGACGGTCCCTCACTCCTGCTCAGAGCGAAGGACCTCCCGCCGAATTGCCGCAGCAAATCGCGATCACGATCACGGCTTGTTTTTTGTTTGTTTGTTTGGCTGCTTGGGGCGGCCAAAACCCTGGAGCCGGCCCTGCCTGTAAGATACATATTAACAAATAGTACACAAGAATTTACCATGACAGTAGGTGATCATTCCACCCCCCTATTGAAGCATCTGTAACTACTATGTCAGGTTACAATTGCTGCTACTGAGTAAACTTGAGTTAGGCTCTTTAAATCCATGCTTGGGCACTGAAATGAAAGTGGTCTGTGTTTTTGTTTTATAGACGTACTAAACACCGGGTGCTGTGGCTGGGGGTGTGGGCTCTGGTGTGGGGCCAGGGATGAGGGATTTGGGGTACAGGAGGGGACTCCGGGTTGGGGCTGAGGGGTTCGGCGTGTGGGATCAGGGCTGCGGCAGGGGGTTGGGGTGTGGTGGTGGTGGTGAGGGATCCGGCTGGGGGTGTGGGTTCTGGGGTGGGTCTGGGGATGAGGGTTTGGGGTGTAGGAGGGTACTCCGGGCTGGGACCAAGGGATTCAGAGGGCGGGAGGGGAATTAGGGCTGGGGCAGGGGGTTGGGGTGCGGGAGGGGATCAGGGGTGCAGGCTCTGGGCAGCGCTTATCTCAAGCAGCTGCCGGAAGCAGCGGCATGTCCCCCTCTGGTTCCTATGCAAGGCGCGGCCAGGCGGCTCTGCACGCTATCCTGTCTACAGGCGCCGCCCCCGCAGCTCCCATTGGCCGCAGTTCCTGGCCAATGGGAGCTGCGGAACCGGCAGTTGGGGCAGGGGCAGTGCGCGGAGCCCTCTGGCTGCCCCTAAGTCTAGGAGCCGGAGGGGGGTATGGCGCTGCTTCTGGGAGCTGCGCGGAGCCACGTCAGGAAGGGACCCTGCCTTAGCCCTGTTGCATTGCCGACCGGACTTTTAACAGCCTGGTCAGTAGTGCTGACCGGAGTTGCCAGGGTCCTTTTTCGACCGGACATTCCTTTCGAAAACCGGACAGCTGGCAACCCTATACCAGAAGCAGGGGTACTCAGCACCTCTGGAAACCAGGCCATTTTTGTTTATTTAATTTCCTAAATATGCATTTGGAGCCTAACTTTAGGCACTCAGGGTGAAATCCTGACCCCCGTTAAATGCAGTGGCAAAATTCTCATTGACTTCAGTGGGGCCAAGACTTCACTCTCATGTGTGAAAGTGTTGCCCAGTGTCTGTATCCAGGGGATTTTATCTACTTTTTTAATGAGCACAGACTAGTTGATTCATTGTCTCTATCACAATGTCAGACCTTTAGCACGTTGAGGGATAGCTGCATCTCTGTCCCCTTTCTAGTCTCTGAGTGCATCCCCTCAGGTGTTGGGCCTCATGCGCCTACCACCCCTCCAGTAGACTTCTGCAGTTCTGCCACTCATAGGCTGGGCCCTCGAGAGCCTAGTCTATCAACTGTGCTTACCCAGCAGGACTGACAGAGTTTGGATACCTGCCGTTCTTTCCTCTGGGAGTCTATGACCAGTGGTGTACAGTGATCAGACAGCCTACTTAAACCAAAGTACTCATTATTTATTTTGCAATAGGAACAAAGCATTAGAGAAAAAGGATTTTACAACAGTCTACGCACATCTATTTTATCTAAAGCCCTACCATCCTGTGAGGATAGCTGTTATGGGTGGAGATGTAGACCAGGAGTGGGCAAACTATGGCCTGCGGGCCGGATCCGACCCACCACCCATTTTAATCTGGCCCTTGAGCTCCCGCTGGGGAGCGGGGCATGGGGCTTGCCCTCCTTGCTCCAGCCGGGGACCAGGGTCCAGGACCGCTCCACGGTCCCCCTCCAGCTCCTAGGAGAAGGGGCAGCCAGGGGGCTCTGCTCTGCACGCTGCCCCCGCCCCAAGCACTGCCCCCACAGTTCCCATTGGCCGGGAACTGCGGCCAATGGTATCTGCAGGGGTGGTGCCTGCGGATGGGGCGACATGCAGAGCTGCCTGGCCGCACCTCCGCATAGGAACCAGAGAAGGGACATGCCGCTACTTCTAGAAGCTGCTTGAGGTAAGCACCGCCCAGAGCCTGCCCCACGAGCCTCCCCCCGTGCCCCTGCCCCAGCCCTGATCCCCCTCCTGCACCCCAAACCTCTCATCCCCAGCCCCACCCTAGAGCCCACACCCCCAGCTGGAGCCCTCACCCCCCGATGCCCCAACCCCCTGTCCCAGCCCTGATCCCCCTCCTGCCCTCTGAATCCCTCGGTCCCAGCCCAGAGCACCCTCCTGCACCCCAAACTCCTTATCCCCAGCCCCACCCCAGAGCCCACAACCCCAGCTGGAGCCCTCCCCCCTGCACCTCCCTCTGCGTCATCCCGGAGCCCCCTCCCGCACCCCGAACTCCTCATTTCTGGCCCCATCCCAGAGCCTGCACCCCCAACCAGAGCCTTCACTCCCTCCTGCACCCATCCCCAATTTTGTGAGTATTCATGGCCCGCCATACAATTTCTATTCCTAGATGTGGCCCTTGGGCCAAAAAGTTTGCCCACCCCTGATGTAGACGGTCTGGCCTAGTAATCAGAGCAGGAATCTAGTCTAGTGGGGGAGGGATAGCTCAGTGGTTTGAGCATTGGCCTGCTAAACCCAGGGTTGTGAATTCAATCCTTGAGGGGGGCCACTTAGGGATCTGGGGCAAAATCAGTACTTGGTCCTGCTAGTGACGGCAGGGGGCTGGACTTGATGACCTTTCAAGGTCCCTTCCAGTTCTAGGAGATAGGATATCTCCATTTGTTAATGTTAATTTATTGGGTGAAGCAGGCATCCAGGTTGAGGAACGAAGCCAAGTATCAGCACCAGAGTCAACTGCCAGTTACCAGAGCCAGGGGTCAAGCCAGAGTCAGAACCAGGTATCAAAGCTGAGGGTCAGAGCTGAGGATCAAGGTCACTGAGGACTGGAGGTGAAGCATAAGGGCAGGAGGAGAGGCAAGGATCAAGCATGGTGCAGGCTCATGGTGGGAACAGGAGTGAAGGCAGGGGGAAAGAAGGAGCAGGGCCGGCTCCGGCTCCAGCATCTCTGCCGCCCCCAGCAAAAAAAAAAAAAAAAAAAAGGCGGCATTGGGGGGGGGGGGGAAAGCCGCGATCGGCGGCGGCAGTTCAGCGGCAGGTGCCGCCCCAAGCACCTGCTTGTTAAGCTGGTGCCTGGAGCCAGCCCTGGGAAGGAGGCAGGAGCAGTGCAGGAACCAGGAACTGGGTTGGTGCAGGAGGCAGACACAAGCAGGGTCTAATGTAACCACAACAGGAAGCCACCTTGTTGCTCAGACAAACTTCCTGTTTCTCCTCATGGCTTAAATAACATAGTTGGACCAATTGGTGGAGCTGGGTGATCCTCCAGTCAGAGCTCCTGACGACAATGTGTGGAGTGGTGGTACGTGGGGGTCATGAACAACATGTGCTGGGTCATCATCCGAGACTGCTATAACATGAAATATATTGCAGATTGCGGGTAAAACAGAGCAGGGGACATACAATTCTCCTCCAAGGAGTTCAGTCACAAATTTAATTAATACATTATTTTTTTAAGGAGCGTCATCAGCATGGAAGCATGTCCTCTGGAATGGTGGCCGAAGCATGCAAATGCATATCTGGCACATAAATACCTTGCACTGCTGGCTACAAAAGTGCCATGCAAATGCCTGTTCTCACTTTCTGGTGACATTGTAAATAAGAAGGGGGCAGCATTATCTCCTGTAAATGTAAACAAACTTGTTTGTCTTAGCGATTGGCTGACCAAGAAGTAGGACTGAGTGGATTTGTAGGCTCTGAAGTTTTACATTGTATTGTTTTTGAGTGCAGTTATGTAACAAAAAAAATCTACATTTGTAAGTTGGACTTTCATGACAAAGAGATTGCACAACAGTACTTGTATGAGGTGAATTGAAAAATACCATTCCTTTTACAGTGCAAATATTTGTAATAAAAAATAATATACACTTTGATTTCAGTTACAACACAGAATACAATATATATGAAAATGTAGAAAAACATCCAAAATATTTAATAAATTTCAATTGGTATGCTATTGTTTAACAGTGCGATTAAAACTGCGGTTAATCGCAATTAATTTTTTTAATCGCGGTTAATTTTTGTGTGATAATCGCGTGAGTTAACTGTGATTAATCGACAGCCCTAATACTATTAATTAATTTTGAATTTCATCCTGCCTTTTGCCATTGTTTGTGTAATTAGCCCTGTTGCATTGGTCAGCAAGGTGACCTTCATTTCTGTTGGTACCAACCCTTCCCCCCACGAACTCCCCCCATCACGAAAAAAATCTAATTACAAGCTTCACTGAAAGTCCATTTGCTCTGCATCATGTGTGTCAGTTCTGCAGGACACAGAGGCTTTTAATACTTCTCCTGCCAGTTTCATCATCTCCCCGCCAGAAGTAACTACAGAGGTTGGATGCTGGGACAGAAATCCTGGATTGGGAGCATGGAGAGCCAATCTTTTGCAGACATTTGGTTTGATCCTAGCCCTCATGGAATAACCAAGGAATCTCTCCAATGTGAAGAACTGCGGCATGCCTGCGGGAGGTCCACCGGTCACGCAGCTTCGGCGTACCCGCCGCTGAATTGCCGCCGAATCCGCGGGACCGGCAGACCTCCCACAGGCATGCTGCCGAAGGCTGCCCTCGCGCTGCCCTCGCAGGAACTGGCAGGGCGCCCCCCACGACTTGCCGCCCCAGGCACGCACTTGGAGCACTGGTGCCTGGAGCCGCCACTGGCTCTAGCGCATGGAGTTGTACATCAGTCAACTCACTGCTTAGCCCTTGGAGGACACCAGGAAAGAGACTAGCCAAAAATAACCCGGGGTTGTCAGTGTAAAAACCTTCTGTTTGTTTTTAATCATATGCACACAACATGTAACTCTTCCAGGCATGCATTGTAGAGGAAAGTAGTTTTGTCGTTCTTTTTTTTTTAGTGAGACTTAGAATATTTTTACACCTAGATTTTGAGCTGTTTAAATCCTTTTTAAATTAAAAAATACTGTATCTCCCACCCTGTAAGATTTGGTCTTTCAATTGTCCTGGTGGGGTTTTCACACACTTCTGTGCAGGTGTCATAGTAAATCATTTATGATGTTTTTGGCTTTGTTTTCCAGCATAGCCAACTCTTTTCATTATGCCATTCAGCATTTTTCATGGTCAAAGGTTGCAAAAATTGCCTTTGGGGGCTCAGTTTCCATTGTTAGTCACTTTTTGCTCTGATTGTATACATGAAAAGAGAGACTTGGCATCCATCCTCTTAACTCTGTCATAGAGCCAGTGAAAGCCCACCCTCCCAATTCCCCCTGCCCATCAAAGCCACATTTAGATAGTTAGTAGAAGCAGTCTTTGAATGCTGAATGACAAGCCTGGCAAGTGGCTGTGCCAGTGTAAACATCAGCTGTTACATACTACAGTGACAACAGGGCTCTGCAGAGGTAAGGCCCTCATGAATCCATTCCACTGCTCTGAGATACTTTTTCCACAAGGCCTCTGAGCAGCAAAGAAGTGGCACACATAGTATTTCATATTCAGATACGAGAACCTAAGAAGAGGAGTGGTGTGAGAGAGGGAAAAGAGAGAGACAACAAAACAGCACTGGCTACTGTCCTGATTCAAGCCATGTCTTACTTTCCCCCTCCTGCTTCATTTCATTACAATGATGTAGTTTGATTCATGAGCTTATTCTCATTTTACCGCTGAGCTGGATGACTCAGAGGATGGGTTTGATAAAGGTTTCATTAGCTGAGATTAACGTCCATACGTATCTTGTGTTGTCCCCAAAAAACAATACCTTGCAGTTGTTTGAGTAGCAAGCGTCAATTAAGAGATACACGGTTGTGCCCCTGCCCCTGCTTCTGTTGCTGTAAAATGTGGGCTGGTTTCCCCAGATGCAGTTCAGAGCCACTGCATACCTCTGATTAAATCTCAAATAAGTGCAGGCTTAGACGTAAACTGAAGCCTCCTCTACCATGTTAGGTGCTGTTGCTAGCATCATGACTCTTACCTTAGTACTACGATTAGTAGTTGCATTAGTAGGAGCATTGCCAGCAGATTGAGGGAAGTGATTATTCCCCTCTATTCGGCACTGGTGAGGCCACATCTGGAGTACAGCGTCCAGTTTTGGGCCCCCCACTACAGAAAGAATGTGGACAAATTGGAGAGAGTCCAGTGGAGGGCAACGAAAATGATTAGAGGGCTGGAGCACATGACTTATGAGGAGAGGCTGAGGGAACTGGGCTTATTTAGTCTGCAGAAGAGAAGAGTGAGGTGGGATTTGATAGCAGCCTTCAACTACCTGAAGGGGTGGTCCCAAAGAGGATGGAGCCAGGCTGTTCTCAGTGGTGGCAGATGACAGAACAAGGAGCAATAGTCTCAAGTGGCAGTGGGGGAGGTCTAGGTTGGATATTAGGAAAAACTGTTTCACTAGGAGGGTGATGAAGCACTGGAATGGGTTACCTAGGGAGGTGGTGGAATCTCCATCCTTAAAGGTTTTTAAGGCCCAGCTTGACAAAGCCCTGGCTGGGATGATTTAGTTGGGGTTGGTCCTGCTTTGAGCAGGGGGTTGGACTAGATGACCTACTGGAGTCTCTGCCAATAGTTCTATGATATGGTAACATTTCATTTTCAAGAGAAAATGGAAATATTGTGCCCTGGGAAGGACTGTTTTTTAATAGAGAGACAGTGTTTTTAAATAGGCATTCTAAATGACATCAGAAGCAGTTAAAGAATGAGGGCAGTGATTAGCAGCACCTAGCAGCCAAAGCCACCATTTCATGTTTTCAGTGTCACAGCACGAGCTCCGAGGGGAACAAACATTTTGTTTGTAGAGAAAAGGATATTAGAATGGAGCACAACAAAGGTTTAAATCTTCTAGCGGAAGAGAGAATTTTAGATAGTATTTTAATCCTATTTCAAATCTCTAAAGTTTGCTGATGTTGGCTCCTAGAGCTGGGAAGGAAAAAAGTAATTGTTGGTCATGTAGAAAGTTTTTTTTAAAAAAGGAGGGGGAGGGGAGACAGGGTGGGAAGAGCTGGATAGCCCTGGGAATTGGTGATGGAATAAGGAGTCAGTTGCCCCTAGGTATCAGATTATTATTAATTTATTTATTTTAATATGGCCTAAATCAGCATTGGCTGAAAGTCAGTGCCATTCCAAGGCTGTTTGGTGGCCTGTATGAAATGTAGTAAGTGGACACTGGGACCACTTTCTGGTCTCTTAAAGATGCTCCTTCCACGCCTTTTAGAGGAATAGTGACAGGGGAAACTTGTACCTGGTTTGTGAATAAAGTGAAGTCTTCACTGTCCACGACTGTCAATCCAGCACTTCTTCCTGGAAGTAGGAAAAGGCTTGCAGGGAATATATGTTTGTATCAAGTATGAAGTATAACAAGAACTAGGTGAGAAATGGGCCAGGCAGTAAACCGTAACCTGTTTTAACAGCGCATCGAGAGAAATAATATCACAGAGCAATCCAAAAAGAAGCAGGGCAAGAATACTGCAACAGCTATACAGAGCATGATTCAGCAACACAGCAAGAAAGGCGGCCTTTCCACTCTATATCATGAAGGGAAACAGTACAGCAGTAAATAGAACTATTCAATGATAAACAGCAATGTCCAATTGACACTGCAGAAAAAAATAATTTGGGCAGCAGTGCAAGAAATGGGTAATTTGAGGCAGAGTATTAACCATCAGAGCTATGCAGCAGGGCATGAGTTCAGCAAGCCATTGACCAAACAGCAGTCGAAATAAGCAGATATGTTTGTAATATAATAAGTGCAGCCGGAAATGTAAGAAAAGTAGGCCTATAGAGTAATTTATAATGAAATGAGATCACCAGGTGACCATAGAAGAGGAGCACAGGTAAAGCTTCTGTAGCCAAGTATCAAAAACAAATATGGGCAGATTTGTGAAGTATAGACAATAACATCACTAGTAGAACATCATAAAATGGAAACGGGAGGCAAATCCCTCCAAACGACATAGGGTGGCAATGTTAGCAAGCATACAAACACAGCAGTATAGTTGTGTGCTAAAATCTGGGCCTCTACAATAGTTGACAGATCGATCAGGACAGAAATGATTCATTTGCTAACTGATGAGCAAACAGAATACTACTTGAATATCCTCTAACTCCATGGTGAGACTATGAGGGATTCTGATGATTGTTTCCTACATCTTTGCTGTGATGCTGTGCTTCATTCTTTCTTCTTGGATGTTCTTTCATCATCAATAAGAACTGTATCAAATTCCGTGCTATCTAAAACTCACTCCTACAGTTTAAAAAAATGGAGGTAAGGGAAAATTGGCAGACAATAACATACAAAAGATTTTTACTCCAGTTTGTTCATGGGTAGTAAGTAGAGCTGGTCAAAAAATGCGGAAATTTTCAGTGGAGGAAAATCTAA
The DNA here is from genome assembly GCF_002925995.2 of Terrapene triunguis. Classification (NCBI taxonomy): domain Eukaryota; kingdom Metazoa; phylum Chordata; order Testudines; family Emydidae; genus Terrapene; species Terrapene triunguis. The sequence goes on from NW_020664436.1 coordinate 29,319,908, forward strand.
CTTCTTGTTTAAAAAAAAAAAAAAATTTTTTTTTTTTTGAGGAAAGCAAACGTTTTTCATAGAAATGTTTTGTTTTGTCAAAAATCCAATTTTCCTTCAAAAATTGTCAACCAGCCCTGATAATGAACAGGTTTTAATCAGTATGGTGGGACATTTCCCCTACCCAATGTTGCCACCTCTTGTGATTTTTATTGTGAGACTTGCATTATTTTTCTTAAAGCCCCACTGGAAACAAGAGCTTGCATGACAATATCTGCTTTTATTTTTTTTTTAATTACATTTCTAGCTCTCATGGTTGCAGAGCAAAGCTAGAAAATGTGAAGCAAGTGCATCCTAAAGGCTCAGATGCCAGACGGCAAATTATTTTTTTTTCTTGTTTGAGTAATGAATTGTATGTCATCCTGGTAAGAATATGGCAGTGCAAAACAAAGACAGACAGACAAGCCTATACTTAAACAAATGAGTGGTGTTGACATTAATAGACCTAGACTTCTTGAAACTGCTGACAAATGTTGAATGCCAGATCACTGAGCCATAAAAAAACCCATTGCTCCTTTACTTAGCCTTTTTGATGAACGTATTATCTATGACTACAATGATAATCTAGATGCTTTCTACTCACAAAGTGGTAACCCCTATCCTGGGCCGAATACAGTACAGAACGAAAGGCTCAGAGTATATTAGCCCCATCTATTACTGAGTGAACAGGAAGCACTTTGACTTGGTGCTATTAATTACTATGCTGAAACTTAAAATTAAATGTACACAATGTACAATGGCAAAAATTGAGCTGTCAAACAACTTTGGTATTTGTTGATGTTTAATTTTTTTATCCCTTTTGTCTTTTCCTTCTGTGATGCATGGCTAGAAAGGGTTAAACATCCTGCAAAATAAATAACTCTCATAAAACATGTGGGGAGATAATGTTTGTGTTTTTGTGTATTTACATATGTATGAGTAGGGTCGACAATGTAATCAACAGTCCCTGTCTATGCTGTATTCTGATAATTCAGAGGTCAAAAGAACATCCTATCATTTAAATGAATTGTAAACACGGGATATCTCAGTATGCATCTCTATTTGAAATGTACTGTGAATGGTGGAGGAACAAGCAAATGGCCTTATGTTAATTCGTAGAGCTACATATGGACCTCCTCCAAAGTCATCCTAATTACCTTTTGTTCCCTGAGGAAATCCCAACTTGTCAAAGAGGACATGAAATTGTATAAAAGATCCCTGGGTCCTGATTCTGTCATCTCAGAACTGCTTAGACTTCATCAGGGGAAGGTTGAGTCAGAAGACTGAGGTCCCAGTTATGCTGGTACGCCCTGAATATGAGATTTGGACATTGGACTATAACATATGAACTATTTCTGCAACTACGAAGCTCATCATTTCTGCTATGAATCTGAACCTCAATGAATTGAACTCATGTCTGTATGTATATTGATCTTTTAACCATACTCTCTCTCTCTCTCTCTCTCGCTCTTTTTTTTTTTTTTTTTTTTTTAATAATTTCAGTTTAGTAAATAAGAATTGGCTGTAGCGTGTATTTGAGTAAGATTTGAAACATTCATTAACCTGGGAGGTAATGTGTCCGATCCTTTGGGATTGGTAGAACCTTTTATTTTATATGATGAAATAAGATTTACAGAAATTTTCATCATATTTGACATGGGTACCTGGAAGGAGGCCTGAGGCTGGATCACTTTAAGGGAACTGTGTTGTTTGGACTTCTGAGTAACGAGGAAAGTAATAAAGAAGCTGTTTTATGCTGGCTTGGTGAATCTAAATATTGGAATATCCACCAGCTCTATAGGGGCTGTCTGCCCCATTTTTTGCAGTTCACCGTAATTGAGTTACCATAGCTGGCCCCCACTGGGACACCGGTCACACCTTCTTTTTTCTCATCATTTCCATTTCTTTTCTTCTTTTTCTTTTCTTCATTTACATCCTTTCTTTTCTCAGGGTTGTCTGGTCCCATCATACAGGACAGCAAAACACTTGTCCCTAACATAAGTGTTACTTTTTGTTTGCTTTGGGAGAATTAGTCTTTCTGAAATATGTATATAATTTTAAATGTAAACAAATTTAAGACCATGTTTCTGCTGAGAACATCTTTACTGACATGGATAGATTTTAAGGGCAGAAGGCCCATATGAAGGGTCCATTTCAACTTCCTTCATAACACAAGCTATAGAATTTCACCCAGTGATTCCTGCATCAAGCCTATAACTTCTGTTTGAGCTATAGCATATATTTCAGAAAGCTATCCAGGATTAATTTAAAGACTTCAAGTGATGAAGAATCCAGTCCATCTCTCAGTAAGTTGTTGTAACGGGTTATTACATTCATTGTGGAAAATGTTGCATCTTCTCTCTCTAGTCTGAATTTGTCTAGCTTTAGCTTCCAACTATATAAATAGAGCTGGTCAGAAATTTTCTGATAGAAAGTTTTTTTCCATCAGAAAATGATGATTTGTCAAAACCGACACATTCCACAGGAGCTTGTTACTTTTACTTAACTTTGTGAAGGAAACACGCAGATTTCTCCTGCCTGGTTTCCTGCTTGCTTGCCCTCCCATCTCTTGGCTCCTTAACAGCCTACCTGATGGGCTGCTGGGGAGCTGGGACTTCCTGGGAACCCTGAACCCTCAGAAACCCAGCTGGTGGGCTGCCGCAGAGTCAGTTCACCTAGGGCTTTCAGGTTCCTGGGGAGCATATTTTGTTTTGGAAATACCAGAGTCTTGGCATATATTACAGAATTTCACTTCTGTGACATTTTTAAAGGTTTTGGTTTTTTCATCCTAATTCAGGACAAAATTGTCTTCCAAAACCTTGACCTCTTTTGCAGAAGTAAAATTCACTTTGCTGCCCAGGTCTTTGTATAGATTAGAGCTGGTTCGAATTTCTGTTCTGTAGGCAATTCAGATGTTTTAAAAAAATTATTTTGGTTCCAAATTAGAACGAAAAGGTGAAATTTCCAGCACAAGAACTCCGAAAAATGTTGTATAGGAATCATTTAATCTTTTCTTTTTGATAATGGGGAAACACTATAGTATATATCTATATCTATATCTACATCTACATCTACATCTACATCTATATATCCTTCAAGTTGAAACAAAATGATAAAGTCCAAACTGAAACATCTGGACCTTTATTAAAACATTTCAGTTTTTCCTGTCAAAAATTTTGTTGAATTGACATGTTCCAGAAGCAGAAAACTGTTCCATCAAAAAAAAAAAAAATGTGTGGCTAGCTCTCTGATGGATTGTATAGGAGGGAGGAGGTAATAGAAGTTGGGTGTAGGAATAAGAGAAAGGACTGAAGTGTCAAAAGATTTCATTTTTTTTAAACTTAAGTAAAATCCATGTATCTGATTTCACACCTGTTTTCTTTGCTTTTTGCTATACATATTTTCCTTTCAGATACTTATTGCAATTTTTGTGCTTCAGCTGAAGGAAGCAAGAACAAGAGATGGCTTCTTTGTTGCTAGTAAAAAGCCTGAAAATTCCTGTTCTCTGATTGCTTAATAGTGGCTGTCAGGCAAAGTATAGGGATTTGGGTGCTATGTGGTTATTGAGGAATATCATGAGTGATTATGCAAATCGAACACCCACAACCAATTGTAAGGCAGGGTATTGCATATCTGGAGAAAAACTGAGAAGTTTGCATCAGTAACTCTACTGCCTCCCTGCAGTCTCATTGACAGAGACAATTGCATTTGTCCAATAATAAACGTGTGTTATACTTTCTACTGGGTTTCGTTCTTTTGCGGCGTATACTCTGATAACAAAATGGCTCTTTGGTTGTTAAAAGTGAAACAGTTTTGGCTTAGGTGATAGGTTCAAATTCACACTAAGTTGTCAGTCACTAAACATTGGTTCTGCATGATGCAATTCTGGTCTGGATCCAAATTTCAATGCTGAAAGTTGCTTGAATCCAGGATTTTGGCACAGCCCATTGTAGGGACAGGGACAGGCTGCAAAGTTTGGATCAAGGTTCAGATTCCACCATGGTCTTTCTTTCCACAAAGTTCAGAAATATTCAGCCCTGGTGGGTTTGGTTCAGATCCAGGTCTAGCAAGGAGCAGAAGTTATAGGCATCTGATGCCTATTTGGTGCCTTCTGTGAAATGAGTAGACCTTGGTGGAGCTCCTTGTGAGGTGTGCCCATCCCCAAAACCATCTCCCCCAGCTGGCATCCTTATTGGCAATTGCAGCAGAGAGGCCAGAGACTTGATGGGCATTGAGCCTGAACTACGGTCTCATCATCATTATAAGTGGTCCCTGGAGGATCAGGATTGAGGCACACTGATGGTGCACCTTGATACCAGACTAAGTGCTTTTTTTAAAATGTAGAGCTGCAGTTCTGTTACCCGGGCTATGGTAAAATAGAGGGCTTCAGTCTTCAGAGCTGTCACCCACCTCCTTCTACCAGTACTAAAAAAAAAATGTTTTAAAAAGACATACTGAGATACCCTTTACCTAGAAAGCGGCACGGTGTGGATTTTGCAGTGAAAAGCACATATCTTCCTGAACTGCCAGCCCATAATTCAAGTCTGGTACATTACACTCCTTTGAAAATCCATTAGATCGTCACCCTGGATAAAATTTTCAAATACATCTAAGTGACTTAGGATCCTAAGTCCCATAGAAAGTTAATGTGACCTAGCCTCCTATGTGATTTATGCCCTCTATGACTTGCATCTTTTTTCTGAAAATGTATTTTAATGCTTCATTACTAGTTATAGGAGTGTTTGTGTTTGTTGTACTTGGTCTTTGTATGTGTTTCCTTTCTTATATCTGGTAAATATGCTAAAAATTCAGATTTTTCTTGGAAATAAACTTTTTGGTATCATATCTGGATCTTTTTATCTCTAGCATAAGTGCTTCTGAAAGAGAAACCCCAGTGGAAATCTGTGTCACTGGCAACACTAATGCTTTTTTGACCCAATTGTCCCATCCACTCCCTTAGACAAATGTTGAAGACTAAGACTGGAGTTATCTGAGCTAGGGTGAAGGGCACTCCAATATAGAATGTGGCTTTATCCCCTCCTTTGCCCACCAGTCCTCTCATAGTTGCCTCACATACAGCTCTGTGGGCTGGGAGGAGGCAGGGCCCAGGGGTAGGAGGGCTGGGTTGAGGTTCTGACCACTATTCAAGACAGTTTACTCCCTGTGTAACCTAATATGGACCCGGACAGCCTTATCTTATATCCATTCCCCCTCCACTGAGTAAACCTCTTGTGGATTACGGGCAGCAACCAGCAGAAAGTAATTGGAATCCTATACAGGGTTGGGGTGACAGGAAGCAGTGCAGAGGGACAGGATCTCTACAGTTGTTCTGAGGTCTTTGTAGATCTTGGGATGTCCATGATTTGGAGGTGAACAACAAACTTCTCCATCCTCCCCAATGGAATAAGTAGGAGAAAATGCTGTAAGTCAAAAGGAGAGTTCCCTGCTGCCAGGCAGTTTTCCCCAGATGGGGACAATGTAACCCCTAATTAGGCAACTTTTTTCTTTGTTGGTTATCTTTATAGGAACAAAAACAAGAAGTACATTTGTGGTACAGAAATGCCCGATGCAACACAATTTGCTGCAATTAACTGGTACAGTATATAACCATTTAATACCCAAAGTTCATTAATGTGTATACCGTTAATATGTAATAACATGCCAAAATACTTTTGAGTTTAAATTCTAAACCATAGTAGGTAGCCACCTTCATACTAAACTGTCAGAATGTAGTCTCCGAGCATTTGTAAACCGTGTTCGTCCATGAAAGCTTGCTAATCATTTTTAAATGTAATTATATTCTGAAAATATGCCTTCCAATGGGATCTGTTTGAATAGTACTCACTGAATACAAAATTGAGCGAATTTTGGATTTACGTCTTTACAAATCATTTGTGAACTACTTCTGGTGTTTGCAGATATACTTGGCTTTCAAAATACTTGATGACAGTTGCAAGCAAATAAATAAATAAAAAATGAGTAGCCTTGAGATAATGAGTGAAGTAGACAGTGTTGATATTTTGTATTGGTCCCTGTAATTTTCCTATCCTCCTACCCCCTTCCTTCCTGTACTGTTGCTAAGAGCGACACTCACGCTTTCCCTCTGAATGATAGAACAGTGACCAATCAATACAGTAACGTTCAAGAATCACGGGCTCCTTCTCTAGCTCCCCTACTGCCACACTGGTATGTGACACAAAGCAAGTGTATATAAAGAGAGGAGGTGGGGCAAATCTATGTACTAGACATCAAATCCATGTATTCAAGCAATTAATCTAGAACACCTCTAAAGCTTTGCAAATTTGTGAATTCTCATAGACTTGAATATATTTGATCTCAGTCAGAGGCTTAGTATTAGCAAAATAGTCTTCATTCCCCCTCCCCTTAACTTAACTATAAAAGCTACAAAGAACTAGTTTGAATCTGTGTGATCAAGTGGATGGGTTGACAGAAGTTAGTAAAGATAATGTATGTCATTTGTAGTAGTCTGATTCATGGAGCTTCAAAAATGCTGCTTTCAGTGGAGAAGTGTAAATGCCTTAAATTAGGTTTTCTGAATTTGCAACAAATGTAAGCTAAGTGTAATAGATGTGAGCACTTTCTTCATGTTCTAGACCACATACTGCATGAGAATCCACTTTAAATGTGTGATCGTGATTCATACATCCTTTCAATCCCAAGGACTTTCTGCAGGAAAAAGCCGGATGTACTTACTAGTTTGATTTCTCCATTGCCACATCATGCCAGCTTTTGGGATCTAGAGAATCAAAATCCTCTCTTCTTCAGTGTCTAATTCTTACATTTGAATTAGTCATTCCAACTTCAGCTATCTCCCAAATGGTTTCAGTATCTTTTCTTTTTCAGCTAGCAGTAACAATACTGGCATTATTAGAGTTAAACTGTAATTCGAAAAGAAAAGATCCAAGTGTCCTTCTGGTGGACATGTTTTATCACCACTATGGTTTCTCTATTGTCTTCCAGTAAAAGTAGTAGATTGTGTTGCTTACATTCAAAGCTCTTCATGGTCTTTTTGCAGCTTCTGTCTTACAGCCTAATGCATAATATTGGTTGTCACTTTCAGTCTTCTGTTAATAATTTAGTTTTTCTGACATCTCACTGAGAGGAGCTGAGGTAGCTAGGCTCTTCCTTTGAAATTGTTTCTCTAAGGGTACTAGATTTCGGAATACATAGACATTTCATTGGTCATTGTGGAAAGTGTACATTTTATTTTAAAATGTGCTGTTACTTAGCGCTTCTATTTTACTGTTTTGGAATGGAGTGCATTGATTCTCTATGGAGGACTCTGCATCAGTCTGTTTTTACACTGCAGTATGTTTAGCATCATTTAGGAATTATTGCCATATTTTTATTTTAAATGGACCATGTGGCAATAGAATATCTTCTTTTATAAATGCAGAAACTCCTGTTGCAGAGTTTGACCATCACCCAACCAGTACCAGTGTTGACTATTCCAAATCCACATCAGAGTGGGCTCTAATGTGTTTAAACCCAGCCTAACCATCTTATGAGCACTGTTGATTTTTAGTAGTCTCCTCACTGGTATCATGGCCTCTTTGGTCTCCTCTTCCAAACAGGTTGTCAGTCTTTTCATTGGTAGCTATTGGAGGGGCCTCTGGACTTTGACTCGTATTCTGGTTGTCTCTGGAGCTTGAAGGACGCTATGTGATTTTAATCATGAGTTGCAGGAGGTGAAATGGATGAGCTGGAAATTGGGGAGAAGATGGCTCATGAGTTACCTGGAGTGTGAATATTTTTGTACAGGGAGTTTATTCAAATATGCACAAGTGCAATGAATGAGGCCCAGAATTATTTGTCCTCAGCTATAGAGCCCCACAGGAAGCAGATCAGCTTGTGGTTTGGATGCTAATGTTTCTGTGACTAATAATTGCACTGATGACACTTGAACAGTTTTCCCTGTAAACTTAATCTAAAAAATCATAAATCCCTGTCTTTCTAATAATACCTCATGATTAAAATGAAACAACCCTTGAAAAATCAAATGGACATTTCCCTATTTATACTGTTTACTTTTTGTTTTTCTCTCAACTTTGATTCTGTGAATCCAACAGTCCATTTTGATTTCTTCTCATGCATTAGCACATGTGTTTTGGATGTCTGATTACAGGGGAATGTTTAATTCATTGGTTTCACTGATGGTTTTCATTAAAACTTTCCTGTAAAACCCTTTTTCTTTTGCTTTCTGTCAAAAATTACATATTTTGTTTAAACCTCTTCACAGTGTCTCCTTAAAAAACTACTGTCCAGATCTGCCCAATGGCATGGAGCTGAGTGCAAATCTACTACTACTTTCAAAGTGGCTGCCCAGTGGCATAACGTAAAACTGGATGACGATAAGATCTCTTTTTAATTTGATGACAGCACAGTCCATATCTGGTGCTCATGGCTCCTTCTGAGCACATATTCGTTGAAAGAGGTTAATTGAGTCTTTCAAGAAGGGATACTGTATGACGAGGTAACTTATGGTATCTAATGGGTGTAAACAATTGGATCATTTTGCCAATCTAATTATCTGGATGTTTTCTTCATCTAATCTAATGGCCCCGCCATCCTGACATTCTTCTGAAATTCTTTAGTGCATATAACAATAAATTCGCTTGAGAGCAAGGTAATGGTGGTTGGACAGAACTAAACCTGGAGGAGGCATGTTGTAACCAACTACCTTTGTGGATGGCTTAAGTATAATAGAGAGGAATAAATGAATGGAAGTTCATTTGGCGGGGTGGCTCCAATTTCTAGAATATTTACTTTTCTACTTAAAAATATGTAACTACTATGTTGCATTACAGTGGTGTCTTCAAACTAGTAAATATATTAAAGGTTCATTTGCTTAGCGCTACACCTAACTGCATAAGGATAATTGATTTCAATGGTCCATGAACAGGACTACTCATCTGGCTGTTCAATGCTCATGTGTATGAGTGGAATCATGCATTTGGATGTTTACTCTAGTGATGGTGGAGCCTTACCTAATTCTCTATTATGGACAATCTTTGTGCTATATGTTTACACCACACCTACCACAATGGGGCCCTGATCCATGACTGGGGCTCCTACATGCTACCGCAATACAGAGAGAGGCTTGTACTACAATCATCATTGGGGTTTGCAGATATAAGGTTTTAGGTCTCTTCCTTTTTCTCTCAAAAATTAAAGGAAAGGCGGCTGGTAAAACTAATCTCTAGTAGGAAGGACAGACCTCCTGTTATACAAACTGTCTTCCTCCGGGTGACATTTCTCTTTCTTTAAAGCCCAACACATGAATCTTCCTTGTTAGGCCTGCCCCCCTTCCAAAGATTGGTCCAAGCAGGATCCCAAGGAGCGAGCTGCCTCTGATTCATTCCTGGGAAGCCTCCATTTCCCCCATAAACCTTAGCCCTTCTGCTCCTTCTCTTGATGGCTTCAAATGCAACACAGCCTGTAGGCAACACCATTGTGGTTCCCAGGCTTTTTCCAGCAGAAAGCACTAGCGAGCAGGGTAGCCAGCTGAGCTCTTTCTCTACTTCCCAGAGTGCCATTAAATCTCCCCCCCCTTTTTTTTGCCTGCATTCCTCTTATCTCCTAGTTTCTCTATCCCAGAGAGCATAGAAAGCCAAACCTGAAACTGCCAGAGTACATGGTATCAAGTCTCTGGGACAGCGCAGAATCTTAGAGTGGAAGGGGAAATGTGCAAAAGTTGTGGGGGTGGGATTTGGGGTGGGAGGAGTTTATAGACACAAACTAATTTTCGGTTGAGTTGCTAGTCAGCAGCAATTCCTGTGTGGATCTGTGGTGTTCTTGCTGATCAGGAGAAACTGTTATTGCTAGATTGATGTTTCTAGCACTAGGGGGAAACTGGTCCAGCTCACCTCTCTCAGGCTGGAGTGCCGGGGAGGAAGTAGGAGAGGGGCTCTCTACAGAAGATTGGTCTGGCTCTGGGGGGAAGAGTGTCACCTTGTAAATATTTCAGATGTGCTAGGTAGATATTCCCAGGGGAGAAGAAGTGGCCTATTGGAGAGGACACTGGATTGCGACTCAAGACCTGGGTTCAGTACCCACCTCTGCCACAGGCTTCCTATGTGACCATGGGAAAATCACTTAATCTTCTGTCTCAGTTCCCCGTCTGTAAAAGGTGGATACAACTTCCTACCTCACAGGGATGTTGTGTGGATAAAATCTATTAATAAATGTGAGGTACTCAGATACTGCTGTGATGAGGCCCATATAAGTACAGGGACAGATATTCCTATTGCCTGTCAAAGTGTTCAGTGATTTCTCAAACCCATGAGAAGCAGAAAAACTGATGATAGTCTCCAAGGAATTTACTTACTTTAACTGGAGAAAGTTGGAAAGTGCTGGTGTAGCTCTGTGATCTTTTCAGGTTTCTTAGTAGACAGTTCTTCTTTAAACTATTACCTGCCCACACTCTTTCTCTCTCCCTACAGCTCTGAATAAATAGCAGTGCACTGCATGAAAAAAGGGCAGTGGACAAAAATACTCCTCTGCTACTGTAGTGATTACGTAGTTAAATTGTCATTGGATTTCTGACTGCCTGCAGTTTCTGGGCTCCTTGCAGTATGCTGTAAACATTCACACTTTTTGCCACGGAGCTTAGTCTCCACAGCAAACTGACTGCTGAAGCTGTGCACTGTACTGCATCGCTGTGCATGAAAGCTGGCTGTTTGGCTAATATCATGAGGTGTACCTAAATACATGCACTCACCAATGTATCCTTGCACCTAAGGGAGAGAAACAAGGAGTTTCTTTTGTTGCTTTAAAGCACTTTCTATCAGTGTTCCAAAAGGTCAGCGTTATTTACAGGAAAAGCAGCAGGCGTCTTCAGCTGGCTTATGTTAACCACCTTGTTTCTCTCCTTCCTTGACAGAATGGTCTTATTGAGGACATTGGTGAAAAGCTGCATGCAAACAAAGAAGACATTTTAAAAGTAACTTTTATTGTGTAACTTTAAGATATCACAGATCTCTTTCTCTCCTCCCTCCCTCCCTCGCTCCCTCCCTCCCCGCCCCCCTTGCTGAAAGAGCTGTCACCTTGAAAATGTTTTCAGCACAGAGGCTGAAGCCTACTCTTGTCAAACCTAGTCAAAATTAACTTAAATGCTTTTGGAGGGGGAGAAAATTCTGCAAAGAAAGAGCTGCAATAGATTCACTGCTGTTTCTCCACCTCCCTCTTTCTTTTGGGAGACCCATGTAGCTGGTAGACTTTGGACCATCAAAATGTAGTGTTATTAAAAAGCCAGAAATGAGCAAATTTAGTGAAACCCGACTTTCTTGTCTGGGCTATTTGTTCATGGTCAGTCCATTAAAAGGTCTCTCTTTTAAATCCATCTATCATATTGTTGGTGTCAACATTTTTCACATTCATGTCCTAAAAAAAGGAAAGCCAAATTAGAAGTTGTTCAGCCATATAACGATGTTATTGCTATAAAAAGAGACACGTTAAAAAAAAGTTTAACCATCTTAATGGGCAAGTTTAAATAGGACATAATTACTGCAAGTCTTGATTTGATCCTCTTTCTCGTGTTCATAACATCACATGTAAGCATGAAAGGGGGTCAGTTTATGAATTTGCCAGGGTGCCAGTTAGATTTTAAAGCTGAAATCTAATGAACTAGATTTGTGTGTATATACAATATTAGAATCCAGTAGGATAACCCATTATTACTGTGTCCAGGGGCATTAGCTTACTAGTTTTAACGAGTCTGGAGCACCTGGGGAGCTACAACCTGGGACATCTGAGGAGAAGCAGCAGCCAGCACTGTCACCTGGGATTGGGGCACAGGGAATGGGCAGCAGTTTGCTGGAACACAGAACTCTGCCTCTTGCTGAAGGCGACTGAGGTAGGGTCTTGCATGGACCTCCAGGTCCTCCAGCCCCCAGTGAAGATGGTGATGTCCCAGGTTCACCACTTCGTATTCTCTAAACGGTAGGATGAGTGAGAGTCCTTTCCACACAACTGGTCCAACTGTTGGTTGCATTTAGGATTCTTCACCTTTTTGTTGGGTGCAGTCAACTCCATAGGTACTGGAACTAGGGGTGCTGCTGGGGGTGCTGCCGCACCCCCCTGGCTTGAAGTGGTTTCCATTTATATACAGGGTTTACATTTTGGTTCAATGGCTCTTAGCATCCCCACTATAAAATTGTTCCAGCACCCCGGTCAACTCTCTTCAGCACATGGTAATGTCAGTTTATATACCCTCATTTCAGGCTCGTAGGAGGGGGCCCACCCTCTTAATCCCATTGGATACCTGCCAAGCGAGTGTTTAGGTTTCTTTGCTGCTTCCATTGGTATCCAATAGATGGCTTTGGTGTATAACCGATTTCTTCAGTCCTTTTGTTATTGGAGGCTTTAAGTTTGATTCATTTTAAGGATTGTATTTCATTATTTGCCCCTACTATCAACTGGGAATCCTTCCTCTTAAGCAATTGGTCTTAATATCCCAAAGTTATATCCTGATTTATATCTTTTAACATTTTTTTTCTTTCTTGTGCCACACAATTCTTATTATTTCTAGAGTGCAACAGTTATTTACAATGAAAACCTACAAAATGCTTATAATCTTCTAAATTTTGGAGGACATATATCCAAACATTCTTTGATTGTACATAAGCACTTCACCTTATTTAGGACTTATAACAACGAGACATTTCTTCACATATAGAAGGATGTGGACCTAGGTCATCTAATTTGGGATGAGAGATTTCCATGATAAGTTTGATTTTACAAGGAACACACTGTATAGTTTATTACTTTGGGTGAAAACACTTTGCATAGGAAAGCAGGGCATGACCCTTGCTTGGTAACTGAATTTTTTTCAGATAGGTTGGGGGAGAGAAAGTGCTTTATTTATATGCAAATTATGAGGGATGATTGCCTAGGTGATTAACAATACTTTCATTTAGCCATGTTCAGTTTCTGTGTTTGGGGAGAGAAACTCCCGATCTTGGGCTGATATGTGGGTTTTTTGACAAAGCGTCTCTCATGTTGTGAACCATCTAATTGTCTCTACTATTTAGGTGGAATCTATTTTGGATAAGCAGAGGTGGACAGTTTTTCTAACGTTAGGAGGGCCAGAAGGAATCAGTAGGTATTAATCATTCATGGCATATCTGTTTCATATGTCCCTTCACCCCAGAGCTCCTAAGTGTGTATGAGTGAGGGGGAAAGAGGGAACCAATTAGTCTAATGGCTAAGACAATATAGCCAGAAAAGGCAAGAAGAGTTGGGAATGCTCCTTATCCTCTCCCCTCCCAATGAAAGGTCTCCCAAATAAAAGGAATAGATGCCTATCGCCTGAGTCCTTCAGGCTCTAGCGGCTTCTGCCATTGTCTTCTGGTGGGTTTCTATAGGCAGCACATTGAAGACTGGCTGTGAATGGCACAAGCAGCATTGCCTGGCAAAGGAGGAGCAAACGTTTTTACATTTCATGTTGAAACATTGTTGTAAAAACACACAAATTAGCACTTGTAAATAAATTATGTTCTTCTGTGGCCATGACAGTGAGTTGATTTGGAATGGGGAAGAGGATGGCAGCTTTGCTTTTGGAGAGGATGACTAATAGCTGGTCATTGGTATGTTGCCTGGGTCAACTAGCTCAAAAGGATTAGGATGCAACTTCCGTAATGCATAGTCTCCACTTCTGATATATGTTAGATGCTGCTTATGTATAATTGACTGCTATATATAAAACTAAGTTCTTTAAGCATGTTAATATGGGTAGTCTGTAGGCACTGCATGAAAATTCCAAATATGGGTCAATCATAGAATATCAGGGTTGGAAGGGACCTCAGAAGGTCATCTAGTCCAACCCCCTGCTCAAAGCAGGACCGATCCCCAACTTTTTTTTTGCCCCACACCCCTAAATGGCCCCCTCAAGGATTGAACTCACAACCCTGGGTTTAGCAGGCCAATGCTCAAACCACTGAGCTCCCGCTCCCCCAATAGTGACTTACCCAACAATTTGCAAAGTCCGAACTATTTTGGTGGATGGACTGTTGCCCAGGTCATCCATAGGATCCCACCAGATGTGAACTGGGGAAGGAGAAATAGCTCTAATTTTTCCATCTTCCCCTTTTTTTTATTTTACCCCGCCATGACACATTCAGCAATGGAATGGGGAGCCAGTCCAACAATCAGATGAAATGTCTGGGGAAAAAAAAGTCCTGGATGAACAGTTGGCAACTGATAAGGGAATCATTCATTTCCTTACAGGTTACACGTTCAAGGACATTATCTACAGCTCAGCAATGACCTGGAACAAATTCTCCAACATGAGCAGAGAAAAATGCTGGCTGAATGCTTTGCTAACGAGAGCAAAGCAGTGAAAGAACCTGAGTTGGATTCAGAACCCAAACTAAAAATGAGATAACCAATGTGAAAAGTGAAGCAATAGGAAATTGGCTGGATATGGCAGGAACCCACCTCTAGTGCACTCACCACATGAGGTGGTTGAAATGTTGCTCATCTTCTAGTGATAATTCAGCAGCCTTTGTGATGATGGCTGCTGCAGATAAAGTGGCAGCAGCAATGAAATATAACCCTGTCAGTGAACCCAGGGAGAGACCCAGACTTGTCGGAGACTAAGAAAGAAGGGCTAAGCCCCAAAGTGACTGAGAGGATAAGTAGCCCGTTGAAAAGAGCTGCCGGACATTAAAGAGACAGCTTGAAATATGTGCATGCTTCAGCAATACTGATATCAATAAATGGCTTGAAAACACTTTAAAGAAATAATTCTGAACTAACTTTCTCACACCCTGGGGAAATTTCATGAACCCAAAGTGCTTCCTGTCCCAATTTCATTAAAAAATAATGTCGTATACTGTTACACAAAGTCCCCAAATACCTGTGAAATAAAAGGGGCCAGCTCCAGTCATAAGATAAATCAGATACTTTGAGGAAGGAGATGGATGGTCTTGTAGGCAAAGAGTGGGAAGCTTGTAGGTTTGGTGTCTGTTCTCACATCTTTCACAGAATATCTCTGTGACATTGGAAAAGGCCTGTGGCACTTGTATGGCCCAATTACCATAATATCTGAGCTCCTCACAGTCTTTAAATATATTTATTCTCACAAAACCTATGTGAGGGGGGGCAGGGGAAGTGCTGTTATCCCCATTTTACAGATGGAGGAAGTGAGGCAGAGAGAAGCTAAGTGACTTCTCTAAAGTCACACAAGTAGATTCTGGCAGGGTAGGGAATTGCAACTGTCTCCAGGCTAGTACCCTAATCACTGGACCAACCTTCCTCTTAACAGCTCTGTGCTTCATTCTTCCTATATGTAAAATGGTGCTAATGCCTCAGTACCTCTCAGAGGTACTTGAGCTTTACTTCATTCAGAAGACACTGAAGGAAGTACCACATACCAATCCATACAATGTTTTGTTTGTGATGTTTGGTATGTTAAGTACTGCATTAAATTGGGCAGGTCTAGGAACACCAATATATAACTGGAAAAACACTGCTGTGGTACAATACTCATGTAGTAAGTAACCCAATGTTTGCATGGGATTTTCCCCTCCATTTATTCCAGACCCCTTGTAATCTTGGACAACTTGTTCCTGGCCAGTTAGAATCAATTTACAAGCCTGATCCTGGTGGGTTCTGAGGACTGGCAGCTCTTTAAAATGAATGGGAATTGAGAATGCTTAGCATCTCTCAGGATCAGACCCTGAATAAAGAAATATGGAGACAGACTACTCCACTCTGTCAAAGTGCTGACAACAGAAAATGTCAAAGTCTTGATCCGTTAACACTGTTGGAATCCTGAATACTTTAGTGGTGACATGCTGCACGGAATTGCTCATAGCAGCGTAATCTGCATTTATATCTTCAGATCTAAAGCTGAAGTGGACTCTTTGGAGTTAAAGTGCAGCACCAATAACTTTTATCCAGTGCACTTTGATGAGATGTGTGACGTTGAACTCGCCCTTCTACTCCATCCAAATACTGGTCATCATTTCCACAGCATGTAAATGTTCGCCTGAATGATGCCATTTCATCCCCTCCTATCCCATCTCATGTTACGTCTCTGGGAATATCTATTATAACTCTTATCCATCCACACACTGTGCTATCGTCACCGCTGCTCTAGCTAATCCACTTCTAGTTGGCAAGAAAACTGTTTATCCATTCTGCTGCAGGACAGATAACCAGGCTGTAAAAGCTGAAGGACCAGGCAGTACATTATGTTTTTCTGAAGCAGTATTAACATTCTAGCTGAGCTAAAAGAAAGGAAAAGAGGAGTAAGTGGTTTAGTCATTGAACTAATTTCTGTTAGGTACAGGCGCTGATGATACACTCCCAAATAAAAGGTTATTGTAATCTGTAGGAGAGGAATATAGACCATATTGTATGGATTTCTGAACTGTCACTTTCTTTTCAATATCTTGGAAAGTGGAGAGAATCAGTACTCTGATTAACAGCATGGAACTCCTTGATTGATTTGCTGTCTAAAGATCAGAATGTTTATGGCTCAGTGTCCCCTTTTCCTCAATTTTTGCTGCCTCTGTGTTTGTTTTGGCTGACCCAGTGACTCGGACAGCAGCATGCTATGCTACCACATCAGATCTATGGTTGCGTAGCTGGAAAGAGAAGCAAGCCAAGAGGCTTTAATCTCATGAACAACTGATAACAATCTGCTGCTTCTTCCTCCTCTCTTTTTCAACTTTTTACATTGTTACATTTAAAAAAAAGCTTTTTCTTAACCTTTTGTACCAGAGCAAAAGTAACACATTCAGAATAAAGCAAACACCATAGCCAGCCTCAGGGAGGAGGGAACTAACAAAATCAGTGGGGGAAATTTTCTTGTGACCTACCCTCAAAAGATGGGTTAGCAAGAGAGCTGACCAGAATTCTATTCCACAATTTTTTGTTTTGTTTTCTGCATCAGTCCAAAAGCGAGAGACACACTCCAGACTCATAAATTGGCTAGTGCGCTTACCTGGGATGAGGGACACCTAGGTTCAAATCCCTGCTCTGCTCCGCAGATTTAGTGTACAGACTTGAGTGTGGGTCTTCTATCACAGGTGAGTGCCCTAGGCAGTGGGTTATTAGCTATTGTAGGTGCATGCTTGCACACAATCTCTTCTTGGATGTGAGAAATCGTCTCAGCTAAAGTTTTGTCTAAACAGATAAGTTTCTGGGGAAAGTTTTGGTTTTGACAAATGGGCATTTTCCAATGAAAAAACATTTACTTGAAAAATTCCCAATCCGCTCTAGTTAGCAACTCCCAAGTACCAAGCTAATACGCCTTTCTCTAGATTTACTACATTCCATATAATCATCCAGTTCTGACTGAAAGACATTAATACTACTTGACACCCTTTACTCAACTAGAAGCCCCCTCCAGGTACCCACTACACTCGCTCTCTAAAATAATATCTTGAGTTTTTCTGACACCTTTAGTTCTGGTTTGTCCAGTGACCTCGGGTAAATCATGAAGAAGCTTAATTTTTAGAACAATGCTTAGCCTAGTTTCCATACTTAATCAAGTCACCTTTCATTTATCTTTTCTTGAGAGTAAGCAATTTCTTTTGTCAGTCTCCCCGCATATTGATGTGTAATCCCCTCTGTCCCTCCTATAATCAATATTTCCCTAATCTATACTATCTCCCTTTAGCTATGGATTTCTTATAAATTACATTTTAAAAAGCCATTTTGTTGTAGCTGTCTCAGTCCCAGAATATCAGAGAGACAAGATGGGTGAGGTAATATCTTTTATTGGACCAGCTTCTGTTGGTGAGAGAGACAAGCTTTCGAGCCACACAGAGCTTTTCTTCAAGTCGGTGGGCTAGTCTACACTAGAAGCACTAGCTGCACTGGCGCTCACCCCTTGGCATAATAAAACCACCTCCGTGAGCAGTGGTAACTATGTCAGCGGGAGAAGCTCTCCCGCCGGCATAGCACTGTGAACACCTGTGCTTAAGTTGGTGTAACTTACGTCACTCAGAGGGGTGGCGTATTCACGCCCCTGAGTGACATAAGCTATACCGACATAAGTGCTAGTGCGTACAAGCCTGGGAAACGGACTGCGAGCGTCACAGCTAAATGCACATTGGAAGATTTGTTTAACATAAAGTAGTTAGCACATATTCTAAGGGACCATTCATGGTAGAGTGGCCTGTTAATACTATTACAGTCATAGGCCAAAAAAAAAAAAAAAAAGGAAGAAGAGGGGACTAGTGGGTTAAAAAGCCCACTGTGCTAAGTGCATGGTACATGGGTTACAAAATCAAGCATGGGGAAGGTAAGAAATGTTGGATTTAAGGCTGCCCATGCAACTTAAGTTCTGCCCCCTAGCTGTATATATTATGATATACTTCATATAAGTAATCAAGTACTCTTTTCCCCTCTGTGTCCCGCCCCCAACATGTTCTCTGACCCCGCCTGCCTCCCCCCAGCACATTCCCTGTCTCCACAGAACACACTTTTTCCTGCATTGCCTTAACAGGAGGAGGAGCTACAGTACCTGGGCTTCTTTCTCTCCCTTCAGGATCTGCTGGCTCCAGCAATCCAGAAGCTAGGTGGCACCAACAGGAGGTAAGCTAATGGCTTGGTCCAGACGGCGTTAAAGGGAGACTAGCAACAGCAAGCGGGCATGTGAGAGAAAGGGGAAGAAGGAAGAAAGAAACTTTTCTTTTTACAGCCTGACAAAGCAAAGTTGGAATGGAAATCACTATGGGGAGGCATAACAGGGTGGTGTCCCCTGTGGACTGGAGAGCCTGAGGCTAAGCCAGTCCTGATTACAGAATGGGCCCCATCTGAGAGGAATCAGATAGTTACTGTATTAAAAGGGGCCAGGTTTAAGCCCTGAGAGGGCCCACCTGGGAAAAGGCTACTGGGAAGAGATTGCAGGAAGCTCCTTCAGGGCTGTGTGAGTGAGTGAGTGAGTGAGTAGGGAGGCAAGAAAGCTTTTCCAGCAGGGAGGTCTGGGAGTAGACCTTGAATAACCAGGGAAGGTACTGGCTGAAGAAGAGCCCTAGACAAGGGTGGAAACTTTGTTAAAAATAATTTTTAAGTTTAGCTTGACTGACTGTGATGTGGAAGGGTGAATAAAAGACTGCAAGCTGCCTAGAGGGCTGAGTTATCTGACAGAGAAACCACCATGGTGCTAGAGTGACTGTCAACAGGGGATGCTAGCTTAGCTGGGGGTTGCTGTCACACCTGGTCACGAGGGGGTAGGGTGACCAGACAGCAAATGTGAAAAATCAGGACAGGGGATGAGGGGTAATAGGAGCCTATATTAAAAAAAACCCCAAAATTGGGACTGTCCCTATAAAATTGGGACATCTGGTCACCCTACAAGGGGGGTATACTGGCAGTGGACTCTGTTATAGGAGGACACGTTCTCGTCTCCCATTGCCTCTGTGGTTCCTTGTGGCTGCTTCAGGTTTGATGTTGGTGAACATGCTTAGCATGAAGGGGTCTGTGAGGAGGCTCAGTAGGGATGGAACACACTGAGTCCAGAGGGGATGTTTGTAGAATTGAGTAGCTAACTCTAGCAAGTTCTGTTGAACAAAATGAGGACTGCAAAGGGTGATTTTCTCCCCCCCCCCTTCCCCCAGTTTCTAACATGGTCCAGTTGAGTGAATTTTCCTTAGGAGAGTAACAGTTTGTGCACTGAGACTATTCCCCTGCCAAAATTCAAGTTGCTGCTGCAAGTCATGTTGGCATTTGAATTTTTTTTTTAAAAGCCAACTTTTTTGTATAATGGAAAAGTATTAGGCTACCTAAATGTGAACACAATTAAACATTTTACTGCAAATGGGGTCTCAGCAGTTCACTAACCAAATATCCTTGTTTAATATTAATCTTAATCCTTCTTAGTTTCTGTCCTCCTTTGTAACCACAAATACATCCACTGTGAATTTGTAGTTAATAATATTTTCAAATACAGATGTGGAAAAGTATTTAGTTCTTCTGCTAATTTTTTTTTTCAACAATAAATATTTCCTTACTTTGTCTCTTTATTTATGGAACCATTTGTTCTTTCTCATTTTTCAGTTCTCTAATATATTTAAAGAATCTTATTGTTAGTCTTAATACTCCTAGCTATTTGTGCTTCATTATTCCTTTGTGCACTTCAAATACCATCTTTCCATTCCTTTTGATTTTCCTTTTAAAACTAACAATGCTGTAGTCTTATGCTCCCTGTAATTTTTTTAGAGCTCCATTTTTACTTGCAATTAACTTAAGCAAGTTGTCACTCAGATTCATTGGTTTTGAAATTTTGTGCTTAATTTTGCATAATAGTATACCCTCCCTTTGAGCTAACTCCATCACTTCTTTAAACTGTAGCTAGTTTTTATCTATGGCCCGCCTATAAACTGTGCCAGTCTATTTCACTTTTTCTCCTATTACAAGGTTTATCATATTGGAAGCTGAGCTCCTTCCAATGTATTTGGAACGCTATTAAAATGAGATCAGTATTTCTCAAAATATCCTTAAATGTGTGTCTCCACTTTTTCCATAGCCTCCTTTTTCAAAACACTTGAAACTAAAATTTCATTGCTCCCATTATGCCTAGTGCCTGCTGATATAAAAACTGAGTCTCTACAGAATTCACACTAACGCACTCTGTGTGATGTTTGACTACTCCCCAACTGATTTGAGGTAAACTTTAAAATATTTAGTTATCCCTGTTTTTAATCTAATGGCACTAGTTAATTTAACAAAGCACCTTTGAGGACACTTCATTACCCTGATCCAGAACTCCAGTGAATATTTTCTTTAAAGACTGCCTGGGGTTAGGTCCTCACCTAGAGCAAATTTGGAATAATGACCATTTAAACTCTCAGAAGATCTGCCCCTTTGCCCATCAATAAGTACTAGCCCTTAGAGCACTGGACTGAGTCAGGTGACCCTACTCTGCCACTCCTGGGGCATGTCTCTACTGGGGATTTTCAGCCCTTTACTCACTATTGGCTTGGCATTCGTGTGACTCTGCCATTGCTAACAGCTAGCATAGATCAGTTGCAGGTGTGCTTACCACTGCCTTGAGCATCATTCATTGATTTTTACTCGGTGTTAAGAATGTCAATGCTTTTCAAAATCCCACTAGGCACCTAAATACCTTTTTAAAATCTAGTTCACAGTAATTAAAAAGACCTGTGCCAAGTCTATGTGAGGCTTTCCATCGTTGCTACAGCTACAGCAATGCTAGTGGAATGGTGAGGAAAAGCTGGTGCAGACACAGCTTTGCTGTATGACCTTAGGCAAGTTACATAAACTCCTTGCATTTCAGTTCTCCCTATCTCTGCAATGGGGATAATGATCTATACCCAAATCAATGACTTCATGAGCAATTTTGTTAGGTAACTAAGCAATAGTCTACTACTTCGATTTTTGTCTCTGTCACTGTCTGTCTTTCTCAGAAACATTCTGAGACCCCTTCTAAACTATAGCAGTATGTCCGTTACTATGTCACTGGATATAACTGTCCTTGCCATCATTCGGTGAGTGGTGTGTGTATCTGTTAAAGGGCTTTTTTATTACTAGGGATAGACATGGTGATTTTGGCCTTTGAAAGAGAGAACAATGCTAGAAACTGCAACACCTACCTGTATTATATTTGACTTCTTTCTGAAGAGCAAGCTCTAGCAGAATTTGGGTCTTTAAAATGGAAGTCTGATCTGAAAAATGATTATAAAAATGGAATTGTGAGGTTTCATGTTTATTGCATTTCAGTGGCTTCCAAATGAAGAATGTTTAGTTTACAATTAAGTCCCCCTCCCCACAACTCCTAGCCCTGCAAATTCAGCCTGGGACCTAATTCACTTGTTGTTGTCGACATCATCATCATCAGTAATTAAGGTTCTGCAGGCCCATTTAAACTCTTAGCAACACCTGTGCAAACCCATTGAAGGGAATGGATTTACACAGATTCCACTGTCTGGAACAATTCAGGTACCACAGGGAATGAAATCTATCTTGCTCTTCCTTAGCTGTGTTGTTTTTGCAGGGCTAACAGGAATAATAAAACAACAAAAACTATTTCTCTCAAGTCTCAGTATACAAACAGAAGCTGAGTACTGTAATAAAGCGCCACTTTTATATAATGGCATGTCAAGTTAGAACTGCACTTGCATCATCTCATTTGTTGGGTAAATAGTTTGTTTGGCCTCCTTTGTCCATCTTTAAAATAAGACAGAAGTGTGTGTATGTGCATGCGTGTGCACATATGTATGGGGGCCTGTTCATCAGAGTTTTCTAGTGCAAAGCTCCTCATGTTTGACCTGTTGTCACGGTTCTCAGAGAATGTACTCTCTTATACTAAAATGTTTTGTGTGGGGATTGATCTTGCAAAGAGACTGAGTGATGGACACTTTCTAGTGCAAGCACGTGCAGCTGATCATTCTTGCTGGGACTGTTCTATCCCTCTCCTCAGTTCTAGTCTAACTAGTTAATCAATTGATGTCGCTGCCTGGCCCCAGTCACCATGGTATCTGTGTTCTTCTCATTGCTAACTTTAAATATTTGGGAGGCAATCTCCCACAGTCGCCTCCCTAACCAATAAAAGGGAATGACTTGGGTGTGTGTGTGTGTGTGTGTGTACACCTTACTGAGGGGAAGATGAGGGAGGAGAATCTTGTATTTAATTGGGATATGATTAAATCTGTGGTGGTTCGTATGTCTTCTGGGAGTGAGTTGTCATCTAGGCCCTGTTCTCGTGAAAGTTTCCAAAGGGCTTTGTCTATCAACATAGAGCCTTGAAGTGTACACTGTACTGAATGGGGAGCCAGCACAGAGAGCAGAGATCAAGGCGATGTTTTCATGGTTACCTGGATTGCTAAGCAGGCGGCCTTGTCACCTCTTGTGCCAACTGGAGCTTTCTCAGAGTGTTTTCTCTCACTCCTCGATATGACTTTCTATAATGGCTAGAGCCATTTCTGTGCTCTGCAAAGCTTTGAGTCTTGTTGCATAATTTTTACTTTCACTAAAGCTGTTAGCCCATCTGTGATGATGAGCGCACGTAGCTCTCATATAATGGATGGATTGCTACTTAAATAGGTTTATTTTGGGAATAAGCAAATTTCTTTTTGGGTGTGCTTTTCTTGCAGTGATAGGATCAAATTATGGGAAAATTTGCACAGTCCTCTTTTATGCACAGTTCTTATTACAGAGGGTGTGGCCTCAGGTTAGCACCCCCCCCCACACACACATACAGTGCAAATGTATGTAGAAAGTAATTTTAGTTGCTACGCCTCTTATTGACCTTTCATCAATAGTCCTGAAATATATTTGAAGCATTTATGTAGTGCTCATCACTGTCCTATCTAATAAGAGCTCTTACTAGGTTCTGTTTAGTCAGCTATTTGGATATAAACAGTTCTTATTAAATTAGTTTTTCCCTTGTTTCAGATTCCATAGGAAGCTTTTTCCAAACTGTGTAGCTACAGTCTCATTAAAACACACAATAGATTATAACCCAACCCCTTTTTATAGAATGTTTGGTGGAAGAAACACTTTTTTTTTCTCCAAGGGTGATGTGTTCTATTAAATAACTCTTTAAATGTGGTGATTACATTGAATTAAATACCAATCTTGATGGTCTTTAAGCCTTAATGAAGGGAAGCACATCTGCTCAGTGGGTGGGAGGCTAAGACCTAGACTAGCTCTCTTGAGTTCAAGTAACAGCCAGGGTGGATGAACCTAATTTTCAAAGCATTATGAATGGGAAATCTCCTGGGAAGTTTGGTGCTGCAAGGAGATCACTTTCTGCACCTTCTGGCTTTGCTACAAATGGATGTACTTTTATTGGGTTATTTTGTTTGTTTTTCATTCTTCAAGCTGTATATAGAAATAACTTTTTCTGATGCATTGATAACATCTTTTTAGGAAAGGGCCTCCTGTTGCTTGGGGAAAGGATTTTGGAACAACCGTGTTGCCAACTCCAAGTCAAGTTGTAAAGGTTTTAGTTTCTCTCTGAAGCTTAATAGTGTGGTGGGTTCCCCATAGCCTGACAGCTGGGTTTGAGAGAGAGAAATGGTGCTGGATGTGCTGCTGCCTGCACCCAACCCTGGGAGAGAGTCACTCCTGGCTGCATTTAAAATTGTAGACAATGTGGTTTCATTTGCTCAGGCGCCCTTCATGATGTGAAGTGATTGAATTGCAGTGATGTCAGGGGCTCCTCTGATTGCACTTGTTTTGTTGATTGTACAGTGGTGGGGCACTTAGGCCCCACATCCCTGACTTACCCTCTATTGTGTGGATGTTGTGTATATATGCCTAATGTTAAGTTGCTCTCTGCCCCAATAGGCTTACTAACTTCCTTATTTTTGACAGTTGAGCGTTCTAAGTCACATGACTTTTCCTTCTGCCACTTAGAAAGTTTCTGCAACTGCAGTGTGCAGATGGAACCAGTCCCTTCATTGGGGACCTGTATAATAAACCTCTTTGATTCACATATCCAGAGAGCTATATTTGTTGCTATGTGTGTTTGAAGCACGATAGTGCTGATTGGACCCAGCTGAGATCCAAACTCCAGGGTGCTTGGCATTGTACAAATTCATACTGATGCATGGCCCCTGTCCTCAAGAACTTAATAGGCAGGGCAGGCAGGCAGGCAGACAGGGTGGTAGTGGAAACAAAAGTGCAGAGAGGTGAAGTGATTTGCTCAAAGTCAGACAGCAGATCAGTGACTTAGCCAGAAATAGAACCTGGGACTCCTCACTCCTAATCAAATGTCCTATCCCACTAAACCATGTTGCCTCTTGAAGATTTGGAGAAGAGGGGAGGGATGGGCAGGGGAGGAGAGTGCTTTGCTTTCCCACTAGTAGCTGTAAAGTGATCAAAGAGCTGAGTCTCTAAAATGGTGGGCACTGGTGGTTCTAGTGAAACTTTGTTTTTCAGCTAGAATAGAAGAATTTCCCTGTTTGCAAGTCATAAATGTAAGAGCTATTGCAGCTCATTTGCCAGCAGCCAGGTCTGCTCTGATCAAGATAGAGCTGAGCATGTTGGGACATGTACCCTCTATGGATTACACCCCTGATATTAAAATTGACCCACTCGGCTTTTTATGGCAGATAGTTAGTTTTATGATGTCGGAAATGACACATCTAGTCAATACAAAGAAACTATTTTCCAAGAGACGTGGGAGCTTATTAACTGGGCAGGGGAATTAAGACTGTCAAACAGAGAATGTGATACATGTGAAACAGCAGATCAACAAAGTGACACTGAATTGGCATGAAAAATCCTATAATGTTAAGGGACACCACGGAAAGAAAACAGACTTGGAAAAAATCTTGCGTAAGACAATCTAGGCAGCAGTGTTGCATACCAGTCTAATGACAAGCCAAGTAAAATGTCTGTCTGTAGTAACTGTTGAATGACAGAATTATTACACAGTTCTTGGAAGAATGGGCAGGAGGTGGATGAGGGAAAAATGAAGATTAAAATAAAACTGCAGTTGTCACACCTATAACCTACACTAAGAAGCCAGATAACACTTTGGGTATTAGATTTAGGGTTGCCACCTGTCCGTTTTTCCATCTGGAGAGTCAGGGTTTCGGTTTGTGTGTCCAGGTGCCATTTGACAAGCCCTGATATCCGTTTTTTTAAAATCTGGACGTGGGGGAGAGGCATAGACTTTGGGGGGGGGGGGCAGAAAAGGGGTGTGGCCTCAGGGGTCTGGTTACCAGCCATCAAAAAGGTGGCAACCCTATTAGCTTCTGAAGGTGTAATAGCACTCCTTTGGGTTAACAAAGTGTTGAAGGTATTGGTGCTGGCTAGGTTTTTATATTCAGGATTGTGAGATTATTACCTGCTTGTTTCATCTTGTCCAAGAATAGGTAATTGGGAAAAGGAGCATAGAAGTTATGCTTTGTGTGGTATACACCATGTATCTTGGTAATGGCCAGTTTCCATAACACTTGGCATTTGAGTGCCCAAATTTGTTCAAGAGCTTTAGTAGTGTTTGAGTGGCCATATCTTTGGTAGATCCTTTCATTTCATTGTAGATCCTCTCTCTTGGATGTAGGCAAGCAGTCAATCTTTGCAGCTTCTTTTCTTCTGCATTGGATGGTACCTCTGGGGCCTTGTCTTTTGGTAATGTCCATTCTACTTTGTCTAAGAGATGCCTAGGTTCCATTCCATAGGTTTCCAGCATTCCTTCAGCTTGCTGCTATTTTTGAAATTGGTTTAAACTGTCCTATATTAACAATATCAATATATAATTTGAAAGATGAAACTATTTTACAACGCCTTCAATATTTCATCTTCTGATACAATGTATGGTCATTTATATTGTTTTTATTTTCCCTTTGCCCAGAATTTTGGATCAAATACAATTCAAAGTGTATAGCATTTGAATCCTGCTTATCTGAATTGTTCACATTTTTGGGATTCTGGACTTCCATCACACAATGGCTGGCTGGGAATACAAAATCTCTAAAATAAAAATGTCTGTGGCCACCAAGTAAATCATTTTGCAATTCTTATTTACATACATAGACTATGGCTGACTGACTGGAGCAGGAGAACATTTCTGTATACTTTCAAATAAAAATTCCAAGTACTGAGAGCTTATTTACTATGCTACAGGTAGGGTGTATTCTGAAAACAATCTAAGTAAGAGTAGGTTTTTGTTTTTTAGCTTTTTGTAAAATGATCATCCATTTAGAATGGCTCGTTAATTTAAACACCGAGGCCCAGATTGTAAACTGGTGTAAACTGAGGTACTTGTACGAAAGTCAGTAGAACTATGCCAGGTCACACCAGCTGAAAATATGGGTCTATACAGTTAGTATATTTCATTAATTAGGTAATAGAAAATGAACCCAAGCCTACAACGAGATGTATGTGGGCTTTTGAATGGCAGTCAGTTTTCTTTGGAGGCATGAAATGTTTGATTTCCATTCACATTGCAATTGACACTACATTGTTCTATAATCAAGATAAAACACACCAGTATATTTGTAGTGTTCAAATATTACAAGATTTACCATCTGCTGGTTTCCAGTTTGCGTTTGAACACTAAAATTATTTAGAACTGTTTTTAACAAATGGCTTTGAAAGTCTTTTAAACAAAAGGGTGAACTATTTTTGTGGATGTGATACAGATATTGAACTATTTACAAGAAATATTTGTAATATGTTAAACAGCTGTTGTGAATCATCATCATTTTCTGTTTTAACTCTGATCTGAAGAGACAGTTCTTTTCCTAACTGGTCTACTTTTTGATGTAGACTATGTAGAATATGTTCTGTTCTTTATAATTTGTTGCCATAAGCTCAAGAAGGCTATTGTTCATTCCCTTTTGTTGTCCCAAATGTCTGATAGGAAAAGAAGGGGGAGAAATTCAGACAAAAGGCTTCATTAAAATAAAGAGTAGATTATAAATTATTGTGCTTTGGGAGCCTGGTCCTGGTTCCCCTTGAAATAAATGACAGCATATCTATTGACTGCAGTGGTATAGGATCAAATCCTGTTACAATATTCGTAGAATGCTGAAGTAAACAATCTTAACATTATATTCCCTTGGAAACGCTAGCCAACGGACTATTGGTATGTAACTGCAGATTGAAAATATTATGTTGAGCAGGTGGGGCAGGATAGGAATGCCAAGTGAAGTCTACATACCTTGCTTAAGGTCAATCCTATCCTCTTTCTGGTGTTTGGCTTTGCTGGTCCACACAGGGACATAGTGTGAAGCAAGGGAGGGTGTGAATATACAGCACACTAACATGCCCTGCACTAAGTTTTAGTTTGATATATGTATCTTAAAAGTAGACCAGGAAAATAATATGAATAGACTTGTCATATCATTTCACATGCATCTTTGACCTTTACTTCATTTATATATTTACATTGTGCTTTACAGATAGCTGTGAAGTTAATTCCCTATCTGCAAATAGCTTACAGTCCAAGACCATGATCCTGCAAAGACCTACTCATGTGCTTAACTTTAAGTACATAGGTAATCCCATTGATTTCAGTGGGACTAGTGTGGAATTTAGTTAAACATGTGTGGAAATCTTTGCAAGATTAACATCAGCCCTAAATGAAGGACATGTACCAGAACTGTCAAACCCAAGCATTCAAAAATCACGAATCAGGCCCCAAGAATCATGAGCTTTAAACAAAATTAGTAACTTTGGGATGATTCTTATTTGCCTTTGGCTCTCTGAGCCTTTAGAGTACATTCTGGTCATGTTTTCAGGTTTTTCTCTGCAACCAGGAGGATTAGAAACTGTTGTTTTTAAACTAAAGCTGCTCTGCTCATATTAATTACATGACTCCAGAAGGTGAGACCTCAAGAAATACACCAGATATTGCGAGACTCTCACTAAAAGTCTACAAGTTGGAAATGCTGTGTCACCAGTGGCGAAGACGGCAGACACATTTTCGTTTTCCATGTGTTTGCAGTGTTAATACCTGTTCTTCTTTGCCCTCCACCTCCAAAGATTATTTTTGATCTATCCTTTCATCATGTAAAAAACAGGCACTTTGACAATGGATCATGTGTTCAATGTAATGTGCCACTTTCTGATTTCACTTATTTATACAGCTTGTTACTGTTATACACTGTTACTAGGGTTGCCAATTTGGTAATATTTAAAAACTGAACACTCCAGCAGGAGTGCTGGAACCTCCCCTACCCCAACTATTCTGCTGAGGACTCGACCCTGTCCACTCCTCTTCCCTCCCTCCTCCCCATCGCTCGTTGCTTTTCCTCTCCCTCCCTCTGCCCAGATCAGGAGGGACTTGCCTGTGGGGCTGTGAGCTGCAGATGCCCAATGCAGGTAGGAGGCGGCCCCGGCTGAAGATGGGCTGGCACGGGTGATGACCTGGTGCCGCCCTCCCTCCCCCGTAGTTACTTGACTTTGAGTGTCCAGTCAGTAGATCTGGCCAGACATTGTTTCGACCGGACTTTCCGGTCAAAAACCAGGCACCTGGCCATCCTAGTTTAGTCACAGGCTCCTATTTAGGGCAGTACAGAATGCTTCTCCTGAGAGGGAGCTGTTGATGAAATTGTATCTCCTGAAGCACAATTTCTTGGAGTTCTCAGTTCCTTGGATGGGAGCCAGCTGCACTATCCCTATGTTGTAAGCCAGCTTTCTGTGTGTGCATGGTGGTGGAGACAGGAAGACAAGGCTATAGTCCTACATCCACTCAGTTCCCTTCAGGATGGTTTCTTTCTATGGGTGCTCTAGGAGAGGGAAATTCCTGCTGTCCCCTGATTACGTGGTCTGCAGTTGTTTGGTCCTTGCAATAGGATAGTGGAAAAGCTTCTTGCACTGTTTCTCCACCCCCTGCCTCCTTCATGCCTGTGCAGGGGCCAGCCACAACCTAGCTTTTAATGGGTTTTATTACAGGAAAAATACTTCAATAGACTTCTGTATAATTTGAGATAATTAAAAGCAGCATTTGCATTATTTCTATTACGACTACTAAGGGAAATAGTTTTTCCAGTTTTAGTGTGCATGAGAATTTCACTCAATTTATTTTACATATACTTAGTATAAATTTGACCCAAATGGGTGTGAATAATATTCCATGTGTCTGTTAGAAAAGAAGTACAGCATGTATTTAACTAGGCCATAATTATACACTAATATTCTGCGATTGATGGACATGCTGCATCATGAGTGTTCACTCTTTATTTGCTTTCATTTATGCATTGCAAAGATTTAAAACTATATATTTGTATTGTGCAGTTTCTTTGCACTCCTAGGAGTATTTTCTAATTTTAGGCATTGGGAAAGAATTTTATGTACCACTTGGTTTCTTCTACATATTCTCCATCAGATAGTGTTTTTTAATTAAAATTTATTTGTTTGTTTTTTGCAGCCTTTCTCATGAGTTATTTTTCAAGACTTGCAAATTGCCATATCATAGATTCATTAAAAACTGAACTTATGTGAATTTTCTTATCTGACTTCTCAGTATATTGATCTACAGTTATCTATAAAATAAAGTTTATATCTTTTCTGCAAATATATAATGGTACTCTACAGTTCATAATATACTGTACAAATTAAAATATAAGCTTGAATAAACCATTGTGACAGTTCACTTTTATATTTAAGATATTATTATACTTCTATTACTATAGGTGTGATAACTCTTGTCGATTTAAGAAAAACTGACAATTAGGTACAGTGTTTAACATTGTTCTGTACCCACTTCAAAAGTTTTTAAAGTCTTATGAATCACCTTGTAACTTTTAAAAGTTACATCTGGAAAATATGTATCATGTAAGTAATTGTTCTTTTAAAAAGAATAGTTTAAACATCACAAGGCTGGATTCTCAGTTGGCAAAGTTCACTTTGTGCCGCTTTAGGCTTCTGCAGCACAAAGCTTACTAAATTGGCCAGAGATTTCCCCTCCACAGAAGAAATTCTGTAGGAGGAATCTCGGCAGGTGCAAAACCGACAGAAGCAGTGTAGCTGCCTCCTGTGCCAACTTTTCCTCTGCAGTCTCCCCACCTGTGGTGTAAGCAGGAGCGGGGGGCCATGGTAGAGCTGTGCTCCACAATGCTTGATCCCTAGCTAATATAAACTCGGTTTCCAAGAGTGGCAGAAGTTAGAATAGCAGGGGGCCCTCCCAGTGGGGTCAAACTACCAAAGTTAGGGAACCACAATTAGTGCAGGGTGGAGCCACAAGGAACCATGTCTAAGATTCATTAAAAGTGTAGGTTGTATTTACTGGAGAATTGAGGCCATAATTATCTTGGTATAATATTAATGCAGATTATGAAGAATATATAGGAAATGGAATTTAACCTGTTTCCTCGATTTCGTGTTTTATCTTATCAAATACCTCTTAAGCCTTCTGATGCTGTCTGTGCATTCATAATTCACATCAGCTGTGCGACCATGTCCAACATAAACAATCCCCCCTCTTCTAATGTGGAAGCACAGTATGCTGTCCCATCAGGGATCACTAATACAGCATCATGACTCTGGTTGGGGAGATAATGGGGTTTGTTGGTTAAAGCAGGGAACTGGGAATTAAAACTCCTCAGTTCTAGTCTCCAGTTGGCCACTAACTCGGTGTGTGACCTTGTCCAAATCGCTTCAGCCCAAATTTTGAAAAGTGTCCACTCACCTGGGGTGCCTCAGGCGTAGGGTTACCACCTTTGAAAAGCAAAAAGAGGGTGCCCACCGCAACCCCAACCACACGGCAACTCCACACCTCCCCCACTTCAACAGCCACTTCTAGTCTCTAAAGAGAGAACATCATTTTCTTTCTTAAACGGTGGCAGTGGGAACACTGCAGCATCTTTAGCTGGACACGGAAACTTTTAACATTCGATACCTTGGTGTATTGTGGTGATAATGCAAATCTTTAGACCACTTTTAAAAAAAAAAAAAACCCAGCAGATTAAATTTTTTTTCTGGCAACTGGCAAATCCATAAAAATCTTGGTCACATCGGTCAAATATTGGCCAGGTAGTAACCCTACTCAAGTGGGGGGGCCCCAAGTTAAGATGCATGGGGCCTAATTGTCAGAGTTGCGGAGAACCTGCATTTTCAATTTTCCAAATTTAATGCTTCTGATAAGTAGGCCATTGATGTCTTTTTAGAATGCCCCAAACCTGAGGCATTCAAAAGCGTTATTGAAATGTATCATTTACATCATGGTGGTATATAAAGACCACAAGCAGGTTGAGGCTCACTGTGCAAAGTGTGATACAAACATAGAATAAAGGACAGTCCCTGCCCCAAACAACTTACTAGTGGACACTCATTAAGCTGGTTGCCCTTAGTGCTGTTGTCTGTTATCCATCTGTGGAAAAAGGTGGTGTTATTAATCAGTCACTTATATAGCACCACAGATGTAGGCTGTGTTACATAAAAGCTGCTGCAGCAGGCGTGGGCATATCTGAAGTAATTCACTGAGGACCTTGTAAAAATTGTTTTTAAAAAGGGTATTTAGCAGAAGATAAAGAACTGCATGTAAAATGAAACTCGACAGCTTGACAGCCCGTTTAACATAATGCTTACAGGGGGCATTTCAGGTCAGTTAAAACGGTATAAAATATGGTGCAAACCAGGTCAATCTGGCCAGAGTATTTGCATGAATACAAGATTTATTTCAAAATAAATGATTATAATGAAATAACCTGTAATATATCATTTATAAGCTTATTGATGTTTTTGGAACATTGTTCTCTCACCCCTGCTTCTTACCCCTCATTGCGAGTTTTAAGCAAGAAATGATCAAATGCCCTTCTTTTTCAGCACAATGTAGTTTGTACCCATGGGAACATACCAGAGTGACACACCTTTTTCTCTGCCTGGAAAATGTTCTATTTGCCTCTAAAATGGAACTACTTTACTTTCAAAAAGAAAAATGTAAATATCCTTTCTATATCTGCTTTAGCAGTTTGAAGGGTCTAAATGAGATATCTATAATGAGGGTCTAAATGAGTTGATGCGTCACATTTATTTTGTATAGTGAGGAGCTCTGAACAAATGCTCCAGATCCGAACAGCCCTGAACTTTGTTGTTTTGAAATCTGGATCAGAATTTTGTAGTGTCAATCCATCCCTAATTATTTTCAATAAAAGTTGCTTCTTTGTTTTGGTGTTTGTCCTTTAGAGGTCAATTAACTGGTCATTAACACAGTTCAATGACTAGCAAGGTCTGATACCACTAATGCTGTAGGTATATTTGCTTTCAGTGAAATCTGACATTTTGTAGACCTTGTGTAACCCCCCACACCTTTGGGTTGTGATGTTCTGTCCCATCTAGTGGCATTGAGACCACTTAGAGCGAGATTAATGAGTCTGCTCTGCCGCCTCAGCTAAGATCCAGTTGGCTTTTAGCTCATGCAATAGAGACCCATGCACTGAAGTCCCAGGTTCGATTCCGCCCGCCGATCACTGGGGTCTGTTGGTGTTACACTTGTATATGATAAAGGTATTCTCGAGAAGAGCTCTCCCTGACCAGGGAAGACCCTGGCACAGATGTAATGTACCTGATAGATCCCTGTGGAGAAATCTTGCTCTCACATCTGAGCTTGCCAGACAGCACTCTGTTAGTTGAGGAAATGGTCTCTAAAACCAGGAAACTTGACGTGGAGATGAAGAAAGCGAGAGAAATTCCTGCCAGAGAAAATCAACAATAAAAAATGTTCCTACCCAAGGTACAGGGCAGAGGGTCATCCAGATGATCCTAGACATGCCAGGCCACAGTCTGACAGAGTGATTCCATATTTTGGATAGCATGCATGCTTGCTCACATGAACAATAATACTAAATAGACTAACACCTGCACCTGCCACAGCCAGCTGAAATGAATATCTGAAATAGCATGTAGGCACCTTTTGGATAGATCTATAAAAGTTTAAAATAAAATAGAAAGGAGGGTGGGGGTTTTTTTGTGTGGATTTTTTTGTTTGAGCATTAGTAATTCAGGGCCAAATCTTGAGATGAGTTGAGCCACCCCTCTTTGTCTCTGAAGTCATAGGAAGTCTCAAATAATTGCACTTTACAGGATTTGTTCCTAACAGTGTTGAGGTGGGTTAGAAAACTAACTTCTTCTTTCAGAGTTTACCAGAGCTGTGTGTGGATGGGAGGAGCTTCTTTGGCTATTCCATGCAACCCCACCCCTGAACACACCTCAGCAGGACATCAAGTAAGAACATGTCTGAAGAAACCCAAAGTCAGAATTCCCATCACCAGAAGATATTTTCATTCTCTGAGGACATTAATCTAACAGATTCTGAAAGTTTCCTGTTAACCATTGCCACTTATTTTCTTGCCATAATGTTAGAAGCGTAAGACCAAGGTGTGTGTGTGTGGGTGAGGTTTTTTCTCCCCACTACGTTGCAATAACATGTAGCATTTTGAGGTATATTGCTTCTTTCAAAGCTGTATGAATTAGAGGCCAGCCCCTGTAAGAAGTTCTAACAGAAATTGGCTAGCGTTTCCAGGGAAGTGCTTGTTGTTGTACTTAAGTGTGGAGATTTTACCAGGTTTGGTGGTGGACCCAGTTTCCTTTTCCCAGGAATAGAAGGCAACCTCTGCTCCACAGATGGAATAATAAGATAGGAATGTTGTGAGCAGATCATCAGGAAACTTCCACTGGAGCCTGTTTCCATGGATTTTACTGCTAGATATGGGATGATCTGGGTCATGGTTTTAACTTTTAGGTCTCTCTTAGAACAAACATTCTTATATACTTGAAACCCAAATCATATAAAAACATACATCAACTGTTTTTGTTTTAGAGGTAAAATATTTATTGACTGAACAAAGGGAGAGGAGGGGAGAGGAGTTGATAGTGATGGGGGGGGGGGGGAATGGGGTGGGTTCTCCCCCCCCCCCCCCCCCCCCGGGGGCAAAGGCTGAGTAGAAGTAGAAATGAAATGAACACCTGGAACTAAGAATTGAAACACTGGACTGTCTTAATTGACGGAAGTTTGAAGAGGCAAGGTGAGCATTAATGAGTTTGTTTGTGCAACATGTTGGAAAAAGGGTGAGAAGCTGTATGTGTTAAATATTGCTTCTGAGAAAGCACCGAAACAGAAGGATGTGAGGCCAAATCCTAATCCAGTTGAAGTCAATGGCAAAATTTTCATTTATTTCAGTTGAACCAGGATTTGAGCTGGGCAAGTCACCAGAAGAGGCTCACTTGTATGAGGACATGTTTATAAACAAGTAAGAACTGTATTTTGTGGAAAAAGTAGTACCCATATACAGAGGCCCTGTGGTTTGGTGATTATAGCATAATTTATTATACCACTGTTTAGAATTCTCACATTAATATTGAGGTCAGTGGGAAGATAGAAGATTGTCTTAGTGGTTATGTGGCAGAGAGGAAATGTATCTCAGAACATTTGCTGGTTTTACAACTGCTTATCAGTTTTTTGTGGCAGATCCAGAAGGTATTTGTTTTTCCAAATTTGTCCTCAGAATATGAAAAGTTGACGTAGGTAAATGAAGGGTTATGGAACAAAGGGCCTCATTTACCACTCCATTAAATCATTTTTATGCTGGTATGACTTCAGTAGTGCATAAAACAGGAGTAATGGAGTGGTAAATGAGTCCCCAAATTTCTACAACATACTTGTTCTTTTCACACAAACTTTTGCCCACAATAAGCACTAGACCTATAAGAGTGTAATAGGACTATTTTTGAGACAGATGGCTGAACCACAAAGCTCAGAGACAGATCTGTAAATTAATCTTGTGTGAATTCAAGGCAGTTGGGATATGGGGATCCAGTTCAGGCTGAAATATTTTGTTAGTGCGATTTAAAAATTGAAGAAAGAAGAAAATAAAAAGTGAAATGCTGATGAACCCTTTAAGTTTTTTTTTTTTTCAGAGGGGCGGAGGGGAAGCAATTTCACTGTAACTGGGATTAGTTTGCCCATTGCTGTTCCTTGAAACAAATTCCAAATTGTTTCTCATCACTAGACAGTTGCATTGTGCTGGGGTGCATTGTTCAGAGATTCCAATATATAGGGAAATTTATGTAAATTTATGTCCCTTTCTCTTAAAAGTTTTATTATATGCTGAACAAAACTGAAAGATCCTTATAGCAGATTCATCTTACTTTGTGACTGGAATATACTATAGCAATTAGTAGCATATGGGATCTTGAAGAGCAAGTTTTGTGTTTTTGTTTTTATTATAAGGGGGCTCAGTTTATCCAAATACAGTGGAGAACATTGAGTTTACTTGGATATATGGGGGGCTGTATTTGTACAAAAAGGTGGGGGACTGCAATGCAAATAATGGATGCTGGGGGCCATAACCCAGCTATCGTTAATGAGGACCGAGGAGAGGTTAGATCAGATCATTTAATTAGTCATAAATAAAATATTCTAGTTGTAATATTCCAAATGCTCTCTTTGGATTCCAAGTCCTGTGTGTATGCCAAGGTGCTTTCATTTACAATTGCAGTCCTCTTCCAGTTAACAGACTGAGTTTACAGGTGCAAGAATAACACATCACTTGTTTTTAATCTTTCTTGTGATCAGAGGTTGGGGGCGGGGGAGGAGGAGGAGACTGAATTCACACCAGTGTGTTGAGATCTAACCCAAGAAGATGGTAGTGACTGAATTGTGAAATGTCATTATTTAAATTAATGAAATGATTTTAAGGTTTGGTTTTCTGTGAGTTTCTGTGGTTTCCTAAACATGCTAAATAGATAAAATGTGAGATGTCTCCACTTTTACAAGGACAGACTTGTCCAGCTCATTAACAAATTAATTACAGCATCTTTAAAATGCACTATTGATATTAGTGCGTGAAAGAGGTCTGACTATATCTCCACTGGATGTCAGTAAAAGTCAAGGGACAGAAAACAAGGTGCTGCATGTCAAGTCTATTAATCTCAATTACGTAGAAATGTCAGTTACAGACTAACCAAAGCCTGTAGAAGTATTGTACGAACTACTCAAAGTATGGGGTAGCGAACACTGCTCAAGTCATCTCTATGTGAGTTGAACTTTATTTTAAAATAGAATAAATGTGGAGGATTTTTCAGATTGCAGCCAATGGTGGATTGCAAAAAAAATCCAACTTCCTCTCAAAATTTTACAGTAATTTTTAAAAGGTGAATTGGAAAACTTGTTTGAAAGATACCAAAAGAAATAGCAGGTCTGGCTGTTTAACATGGCAATTAAGTGTATGTTAGCAAAATTCTTGCCCGAAGACACTGAGAAATTTAAGCAATGGGTTACCTGGCTGAGTGGCACAGCACATACTATATATAAATTAAAATTAGAAGGGGAAAATCTATATTTATGGCACTTGTGATGTCGCTCAGACTGTCAGACACATGGAAGCCTGCTGCTCAGAGGTCTCAGGATCTGAGAACTTAAATTCATTGTGGTAGATCACGGGGTACTCTAGGTTATCTGGCAGGGCAACCCATCACTCACTAACTTTTTTTAAGTGTTAAACTGGGTCCCTTCTAGGTGCCAAGTGGAATTTCAAATCCAGTTAGCTAACTGGATTATTTTTAAAATAAACTTTTCCTAATGAAGACAAGGTCTTAAAGGTGTGGTACCTATCTCAAATTCCTGTCCAAAAAATCATAGTTGTATAGAACTAGATTAAATCTAGCACAGGAGAAGCAAATTGTACATCCTTGCATCAGCAAAGTTCCTTAAACACACACACACACACACCCCGTGCATGGGGGGTGGGAGGTTCTTTTGGGGGCTTTCCATGAGGAAAGGCAGTTTAATTTGCTGTTGGGTTTATAGGAAACCCATCACCAGACTCTGCTGAAGGGATGTGCTAAATGAGTGTATACACTGGCCACACGGGTTTTCCAGACAGCGTCACTCTGTTTTTTGGGTGATAGTGACCGAGCCCCTGGAGTCCTCTCAGTTCAGGCCCGCTGACAGCAATTCCAGGCCCCAGGGCAGAACAGTCAATGGGCCCCCATGCACGCACAAGCCGCGTCCGCGCGGCCATGGTCTGCCTGACATTTGGGCGGTGCTGCCGGCTGTGCTGGCTGGCGCCCAGCGAGCTGCCGGCATGGCCAGGGCTTCCACATGCCCGCCTGGTAGGGTTACCAACTGTCTAATTGCGCAAACCCGAAGACCCTTCCCTGAGACCACCCCCCTCTCCCACCCCTTCTCCAAGGCCCTGCTCACTCTATCTCCCTCCCTCTGTCACTCGCTTTCCCCCGCCCTCACTCACTTTCACCCGGCTGGGGCGGGGGTGCGGGTTGCAGGCTCTGGGTGGGAATTTGGATGTGGGCTGTAGGCTGGGTCAGGGGGTTGGGGTGCAGGAAGAGGTCAGGGGGTTGGTGCTTATCTCGGACGGCTCCTGAAAGCAACCAGCACACCCCTCTGGCAGCGGCTCCTCGGCGGGGGGCCCAGGGCGTCTCCATGTGCCGCTGCCCGCAGGCAGCACCCCCACAGCTTCCATTGGCCGCAGTTCCCGGCCAATGGGAGTTGTGGAGTCGGCATTCGGGGCGGGGCAGCATGCAGAGACCCTGCTGTGCTGCTGGTGGTGGTGAGGGGCCCCCAGGCCCTTTTAAATCACCCAGGCCTCTGGGCAATTGCCCCCTTTGTCCCCCCTGTTGGCGGGCTTGTCTCTGTTGTAAGAAGGCTGCAGCCTGTCAACAAGTGGCTTCATCCCATGCACCATTTCATGGCCTCAGGGGCCCTGTGAGTACCCCGTCATCTCAGTTTACCCTCTTGGTTCCTCAGTGAATTAAAAGTATTTACAAGTCCAATCACACCAGCTCTCCTTTGGGTCTGGTTCATTAACTTAAAGTTCAAAAATAAACAGGAAAGTCTTCCCTGCAGCCTTCAACTGGGCGCAGCCCCTGGTCTGGGCAGGGTCCTTCCTGCTTTAATAGGCCTGACCCAGCCCTTCATAGCTGGAGTAGCTCTCCTGTCTCCCACTCTCTGCAGTCTCTTTACACCCTCCTGAGCTCCTCCCCCGCCACCCGCTTTGCAGCTTCCTGCTTCCCTTTATAGGGGAATCTAGTCCCATACCTAGCTGGTTCTAATTAAACCCCACACCTCATCCCAGGTGTGGCAGGCAGGACAGGCTGGCTCTAGGTCACCAGGCCATAAGGGGGCAGGACACGCAGTTACACAGCCCCTCTTCCAGGACCTGCATCTACATTGGGGTGAATTTAGCCCAGAGATTGAGCAACATATATGGTAGGCTTAAGTGTGAGACTGTGACTGTGACCGTATCAGTAGGTGCATGTTCTGTAAAGTACACTCATAAACTGAGTGAAGCAACTTCGTGAAAGCATTTGACTCCTGATGAGAATGACAGACTCCCAGAGGCTGATTAACATGTCAGTGATTCATCTAATGATTTAATCCTCTTTGTGTTTTACAGTAACTTCACTAATGAAATTTACTGTCATAAAATTTCTACACTTAAAAATTCTTTTGTTTCTTTTTCAAAGTAGATATGCAAAACTTTAGATGACCCGTACTGTTAGGGCCTGATTCAAAAGCTATTGAAGTCAATTGGAAGCTTCCATTGACTTCAGCAACCTTTGGATCAGGCCCTTAATGTCTGAAGGACTCTTAATTGATATGTAACTTTGCAGTTGTACTGCATTGTGGTAGTCAGCTGGTAGCATCCATGATATCATCATTAAGGTTGCAAAACAGTTTAAATTACAGCCTCTTGCCTTCACCTTCTGAAACTTTCACTGCTTGGTGTGAAAACATTCAAAGTTGACCTCTTCCTAGGAAGATTTTTTTCTCTTAGAAAATGTTGAGGAAAATCCCTTAGCTACTTACTATTTGGCAAGGATGAAAACATAAAATATATTTTTAAATGTGTATTATTTACTAGTACTGGAAAAGTGCATTAAAAAACATACCGCTGTAAAGTATTACAATCCTATCTGAAGTCCCAAGTGTTAGTTTTTTGGTTTGCTTAATTAACATATAGACAAGGTTTTATTTTACAGCAAAATATGTTTCCAGTTTTAGTGCTTGAAATACATAAGATATACAGCATGGCCAAGTCACCATTGCTGGGTCAACCTTAATTTTGGAATTTCCAGAGTTCTTAGAGCTCTAATTTTGCATTAGCACTCTTTCAATGTAACAGCAGTAAAATAGTCTATATATGATTGAGTTTGTATTTTCTAGTATATTTCAGAGTAGCGCATCCAGTAATGCAGTGTGAGCCAGCGTGCACACCCAGCTGCCGAGGATGGGGGGGAAAAAAGTCCCATCTACACTCTTCATAGCTCTTTCCTCAGGGCTTGCATTATCTCCAAAAACACACCCTCTAAGACTAAACAAAACAACTCAAATTATTGGGTAACAACACTGGCACCTTTCGAGCACCAGCTAGCTAGATGGGGAGACAACACAGCCTTCTCCTATGGTAGACTCCTTTTCACCAGCCTCCCATTTCCTTTTATACCCCACCCAGATCAGCTGCACAAACCACAACTTAAGGTCTTTATGTCTGATGCACCACTATGATGTAAATTTGGATGTCCAATAAGGAGTTGTGGTTAACAGACATCGAACGCATGTCTGGTAAACAAGCCTAGGATCAGCACTGTGTATTGTTTATACAGAGACATAGGCACTATGCACATCTCATAAGTAAAACAGTACAAAACACACAAAGACAAAGTTCCTGCTGTGAAGAGCTTGTTGTCAGTATAAGCTGAGTAGGAGGAGATGACGGACAATGGGAGGTTGATGGGGAAAGATGAATTGTGAAGCATGGAATAACTTTGACAAGTCACACATTACATTTAAGGATATGATTTAGTCATGGAGGTCATTGATTCTGCGACTTTTTAATGAACCTCTGACTGCTTCAGCCCCTGTGGCTGGAGCTGTCAGGCCTTCCTTCCATCCTTACCTCGCAAGGCTCAGGCTTCAGTCCCCCTCCTTCCCCCCCCCCCCCCCCCGCCCCTGCTATTTTTATAAAAGTCAAGGACCGGTCGTGGGCCTCATGAATTTTTGTTTATTGCCCGCGACTTGTCCATGACTCTTACTAAGAATAACCCTGACAAAATCTTAACCTTGACTATGTTTTTAGTATACATAATCCTGCTTAATATGTATAACTGTACAGTTCAGAGTATGGAAATATTGTCAAGTGCATTTAAGAGAGGATTTTGCGTTTAGTTGTCCATTGAAACACTATATGTTTTTAACCAAGTAGTATAATCTTGCTAATATGCAATATGTTACTGCAAAGTGATCAAACCATTATATGTAATATCACTTGTTTACAACATAATACAATGGCTTGTAGCTCCTCAAATTGTTTAACTTTTATTGTTCACATCCCTCCTTCAAGCTCATCTGAAGCAATAAGAGATTAAAAGAAGCTCTTGTTAGAATGAACAGATGAGAGTTTTTGTGTTTAAAAAAAAATGTCAATTTTAGTTTTCTGCAACCCAAAGATAAAGACATCTTCACTTTAAAATTATTTTAAAAATGAGAACTTGAACTAATTCATTAATAAATGGTGAAGTACTAATAGTTTGCTGGATACGCTTTTTGAAAGCATCTGTATGGTGATCCCAGTCATTTGGAGGAAATGTTCACCTT
This sequence comes from Terrapene triunguis, assembly GCF_002925995.2. Classification (NCBI taxonomy): domain Eukaryota; kingdom Metazoa; phylum Chordata; order Testudines; family Emydidae; genus Terrapene; species Terrapene triunguis. The sequence continues at coordinate 29,360,934 of NW_020664436.1, forward strand.
TTTAGAAGAGGGCTTGTTGTTCTTGGTGGTCTTTATAATAAGCTTCATAGTAATGGGCAATTCCTATGGACTTCAATGGAAATTTCATCCTCTTACACCAGGGTTGAATTTGGTCCAGCATGATGATGGTGATGATTCTATTGGGGTAGCACCTAAAGACCCCAATTGGGACCTCACTGTGCATACACCTAATACGAAGATGGTCCTTGCCCCCAAACGGCTTACAACCTAATGTTATGTTTACACTATGAGCTAGGGGTGTAATTCCCCTGCTTGTGTACACAAACCTGTGCTAGCTCTCACTGAGCTAGTGTGTGTAAGTAACTATGTAATTGCAAGTGTCAGAGGGGTAGCCGTGTTGGTCTGGATCTGTAAAAAGCAACAGAGTCCTGTGGCACCTTATAGACTAACAGACGTATTGGAGCATAAGCTTTCGTGGGTGAATACCCACTTTGTCAGACGCATGACGAAGTGGGTATTCACTCACGAAAACTTATGCTCCAATACGTCTGTTAGTCTATAAGGTGCCACAGGACTCTTTGTCGCTATGTAATTGCAGTAACACTTGTAGTAGCAGCGGAGGCAGGGCTGACCTGTGCCGAATATAAACCTGCCTGAAACTGGTGGATATGTGCTCTGCACAGCTCAGCGATTCCTCTGCTGTCACTATCCATGCAACTGCTATTTGTACTTGTGCTAGCTCAGGGGTTCTCAAACTGGGGATCGGGACCCCTCAGGGGATTGCGAGGTTATTAAATGGGGGGGGGGTCGCAAACAGTCAACCTCCAATCCAAACACCCTCCAGCATTTATAATGGTGGTAAATATATTAAAAAGTGATTTTTAATTTATAAGAGGGGTCACACTCAGGGGCTTGCTGTGTGAAAGGGGTCGCCAGTAAAAAAAGTTTGAGAGCCACTGTGCTAGCTCAATACGAGCTAGTGCTAGTATATGTGTGCAAGCAGGGGAATCACAGACGTAGCTTGTAGTGTAGATGTAGCCTGAGTTATAAAGAACTCTTTAAAATTGTTCTTCTTATTGGCTTTTAAAATAGTGTTTTTCCCTCTAACCCCACAGCATGCTAATAGTGTAATATTTGAGTATAATATGAGGCTATAATATTATCACAGCCTATTATAAAAGGTGTAGGGAGGGATGAACACCTGGATATTTGCATTTGGATGGTATTCTTATTTGGAGGGTCTCTTGTTAAGATGCTATTTGGGAATGCTCAGAGTTGTAAATTTACAATGGAAACAATATGGAGAAAATATGAAGTATGATAGAGCAGGAGGTGAGGGCATCATTGTGAAAAGAGCAAGAACAATGGAGAATTTTGAGACTTTTATTTACTGCGGGTATCTTCCTGGGGAGCATAACTAAGATATGGAAGGGCTTGGGAACTACAGTGACCGACATCAGCACAGAACTCTGAAATAAACAGCTCCTGCAAAGCAGGGCGCACAAGTAGGAAGTGGAAAAGTTAAGATGAGTAACACTGCATTTGGCAGCAAAAGTTTATCACTAGCAGCAGCAGCATAGATATGGGGAATGGCAGCAGCACAATAGCAAGCAGATAGGATAAAAGTCTTTTGTTTTCTTTTCCTAATTTTACATTGCTTGTAGGTGTGGAGATTTCACAACATTGAGTTTTCCGGAACTGAGAGCAACTGTGCTTCCAGTCCACACCCAAACAAGTGAAGCATACTGCAGAATAGATGACGAAACTCAATCCAGTCGCTAATTGGGGGAAATGTTTTCTTGAGATTTAGAAATCTGTTTCAAACATCTAATTCTGTTTTGGTGCTTGTACTTTCAAGTATCTGGCAGTTGAGTATTTTCCAATCCATATTTGGGAATAGGTGGTTTGTTGAATAAGGCTAATACTCATGCTGTTTGGGAAATGTATTAGTTGGCTCACCCATATCTAATAGTATAAAACTAGCAGATATTTTAAATAATTTCCAACTCTCTTCTGACAGCTCAAGATGGAGCAACAAATTACACAAACTACCTAGGGATAGCTCATATAGAGCAAATGAAATACTCTGCACCTTTTATTTTAAAAATGATATTTTAGTTACACTATGCCTCATCTAATGTCCTGGGTTTAAAATATCACAGTTTCTTTTTAGCTGTGCAATGAACCTAGTAACTATCTGAGGCTATGCTACCCAATTGTTGAGACAAAGCTCTGAACAGAAATCAGCCATTATGTTGTCCACCATTCTCTGACATTGTAAACCACTCAAACTTTGCTGTCGTGTTTCCTGCAATGTTACTAATCTCTGTGGGCGTGGCTTCAGAGCTTAGTTAGCTGAGTAGTATTCTCGCTCTCCATTGGAGATATTTAGTAGAGATGGTCCCAAATTAGGATACCGGATGCAACCACCTAGAACTTTGGATCCAAATGTCTTCCTTTCAGGCCAGCTCTCTAATATGGACCCTAAATGGAAGGGTGGGTCAGGGTTGCTTTGGGGTAGTTAAACTCAGACCCAAACTAAAAACTGAAGATCTATCTCTAACACAGTCATAGACCATAATGGAATCCTGGGTTAACAGCCTCCAAACCGGGCACCTTTCCCATGCACTACGTTCAATTTGTGGGGAGAAGTTAAACAGAAGAACCCTCCATGATCACGTGCTAAGGTAAATAAATACCCAAAGTTTCATTTGCTACCCTCCTCTGGTATTTTACAAATGCACCATACAGTATAAATCCAACAACTGATGAAATACCGCAGCAATGTGAAGCAATTCCTTTTGAGAAGGTAGCACATTTAGGGGTTAATCCTGCAGGGCCCTGAGCATTTCTGTGTGCTGCTGAGCACCCACAATTCCTCACTGACATAAGTGGGTCCTCAGTGCCTTGCAGAAATGCTTAGCACGCTTCAGGATGAGTCCTCTAGTGCCCTTTTTTATTTCTTAGAATGCTAAGAGTAAATAGACTAGTTTTAAAGAACATAAAAGATAGGTCCTGGAAATAAGTTTGATAAACTTATTTTCTGGTAAAATATTGATTTATGAAGCTGGGCAAAATTTTCTGAATTGGGAGTGTTGGAAAAGTTTGTTAAATTCAATTTGGGGGGGTGGTTGTTTTTTTTTTTTTTTTTTTTTTTGGTAAAAAATGTTCGTTTCTCAACCAACTACAGAGCTTGATGAATCTTTTCTTCTAATTTTGAAAAATCCGTAAAATTTGCAAATACTCCCTACAACATTTTAACTGGTTTCTCAACCAGCGGTGTTAATTAACTTTGTATTCTAGTAGCACTGAGCCATCCCGGTTGAGACTGGAGTCCTGTTGTGCGAGGCATTGTACATATAGTAAGAGACACACAGTCTGCCCTGATGAGCTTACAACTGCAGTAGACAAGGCCGTGTGGAAGAAGGGAAGTACACCTCTACCCCGATAGAACGCTGTCCTCGGGAGCCAAAAAATCTTACCGCGTTATAGGTGAAACCGCGTTATATTGAACTTGCTTTGATCCACCGGAGTGCGCAGCCCCGCGCCCCGGAGCACTGCTTTACCGCGTTATATCCGAATTCATGTTATATCGGGTCACATTATATCAGGGTAGAGGTGTATAATCATCCTCCTTTTCCACATGGGGTAACTGATATACAGAGAGATGCAAGGGGGAGATTGCAAAGGCACAAGTGATAGTGAGGCATCTAACTCCCCCAAGGGACTTGTCCCAGCTTCCAAAGTCACTCTATGGCAGACCCAAGAATTGACCTCAGATTTCCTGAAGGTAGTCTACTTTCCAAGCACCGCAGCAGCACAGCTGCTGCACTGCTGTTGTGTAGAGACTTGCTACAGTGATGGCAGTCACTGGAGTAAATCCATCTCTTTGAGAGGTGGTAGCTATGTAGGGTTGCCAGGTGTCTGGCTTTTGACTGGAAAGTCCAGTTTTAAGGGGACCTGTACAGTCTCCGGTCAGAAGTATTGACCAGATACCAAAAGTCCAGTTATCGCAATCCCGTTGTCATGCCAGCCCCAGGCCCCTTTAATCACCGAGCGCTGGCCCCAGAGATGGGGAGGGTCAGAGCTGGTGGTGCCCTAACTGCTAGTCCCAGACAGGTGGGGGAGGGACACCACCACCTCCCCCAGCTTCAGGAAGCTCCCCCCACACTTCCTGCCTTCATCGCTCCCTTTGGCTCAAAACTGCTGCTGGACGGAGCAGGAGAGAGACAGTCCCCTTCAGCATCAAAAATTTTGACCATAGCTGTGTGTAGTGTCCAGTTTGGAGAAATTGGAAAGTTGGCAATCTATAGCTATGCTGACAGAAGAATTCTTCCATCAACCTAGCAGTTTCCACACCAGGGTTAGGTCAACCGAACTACATTGCACAGAGTGTAAAATTTTTCACAGCCCTAAGTTTTGGGTATAGACCAACCCTCAATCTGCCATCCGCTTTCACCTGATGTTAACACTCATCGTTTTAAGGGCTGTCTTCCTGATGCATATAGGTGCAGAATTGAACGTTTCTATCCATAACAAAGAAAGAGCTGTAATAACTCTATCCTTCTACTCATCTTTCTGTTCTGTATAGTAAAGGCCATTTTTTAAATGGAAACTTTGTTTTTACTAGTCTAGCAGCACAAATTGTGTTTCTGGTAGCTTCATGGGTATTTTGTGCCTGGGAAAAGTCCAAGAAAAACATTTAATTTTTTTTGTTTTCTTCTGATGACTTTTTATAAAGTTGATAAATAGGAAAAAAAATCTGCCTGTTGCCATAATAATGGATGATGAGGGCATAATGTTAAGCCAGTTGCTAAGGAAGTGTTGGTTACTACTGTTATGTAATTCTGATTGCAATGGCCAATACTAGAATAGGAAGGAGAACTTTTAGGGACAATTACTTTGGAGAGGTTGCTTAAGTCTAACCACTATTCGGCATAACAATGTTGATTTTTATATAGTACCTTTTTGTTATGGCAACAGATCAGGTCTCTGAAATGTCTAATCTTGTTTCCTCCATTGACCTTGTTTTTGATTAATGTGATTAAATTTTGTGGGAAAATTGCTTCACTCTGTTTGCTAGAAATGTGTAAAGACAAATTCAACTATAAATGTGCAGCATGGCAGAGGATATAGAATTATCACAATATTTGTATGTACACTGAATTATGTTTGTTTTTTTAAGGCAGTATTTTACAATAATCACCTAAGATAACACCTCTTGCAACAGAAGAGCTGTCAACTTTGATCCTTGGCTGCATTGGGACTGCTTCAGAGATTCACTCAACATATGGGGGTACTCCAGTGTTGTAGAGTTAGTATAATGGCTACTATGCCACTTCCTGCCTGTGGCTGGAACTCCCTTCACCCCAGCAATCCCTAGCAGCCCTTTAAGCCCCCTGGAGCTGTTAGCCCCTGATCTAATTTAGAGCAGCCTTCAGACATCTCTAGCTTATGCCAGTGCACTGCCTGACTCAGGGTTAAGAGAGGCAAGTACACTGTTGTAAGCTAGAGATGCCTGAACCATCTTTATGTGCACACGCCCCTCTTGAGTTGTGCTGTGTGCTCCTTGACTGCAGCTGGGGAATAGGGCCGTAGTGTGTTGAGCCATTACAGTAGATTACAATAGTGGTTCACAAATAAATTATAGTACAGATTGTCAGTGTCTAAGTTTATTTTACAATCAAAATGAACAGTTACATCATAATTGAAATATTTCCATATCTGCTCTTCAAGTACTATGGGGCACTGGCTGGCACCGGGGCTTCATAATAAGGTAAGGAGTCAGGATTCTTTCCCTATAGACCAGCTCCATCCTAGGTTAGCATCTACTGAAAACCATTAATATCAAGTTGCTCTGAAATCATTTTGGTGACTTTAGTCCAGTTTCCAGTGCACTATGGTCAATATCACAAAAGCATGAACACAGCAGGCTCTCACTGGCAGTCTCATTAGAGGGGCCAAGGATTGGATGAATAAAACAATTCACCCCCATTGAATTGATCCTTCTGAGTCAGGGTTAAGGCACACTGGCAGGGCAGCCTGTATTGCCATTACCTGTATTGTACCTTTACTTTGCAGAGTGCTTCAGACTCTTGAACTGGCAGTCTGCCAACCTTGAGAACCAACTAAGTTTTGATATTAGTTATGTATAGCACCAAAGGTATTTGTGGCACTTAGTGCCAGCCCTGAGAAGCATTCGGTCAAGGTTAGATGTAATATAATATGGCTCATGGGGTGGAGACCTAAAGAGGGGAGGTTTGCAGAAAGTAGGGTCATGAGGTTGCTTGCATAAGCCAGGCCTGTGTTGTGCTAGTTTTTTACTTCAGGGATTTTAAAATTTTCTTATTAGGCTGATGTGACTCATTGCTGGTGAGGTTGTGGAAAGGAGTAGGTTTTGAAGCGGAGGATGTAAAGGAGGAGAGAGAACAGAAACTGTTTTTCAGGTTCATGGAAGATATTCTGGAAGGTTTTGGAGCAATATAAATGACAAACTACAAACGTTAATTCCATTTCCAGCATTGTATTTTTGATATTGCCAACCACTCAAACTTTGCTTTCTTTGTCTCTCATCACCGCCCTCCGCCCCTTGTGGGAGTTATGGCTTTGTAAGTTTTTGCAGATTTGTTGTTGTTCTACATCGGAGATTTTTTAACTTTCCTTTGGGATTTTTTTTGTCGGTACGTTGCCTGCAGATGGAGAAATCTTACAGGATCTTACACCAATTTGCTACTGGTTAGATTTTGCCTATAGGCACAACCCCAAAAGGGGTGGTTCACAAGCTGCATTGCCTAGAAGGATCTATGACTTAGAGGAGGGGTGAATAATTTACTTTAGCCCTTGAAAGAGTGCATCATATTCCCCTGTTCCTTCCACTATGTGTGCCCAGCCAGATGCGCTGGTTGGCATGTGGGGGGCAGCATAAAGGCGCCTCCCACTTTTTCTCTCCCCATCCTCTTCCTGCTTACTTGCTCATAGTTGGGAGCATTGGCCTTGTAGTGCGTGTGCTATACCCGTGGCCTGGTCCCAAGATCTGAATAGCCCTTTTTCATCTATGCAAAGAGGTGTGGGGCTCATTCCCCTGCATGGCTGCCTTAGTGTTGGCAACAATCTAGCCTTTAGTCTATTTCTTGCATCAGAGAGTGATCTGCAACAAGTCATTGTTCTATCTCATGCTGACCTTGTAGCTTGTGATGAACCAAGATCCACTCAAACAGAAACTGAATAGCCACTGTTGGAAAAATAGCTTTCAGATATTTGAAAGAATAAATAAAAGCACAGTGACTTTTTAGGAGAGTGTATGGAATAGAGCGTAGTCAGCATGAATTCAGGCCCATTCAGAGATTAAATTTAAGAAATGAAGTTGTATCTGCTGAAAGGTAATCATGGGCCTTCAATACAAAACTTTCATCCATCCCTGGTTCTCAAAAGGGTGAAGAGAACAGTCAGTAAGTAGAACTATCTGGTACCCATGAAGCACTGAGTTGCTAAGATTGTGACTTCAGAGGTAGTTTCTGCTCATCATCTTCTGTCCTCTCCTCTCTTCCCCGTTCCCCACTTCATCCCTCTTCTTCTCATATTCCTGAGCAGGTGAACAGGAATGGCAAACAGTGGAGTTTCTGAAGGAGTTTACAGGAGGGAGCATGTGAGACTTTCGTTCAAAGTAGAGTTCTACGCGCAATCCTGTGACAGCCAGCAATAGAACAGTAGTCACAACCTGCAATGGATGTGCCATATTTTGTGTGCTGCCTGAAGCCAGAAGGGACTTCCTGTGCATGAATTATAAGATGGTGGCTGTGCTGGAAGAAAAGATTAATGATGTGGAAGGGCAAGTACAGACATGACAGTTTATCAGAGAGTTTGAGAGGAGCTCTTGGACAGCCAGGTTCAGCAAGTATCACCCCAGATTCAAGGAAAAAAGGAATCGGTCAGGAGGAACCAGAGACAGAGTGGATCCCAGAGAAGAGTCTTGGCAGTTTGTAACCAGAGGCAAAAGGACTAGACCGCATTCTACACAGCTAGAGGCAAACAAGAATGGGCAGGCTGAAACTACTGGAGAGAAGTGGACCAGGAGGAATTCAACAGAGCTAGAAGTATCCAGTCACTATCATGTGCTCAGTGTGGAAACCTCCAGAAAACATGTCTGAAGAACCAGCTGGTTGAACAGAATGGAGAGCTGTATGGGACATAGCTGAGAATGCCCAACTCATAGCGGTATGCCCCCATAGCTTCTCAGCCCAACCCACAAGACAATCAGTTATGCCTGCAAAGATATCTCCAGCCATCCAGCAAAGACAGGTAATCCTTGGTGGGGATTCTGTACTGGAAAGAACATTTTGCAAGGGACAGGTGGACAACAGAGTAACATGCACTCTTCCTGAAGCCAAAGCATGAGATGTGACTAAGATTGGATAGGCTTCTGAGGCCGGCAAGGATCCACTGGTGATAGTGCATATCTGCACTATCAGAGACTCTGCTGCTCAGGATACCTCACAGATAACATGACTTCAGAGAACTCAGGAGTGTGCTGAAAAGAGGAATGTTCAAGTGATGGTCTCTGAGATCCTTCCTATCCCATGAGTGAAGGAAGATGGAAGGCTGAAGATTCTAGAGGTGAATCACTGCCAGGGTAAATGGTGTAGGGTAGAAGGGTTTTAGTTTTGTGGAACGTTGGCCCACCTTCTGTGGGGAAATGGGCCATCTCAGTAGAAGGAGAACTAGTCTTCTAAGGAACAATATGCCTAGACTAGTCAGGAGGATGTTAAACTAACAACAAAAAGGGAGGGTGACCAGGGGAAACAAATGAGCATTCATTTAGCACAAAATCAAGATGTAGAGAACCAAATTAATCAAGGCACCAATGCTAAGAGTTCTGCGTGGTAAACAAAAGGAATTGGAATTATTCATTTAAGAGCATAAATTCAACCTGGCTGGTATTACTGAGCTCTAGTGAGAGGAGTCACATGATTGGAATATTAAAATAAATGGTTATAACCTATTTAGGAAGGATTGAATGGGCAAAAGGGGCGTGGCACTCAGTCAGAAAAGGCATTACCTGTTTCCAAGTCACTGATAACTCAGAAGAGAATGTTCTTGAATGCTTATGGATCAGTGATCTAACGATAAAGTGCACAAGATGGGGCACTAGTTGGTGTGCTACAGACCACAAAGTCTCACTAGGGAACAGGATGTCTGGCTCCTGAAGCACCTATCTATAGTGTGAATGAATGAAAGCTATGTTATCATGAGGGACTTTAGATTGAGTGGCATCTGCAAATTTTTGACAGGGTAATTGTGGATTTTCCGTCACTGGAAACTTTAAAATCAAGAGCGGATGAGTTTCTAAAAGATATAGTCTAGCTAAACTACAGGTAGTGGACTTGAAGCAGGAATTAATTCAAGGAAATCCCATGGCCTGTGTTATGCACTAGGTTATCACAGTAGTCCCTTCTGGCCTTAACATCTATGAAAGCAGCTCTAACCACAGCTTAACTGTTCAGTGCACTGTAGCCATCTGGTGTATCTGTGACTCTGCTCTCAAAAGTTAAAATATTTTAAAAGTGTTTTAAGGTTGATACCAGAGATTTCTAATGATTTGAAGGCATCACGGCATTCTCTTTGGGTTTCTTGTATATTAAATTATTAATTTTGAAAGACCATGGAAATTCCACATTAACTCTACCTTGTAGTGATGCTATGAAGGGGGAGAAATGAAGGGGTCTGTGAAAATGAGTTTAATTTATTCTGGGACCACAAAAACTAAAGTCTTAATCATATGATTATTGCCTGGTGTCACTATAGGGCAGATTTAAGGTTGTTTGGGTGCTCAACTGTGCATTTCTGGCCTTAGCATGTTTGGATTTCTTTTAAGTGTAACCTTATGTCTGGGTTTCTTGGGTGTATAAGGCTTGGTTTTGGGATACTTACAACCACCCTGTAATGTTTTTTTACCCTTACAGTTGGGAGTATGTGTCAGTAACCTAATTTTAATTCAGCTTTGAATTAAGGTTAACCTAATCCATTTTAATGTTTTTTTTCTTTTGGAATAATTAACTAGGCTGCACATCCTCTCATACTGCCCTAAGCATGACAGAGCACAGCCTGGAAGCAAAGTGGGCAGGGCAAACGGAGAATGTAGGGAGGCCAGACAGTCGCTCCGGCTGCTACCCTATGTTCAGTAGTTGGTTCGAGGATAGTGCAGCAGTGGAAGTACAGCCAATGAAATATTGTAGCCCTTGACCTGGAGTAGTGCACTTACACAGTGTCAAGCCCATGGCAGAATGCAGCGAGCTAGTTGTCTGAGAAGTCACAATAGCTATACTGAGGCTTATATGGTACAAACCAGGATAAATGACAGTATGACAATGAATTTATATCACCGCAAATGTAAAGGAAACTCAAGAGTTCTTTACTAGATGGGTCTGCAGCCTGCATACAGGTATGCTGTAGAGCAGAAAGCCCGCTCTGCAAAGAATTGCTCTTCAATCCCTGTTTTGTTAAAGCATGAGGCACAAAAGCCACCTCAGCTACTTATATGTGGTATGGGTTAAGAGCGGAGCCTTTGTAACAGTTTAACCCTGATTCAGCAAAGCATTTAGACACAGATTTCAACTACTCACATGCTTAAGGTTAAGTACATGCTTAAGTGCTTTGCTGGATTATGACCTAGGTACAGTATGTGGTAGACCTGGCCCTAGATTCAAATACACTGCATGCCCTTTCCCCACCAAAGATCAGGTATATGCTGATGGAAGTACATGCCATGTCTTTTGGGGTACTACTTGCACTGCTATGGAGGGGTCCAGCTTGACTGGATTCTAAAGGTTAGTTGTCATGTCCCTTTTAAATGGGTGGGATGTAACTACACATTGCTGGCAGTGAGGGCCTTCCCAGCCTTTCCCTTGCAATGCTGTACCTACAGCTTCTGTCTGCCACAGGGTTTCCTACAGGAGCATGCATGCAGCTGGGACATCTGAGTATGCACTAGTTGCTCTGCTTTCTAGACTAGTGCTTTCGCTTGGTTTGAAAGAAAATGTTTAGGAGTGTTTGAAAACTACCGAGTATGTTAAATAGAATGGTGGCGTTTTCCTTGGGAGATGCACCTAATGCAGGTGTGTAGCTGAGGAAGTGCACACTTTCTGAGCCTGGTTAAGTTGTAGCAGTCCTGTTGTCTTCCCTCATTGTGGTGATTTGTTATTTACTTTCTGCAGTTTCAGCTATTACTCTAAAGCCTTAAAGTGAAGTATGGGGTTTGAACCCACCTTAGGCCAAGTCACGCTTGTCCTCTTTATGTCAATACTTTTGCTGACTTCACTAGGTCATCTGTCTTAAACAAGCCAGCTTTGGCTTTCAGATAGTGTAGTGGCAGGCACTCACCTCTGGAGTGCCCCCGGGAATGGCAGTTATATCTCTGCCTCAGTTTCCCCTACTGAGCTTTTAGTAAGTTCAGTGACTGTGTACAGTGAACAGTGCCCCTTCAGGGGTCTGATTTATTTAATCAACTGCCAGACATGGTACATATATAAACCGCCTTCTGCTGCAGGTCTCCAGACTTCTCCACAGCCTGGAGCTCTGCAGTCACCCAGAGTTAGTGGGGAGTCTCTCTCAGGCCCCCTTTTCCTGGAGAGCTTCATAGTCTGTCTCCTCTAAAGCTTTCTCTCTTTGTATTCTGGGGGCTGTTCCTCTCTCTGGGAGCCTCTGCTCTCCAAGGAGACACCACTGGGAGTAGTTTTCTCTCCAGCTCTCCTGAAGCTCCTAGGGCTCGAGCTCCTCATCTGTGTTCTGGGCTCCTGTCTGAGCCCTCGTAACCCTTTAGAATGCCCGGGTGTTCCTTAATTAATTAACGACTGCCCAGCTTACTTATGCAATTAATTATCCACAGCGGGGATCTGAGTTGACTTTGCTCCTTAGTGGAGCCTGTCACAGGGAGGCTGGGTGCCTGACCCCTCAGAGGGCCAGCCCCCATGATAGGTGGGTTAAAGCTGCTTAAGACAAATGAAGACTGGGGATAATTTTAAATTGGAAAAATCTCCCACTCACAGTGTTGCTTGGGGGTGGGGGGAGAGTGCCAATGTCCTAGAAGACTGGACAGGATACAGGAGGAGTATTTTCTACCTTTTTAAGTATTCAACTTAAGAAATAATTAAAGATATAGACACAAATAGGTATGGAAATGCACACTTAGCCTGCTGTGCTAATAGACACTAGTCAATCTTTTATTGACTCATGCCTGTTAAATCTTCAAGTGCTCTGTTTGCCAACTATGTTGATAGGCACAAGTTGACTGAATGTCCTTGTTATAAAGCTGGGAACTTTGTTTCCCCCCTTCCTTTAAAAATATATCCAGCAAATGAAATGGGGGGAAATATTAAGTTTAAAAAGTGAAGCTGAACATTCAACATTAACTCTGCCCTCTTCCACATATGCCTTATGATATGGTCTTTAAATCCATGCCACTCTGTCTCTAATATGCATATGTATTGGAGGCTGTAGAAGAAGTTGCCTTGTGTTTTTATAATTTGGGTAATAGTATGTGATTCTAGACCGTATTATAACGAAGATGCACAAAGGACAGAGATGAGGTTACATGTTCACTCTTGACTTTCCCATTTCCGGACTTTTAAGTGCTTAACTTTGCAACCATAATGTAGCGTGTGTTGTGGGGTGTGGTTGTATGATTTGCATTAAATATGTTGTGCTGCACTTTTGCAAGGTGTGTGTAGGGGACAAACATCAGAAGTAAGAAGAGGAGTACTTGTGGCACCTTAGAGACTAACAAATTTATTAGAGCATAAGCTTTCGTGGGCTACAACCCGCTTTGAGCAGAAGAATGGGTTTTATTTAAAGGGGGCTCTTCACTAGAACACTGCTCTTAAGTTTCACCAAGCCAACAACTAGAGAAGTCCAACCTATGAAGGTGGCAGGTGACCAGGATTAGTTGGGGACCGGGTGGCTGCAACAGGACATCAACTTGTTCAGTGTTACAGTGCTGACTTTTCACTGGCATTGTGACTCTTTATTTTCCATCATGTCTCTGCCTCACCTGTTCACATGGCGTGACTGACAGCTTTGCCTTGCAATTTATTTGAGCATGGTAATTTTTTTTGACAGGCATGCTTGTGATTTTTTAATATGTCAAATAGAGTTTAATAATAGCCTGCTATTAAGTCCTTTCATTTCTCTCTCGGGATTTACTTATGACTGTTGCCTCTTTTACTCATCTGAAGTTCTGAATCTGTTTTCAAGGTGGGAAGAACTTGGGAGTGGGGAGAGTGTGTGTGTTTGTATTTATAATATCTAAAAACATGCAACAAAATTGATGCTGTGCTTGGAAACAAACACATTTCAGCATGCAAGGTAATAAAAAGCTTTATTTCCAGGAGTTATCCCATCAAAGTCAATGGGGCTATTTGTGTGGGTACAGGCAGTAAGAATTTTCCCCAGAATGTGTGGTTTTTTTTCTTTGAAATAAACATAACTTTTGCCCAAGTTGTGCTCCCTTTGAAGATAAGTTTTGCCATTAACTTCATTGGCTTCAAGATCACACCCCCGCACAGACTGTGGGTTTAGAGACCCTCCTCTGCCCCCATCTTTCCTACTTTTTGGGGACTGTACAAGAGTTTGCCGGGGCTCGACCCTCTCTGACACCGACTCACTACACACCGGGGCTGGGCACTCTGTCCGGCGGCCGGTCCTCACTGTCCTCAGAGACACGATAAGCCCGGCCCGAGCTTCGGGCGGACACCAATGTTATGTCAGGGCTCAGACCCTCAGTCAGGGCTGTGCAACGATATAAAGTATTTAGGCCCAGGCCCTAGGTCAGGGCGGGGCAACAAATGCTGGGGCAGGCGCTCAGGCCCTCAGTCAGGGCTGAGCAACAGGATAAACTAAGCCTCAACAGGCCTGGGAGAGGGGGGGACTGCCACCCACGGGTTGGGTGGCAGGGGGGATGCAGGCCCTCCCACTCCACTGCGTCCCAGCCCGGGGCCCTAGCAGCGGCAAACGGCCCGCTGCTTAGTCAATGGGGATCCTGGCCGCAACACACTGACATAGGCTCTGGTAATGCTGCAGCCAGACTGGGGTCGGCTGCCCCCGGGCTACTTCCACTCTCCCGCTCTGGGCAGGGCCGGCTCTAGGTTTTTTGCTGCCCCAAGCAAAAAAAATTTTGGCTGCCCCCCGTCCCAGCCCTGGGCTCCTCGCCGCACCCCCCTGCTGCCCCAGCCCTGGGCTCTCCCTACCCACCCACCCACACCCTCTGCCGCCCCAGCTCTGGGCTCCCTCATTTCCCCCCCCACACACACCTCCTGCCGCCCCAGCCCTGGGCTCTCTCCCCCCCTCCCCCACCTGCACCCTCCTTCCGCCGCAGCCCTGGGTCACTGGTAACTCGCTCCCACGGCAGGTCATTCAGCATGAATTTTAGATGTGCACAGAACACAGACAGGATTGGTTCCCATATGGTTACAGAACTGCAGTAAAGTGGAACAATTTTCAGCTTGTGTGATTGGAGGATCTCTGGATGCATATTATAAGACTGTCCTACATAAATGAGGAAAAGTTGAGGTGCCTTTATTATTCTTTTCTTCCACTCATTCTTTCTATGGGGAATTTGCCAATGCAATATCACTGTCTTCCTTTTAAACAAAACAAAAACAAAAAGGCAATGGCTGTTGACAATAGCAATTCCACTCCTAGTAACCACTGGGAAGCATTTCTTGCTCAATTTTATCCTACTTTTTCTACAGCAAGCTACGGTGGATCAGTATATTTGATTTGGGAGAAATGAAGTAACAGCTGCCCAAACTGAGCTTGAGCACTCCTGAATTTTGAGGTGTTCAAATCTGGAAGGCAGGTGCTGGGGGGGAGAAGGGGGCTGTGGCTCCGCGGGAGAGCACGGCAGCAGGTATGCAGCAGTGTGTCTGGCGCTGCGTGGAGCCAGACATGCTGGTCTGAGTGGCACGGTAAGGGGACTGGGGGGTTGGATGGTGTGGAGGTTCAGGGGGGCAGTCAGGGGCAGGGAGAAGGGGGGGTTAGATGGGTCAGGGGTTGGGGGGGCAGTCAGGGGACAGGCAGCGGTTGGATAGGCATGGGAGTCCCGGGGATTTGTCAGGGGACAGGTAGGTGTGGGATCCTAGGGGGGAAGTTGGGGTGGTCTCAGGAGGGGGCAGTTGGGGACAAGGAGAAGGGAGGCTTAGATAGGGGGTGGGGTCCTGGGGGACAGTTAGGGGCAGGGGTCCCGGGAGGGGGTGATCAGGGGACAGGGTGCAGGAGGGGTTGGATGGGTTGAGGTTTCTGTGGGGGGCAGTCGGAGGGGGTGGATGGTGGCAGGGTGGGGTTACCCTCCCTCCCTGTGGAGTGTCCTATTTTTTGAATGTTAAAATATGGTATCCCTACCCTTCAGAGTGCAGCTCTCCATTCATAGCAGGCTGCAGCATGAGGTCTCAGCTACCTCACTCCCTCCCCCTCTTTCCTGTTGGTAGTGGCCAAGGGAATGCTGGGAAATGTAGTTCTTTCCCTGCTCTAGGGCTGGCTCTATAGGCAGGGAGCTAACCAAGGAACTACAGCTCCCAGGGCCCCCTGTTGGTTCTCAGCTCCCATGCTGGATCCCTGCCACCCCTGCAAATGGGCTGCCCCAAGCACGTGCTTGCTTTGCTGGTGCCTAGAGCCGCTCCTGCATCTGGGCCTACCTGGGGGCCGGTGTCGGCCTCGGGGGGATCTTGGACCATGGGTTCGTCCAGCCAGGCGTCGTTCGGCAGGCCCGGCGGCTCCTCTGGGTAGCGGGCACAGGGCAGGCCCGGCGGCTCCCAGCGGCCGCCCCGGGCTGCAGAGGTTTCCCAGTCCTGAGCTAGGCTGGAGACGTCTGGTCTCTTCGGCGGCTGGGGCCTGACTGAGTTCTGAGGGCGAGACTTTATACTTCCAGGTCGCCGCCTGACCCCGGGAGGGGCGGGCTCAGAGCTCCCTGGCTCCACCCACTGCAGCCTCCGGATGGGCTCTTCCCCCTCCGGGGCGCCGGGAAGCCACACCGACTCACTACAGGGACCGATTCTTTGGCCTTCCCACTGGCCGTACGCTGGGGCATGCCAAAAGCTCCAGGCATCAAAGCCTGCCAGTTGTGCAATACATTTCCCCCCCAGAGCAATGGGCACTCTAGCTATCTCTGGTGTGTTGGCGATTCTTAAACATGGTGAAGTTTGCACAACATTTAAGAGCAGGTCTTGCAAGGAAAGGGAGGTGAGGTTGAAACCTCTCCTCATGGAGCTCTCCCTAAGAGCTGTGGCGTCTGAACTCCCCACTCCTCCCAGTACCTCAGTGGCTTCTGAGACTCCTTCAGAGGTGAAGCACTCTAAAAAGAGAGAGCTCTCCTTCTGGACAAAGCCTCCAGAAAAAGAGGTAGGTCAGCTCGTGTCCCAAAATGGGTACCTCCAAGGCCCCTATTGACACCGCCCTGGGGCCCTGGTATGGCCCAAGCAGGCAGAGAAACTTAAGACAAGCCTGCTAGCAAGCACAGAAGAGAGCCAGAGAAATACCAGTCTATCACCTCAGCATCCTCCTCGATACCTTGTCCTTCATCTCTGGCTAGGGCCCTGGACCAAATGCCTAGACTTCCTTGGCAGGAAGTTATTCTTCCTCTGCCCTTCAGTTTTGGGTAGCAAACTACCAAGCCTGATGACAAAATACGACTTTAGTAACTATGGAAAGTTACTCATGTTAATTATTTGTCACAGGACAAGAGGGAGCAGTTCCAAGCCTTCATTTCTGAGGGCCAACTCCTAGCCAAGACTTCTTTACAGACTGCCCTCAACACTGCTGATACAGCTTCATGTTCTCTAGCCACTGCTGTTGTGATGAGGTAAGTATCCTGGCTTCAGTTGTCTGGCCTGTCTCAGAGAGAGGTACAAAACACAATGGGAGATCTCCCCTTCATAGGACTGAAGCTGTTCCATGACAATACTGACACTCACTACATTCCCTCGAGGATTCAAGGGCAACCCTGAGGTCGTTCAGAATCTTTGTACCTGGTACGAAGATGTTAGAGTAAATTTCAGATAGTACAACAATCCCAGCCATTCCGTATCAACCATACCAGGCCTATTCCAGACCTACAGAACCTCCCCGAAGAATACCCAGGCCTTACAGAAGAAAGGGACAATCCTGACAACCACCTCCCTTTGTGGGCCTCCTTCCAAACAACCATCTTGACAGTCTTCTTGAGGGTCACAGTCATTCCCCTTCTCTGGGTATGCTGCACACCCCTGCCTTCTGCCATCGCTCTTGGAACAGTCTCTTGCATTTCCTACACATGTGTGAACTTACTTCTAAAATCAAGTTGTCCATGGAGATAATAGGTATGGGTTACTCTGTCCACTTCCAATCTATGGCCCATCCTCCCTTCCCTTCCCTTCCCTATTTAGGGACCCCTCTCACAACAATCTCTTGAAACAGGAGGTTCAGTCCCTTCTCAATCTGAGGGTGATAGAGCCAATTCCCTTAAAATGTGTTGAGAGGATTTTACTCCAAATATTTCCTGGTTCCGAAAAGAAAAGGCAGTTGCAGGCTGATTCTAGACTTCAGGAGCCTGACCACTTCTATCCTTTCACAGCATTTCAGCGTGCTGACTCTCCTTATTATAATCCTATCCCTGAACCAGGGGGATTGGTTTGCTGCCTTTGACCTTCAAAATGGGTGCATAGCAACATGAAAACACCCCTCCCACAAACATTTTCTACACTTCATTGTTGGCTCAGAACATTATCAATACAATCTCCTCCCTTTCGAACCTTCCCCAGCCCAACACATTTTATGATGGTCCTCTCAATAGTCACTGCTCACTTACATCAAGACGGCAATGTTGTGGCTCCTCAAGGTGAACTCTGCTTCAGAGATCCAATCAGCACCTAATAAGGCCTTCACCTTGTTTTGGTTTCTAGGTCTTCATATCAACCTAAAAAAATCCACATTGACACCTTGCCAGAGGATAGATTTCATTGGGGCTACCCTGGATGCCCGAACAGCTGGAGCCAATTTACCGGAGGATAGGTTCTCCTCCATATCTAATCTAGTTATTACCCTACAGCTGAGTCCCCAGAGAAGAGCAAGGATCTGCCCTCAGGCCACACGTCTGCTTTAATGTTTGTGACCCCACATGCAGGACTATGTCTTCAGGTCTGTCTCAAATCGGTGTACACACCAAACAAGCACAGCCTTACCAAATGAGTTTCCATACCCTCATAGGTGCTGAGTTACCTTGGGTGATTCACCAGCATGAATCATCACAATGAACACCTTCATCCTAGGCTGGGGAGCCAACTTAGAATTCCACAGTGAAGGTCAAATGGTTGTAAAGCAACATTTCTTTAGGCATCATCATTCTAGAGCTATGGAGAGTTCATTATGCATGCTAACACTCTTTCCACAACTTTTGAGGCCATCATATCAAAGCAATGATGGACAACAAGGTGGCAATATACTATGTAAATCGACCAAGAGGAGGAAGATGCACAGTTCTTGTGCACAGAATCCCTGAAACTGGTGCATTGCCCATCACGCAGCGCTTTCTGTGGTTTACCTACCACGCCTCCAGAATGTGGTAGCAGATGGCCTAAGCAGACACTTCCATTAGGACTACGAGTGGGAGCTTAACAACCTGATCTCTTGCTACATTTGCAATGCATGGGACATCCCTGCAGTGGATTTATTTGCAACTCTGGACAAAGAAAATGCTGAATCTTCTGCTCAGAGGGGGGACTTGGCCACAACTCCTTAGGGGATGCCTTCCATGTCTACTGGTCCTGTATTCACCTTTTATGCCTCCCTCTAGCACCGTTAATTCTCAAGACACTGATCAAATTACAGCAGGAGCAGGTGAGGGTCATCTTGATAGTGTTGTCTAGGCCCAGACAAATGTGGTATTTGGAGCTGTTACCTTTCAATAGAGAGAGCTTGCTATGAAGAACTCAGGCACCATGAACCACCCCAATCTTCCATCCCTGAACCTCAAAGCCTGGCTCCTCGATGGCTCTCCACTTTTTAGAGCTGGACTGCTTGGCAGAGGTCCAGTCTGTACCTCTCAATAGTAGAAAGCCCTCCACACATAAAACTTACCTGTGGAAGTGGAAATGCTTTCTTTCCTGGTGTTCTTGTAATGGTTTATCCACTTCAGAAGCAACTTTCAAGAATCCTTTTACCTGCTGGAATAAAAAACAAGGGGATTATCTATGAGTTTGGTTAAAGTACACCGGGCAGCTATTATGGCCTTTCATTTGCCTATCGAGGGTCTCTCATTTTTTGCCTACCCTACCACGACCATCTGATCTAATCTGTTTCCTTATATCTGGAACCCCTCACCTCCATCAGACTTTTGGTCCTCAGTGCCTTAAGGAGCCACCTTTTCGAACTTCTGGTTACCTGTTCATTCTGCCATCTTTCCTTTAAAGCCTCATCCCCACTGGCCATCACTTCAGCTAGTAGGGAGGGAGAACTTGGGGCCCTCATGGCTGACCTTCCTTATGCTCCCTTCTACCATCACAAAGTCATGCTATGCCCCCATCCTCTGTTCCTTCTGAAGGTCTCATCAGACTTTCATATCAGTCAGGATATCGGTCAACCAGCATTATTTCCCAAACCTCTCTTCGGGAGAAGAGGCTAGCCTCACACTTTAGAAATTTGGAGGCTGTTTTCCTTCTATCTGGACAGGACTAGAACCTTTAGGATTTCTCCTAGATTGTCCTTTCATTCTTTCAGAAAAGGATATGAACAAACAATCAAAGTGGGTTTCAGGTTGCATTCATAGCCTGCTATCAGGTCACAGGTGTTCAGCCCCATCCTTGGGTGATAGCTCAGTCCACTTCTGTTGCCTGCCTCAAGGACATACCCATTGTGGAAATTTGCAGAGCCACAACTTGGTCCTCTGTTCAGACCTTTTCTAAAGATTATGCTATTCTACCTGCATCCAGGACATACACGACCTTTGGTGATGATATCCTCTTGGATCCACGTCCATGTTCAGTTACTGCTTGGGAGTCTCCTGTGGAGGAGCATCCATTTGGACATATAGTTGGAGGAGGAGAGATTACTTACCTTTCAATAATTTCAGTTTTTCAAGATGTTTTGCCCCTATGGGTGCTCCACCTCCCGTCCTCCTCTGCTGAGTAGTCTCTGGCTCTGTAGTTGAGAAGGAACTGGAGTGGTGGCGGGTCCGCTTCTCCCTAAATGCCCTTGTTTTGGAGCATGAGGCTTCATGGTGTGCAGGCGTGGCCCCATGGATGCTGCTAATACAAATCTCCGAGAGCACAGGAATGCACACACTTCCTACAGTGGGCACCTGTAGGGACAAAACATTTTGAAGAACTCAAGTGAAAGGTAAGTAACCTCTCCGTGGGCAAATACATGTGTTGGAATTGGGATGATGCCTGCTTAGGCCTGGATAATCAGATTTTAAAAAGGACAGATTCACAGATCCTTGATACATGTGTGCTCAGTGGAACGAATTACCACATGGGAGTTCACCTGTGGTTGTCTATATGTGCCTTCTGCAACTCAGATTGTTTGCATAAATTGAATTACAAGGTTGAAGCCATGGTATTTTCCCATTCAAATTATGCCAAGTCCCCCTCTTTCAGAAGGGAAACTTACCTTTTACTGTCATGTCATATACCTGGCATGGGATTTTTTTCATTACATTCAGTGGCTGTTGGGTCGGGCCCCAAGTGAAGAGAGTCCTCAGGTAGTGTTAGCTTGTGAGATCAGCACTAACACTGCATAACACTAGAACTTGAGCTGTGAAGTAGTACACGAGTAGAGTAGAATCCTCTTAAGCAAGACAATTCAGGGGAAGATCAATAATTCTAGTGTGAGTGGAATTCCAGACTGAGGTGGCATTTCAACAGTAACATGGCTGTCCTTTAAGCTGCAGTGATCCAGTCACATGAGTGCATATTGCTTGGATATCGGAGGCCCTAGATATGCAGTTGGGTGAAGACTGAGCTGTCTGCCCACCTTTGGCATTTGAGCTGCTTCAAAATGTCTAGTACAGCTGCCAGTGATGTGGAAGGAGCAAGGTGCCAGTCAGGAGGAGGCACTTAAATCACCTCCAGTACATACAATGGCTAAACAGGAACTAAAAACTGTTGTTTGAAAAGCAGACTGGCAAAAACAGTATTAAGCTGAAACACAGTAAAATGTCTGAGTGCCAGTAGGGTGACCAGATGTCCTGATTTTTATAGGGACAGTCCCGATTTTTGGGTCTTTTTCTTATATAGGCTCCTATTACCCCCCCACCCTCGTCCCGATTTTTCACACTTGATGTCTGGTCACCCTAAGTGCCAGTAAGTACCCCAAAAGCTTTCTGCTTCAGTGGCAGACACACTGAATAGCAGTCAGCTTTGGTCTGTCTACTGGCAGATGTGTGATTTGAAGCAGTTTTCCTGATTAAATGTGGAGTACTGTATAATTTTCCCATAGATGAATTGCTTGTGCACTGTTTTTCCAGGGTATTAGGCAGGAGAGGACTATCCTTTGTTTGTAACATGAAATTCTTTCCATCTTTTTATACTTATTGTGGGTTTTTTTCCTCGTGGCTATTTGCTCTGCTTATAAGTGTTTTGCTTCCGGTATAACACACTTAGAGTACCTTGGGGAACGGCCAGATTGAGGTCGTGTTCCACATTTATGTGCAGGTCCCAGGCTGGAGAGAAGGAACAATCTGCATTAGAACTTCAATAGTGAAGCATTGCATGGTTCAATGGGTCTATAATAAGAGAGGGGAAATTTTAGTTTCCAGGAAAACAGGTGCTTTGAAGTTTGCAATTGTCTTCCGGGAAAAAGAGCGCACTCAGGACCTAGTATTCCTCATGTACAAAACAAACAAACTTTATTTTTTAGTAGAAAACAAAGAAACTGAGTGCCTCATCGTATATCATATATGAGCAGTGAAGGTTAGAACTGTTTATTTGTTTCAGATTACCTTTATGGATACACATGACAGTGTACCTATAATGTGACTATTTTGGAAATTGTTGAATTTATTTTGATTTGCAGCACTAAAAAGCACTCCCCCACAGGCTCTGCGCACCCTGCCTGTTGTTTAAGCCTCCAAAATGAGTTGTGCATTTTGTAGGACTGAGGACAGTTCAAAGACATATTTCTTAATATAAAATACTAATAACCCCATTCATCAGACCGCATCTGAGCCTCCCCTGATTCTCCTCTGAGACCTGGTGAAACAAATGAGAGCTGCAGCATGCTCCACTGTTGACAATCCAGGTTATTTTGAACCAGAGCTGGAGCTATTGTGAACCAGTGAGCTATTCCAGAGAACACTGGACAGCAGCCCCTTCTGTTACACCGCGAGGGATCTAGCGTACATGCACGTTTCCAAGCTGTGGCATTGTGTCCAGGAGAGAAAGAGGTCATATGGTGTTGTATACTAGTTGGAAAGTCCTCCAAATTCTAAATATCTTTATTTTTTTGACTCTTAATAAAACTCTACCTCCATTGCCCAGAAAGCACCATCAGAAGAAGTTTGGTGGAATAATTCAAAAATAATTTTGTGACACTCCCCCTGCTGTTCTGTACCAGGTAGTAGTTTCTATAACATTTTCCCAGAGCTGTGATTAAATGGTCAGTGGTGGTGATGATGTATAAGCAGGGAAATAAATAAAAAATGCCATCTTCCTTTCAGATCACGTAGAAATAGAGTAGAAAATCAACATTTGCCAAATGAAAAAGGAGAGGGACAGAAACTCTGCTTTTCTTTCCACCCTTTTTGTATCATGGAAAAAATTATTCAGTATTGATTTAGCTGAAATGACACATAGTATATAAGCTTGCAGCCCCAGAATAAAATAAATAGCTCAGAAGCATCTAGGAGTTCCCTACAACTCTCCAAATGGAGTTAGTTGATAAACTGTTATGCACAATTTTTCTTTCAATTAATTTCACTGCCTGTGGATTTTTTTTATGGGTCCAAAGTGTCTGCTTCTTTCAGAAACCAGGGACTGAATCATTACAATCAGCCTACAGGTCTGATGACTTCATTTCCTGGGTTATATAAAATCCAAACTTCCTAACAAATTGTCTGCAGGAAGTGTTTACCACATTGCTATAGAACAATTACAGAGTTCAGAGAAACCTGACCAGGTTGAAAAAACAATTGCATGACGCATTGACGTTAATTTGCAAAGCCTGTTAAATGCCACAGTTGGATTCCCAGCCAACCTGCCTACCTGGTTTCCTGTGCAGAAACATTCAGCTGGACCTTTGAGCCAAGCTTTATTGGTACGGAGGCAGCCTGTATGGGGGAAAAAAATAGTTATTGAGGCAGATGACAAACGCTAGGAACCTAGCACTGACCCAGCCCTCTGGTAGCTAAGTTACTAGCTGTTCCTTCCCTCTCCCTTCAAGAGTGGATTTAATTTGGAGGATGGGTGCACAATGGCTTGATTAGGACAGAGGCTGGCAAGCTAATGAGAGCAATTGAGCTGTCAGCTAGGAACAGTTAAAGGAGAGGAAGGAAGTGTAAGTGGGGAGGCTGACATGGACCAGGGGATACAGGATCTTAGGCTGGTAAGCTTTTGCCCTCTCACTCCCACAGAATAGGCTAAGGAGAGAGTTTACTTCAGATTGTGTTCCTGCACAAAGCTGTACTAGTGAATTGGTGGAGGGGGTCCCAATTAATAACACATTGGGGTTTATAAACTCTGAAGTGTCCAGCATGCTACAAACCATCATGGCTGGTTTCTTCTCTAATAAATTATACATCAGTCTAAAGGAAATGGGGGCCAAAGACCCAATTCTTGTTTCACAAACAATGGCGTAAAACTGGAGTAACTTCACAGAATTGGTTTAGATCAAGCCAGTGTAATGAAGAACTTAATTTGGCTGTGTGCGTGTGTGTGTATGGACATACACTACTGCACTATATAGAATGCCATTGAAGTCAGCAGCGTCCTCCAACACTGAGTCAATTGCAGGAGCAAGATTTATATGAGTAGGAGTCAGAAGAACACTTAATATTCCACTGTATAAAGTTACCACATTCAAAGCAGTCTCCTGGCAAAATGTTCCCCATTTTGCGTGTTGTCACTTACCCTATGATTTCCTCCTTCATCCTGTAAATACAGCATTTTCCCAACTGATCATTTTCATAACCACAAAAAGCAGGATTAGGAGAAGCAGAAAATTTCAGACAACTAAGGTGCCACAAGTACTCCTGTTCTTTTTAGGTGAAACTGACTACTTTCAAATTAACTAACACATTGTTTTGAAACCAACCAACCAACAAAAAACTGCAGAATGTCACAACACTGTTGGAAAGTCTCTTGCAGTCTTGGCTAATGCACCCCAAACTTTTTCTGTGTCAAAAATATTTTTAAAGTGTCAGGGTGCCAGATTCCTGTTAAGAAAAATAAATTGCAATTTTAAATGATTAAAAACTTCTTTTATTAACATTCATAAGCACAACAATGATCTGAAATTTGAAGATAAGGGAAGATGCGACTGATTGTTATGGTTGGATGCCAGCATCAGATTTATGCAGAAAATGGAATGCAATAGAAACTAGAAAAGTACATCTGCCAAGTTTACTGTGCAACAATCCCCTGCTCCATGTAACTTAACTGTAACAATATAAACGAATCAGTATTTAGCTGGCTCTGTGTGGATATATTCAAAAACAAAAATGAATATTGTATTAGCTGCTAATTTTAAACGCAATAATGGAAAATTACTTTATAAAGCCATGACACTATTCCGTGTGCCTGTTGGATGAAGCAGATTATCTACTTCTAGTGGACACAGAACCATGCTTTAATATCTGTAGGTTTTGAAGACTGATGCTGAAGGTCACTAAGTAATTCCAATTCCCCCTGAAGTCAATAGGAGCTGCTGGGATTCAGCACCTTACAAGATTGGGCATTAAACACCTGTCTCATGAGAAGATTAAGATTCCCCTGGCCAGTCATTAAAGCCATGCGCCAGTGGTTAACAAGTTTTATTGTGTCAAAATCCCTGCCAAGCAGGGCCGGTGCTACCATTAAGGCGAACTAGACGGTTGCCTAGGGCGCCAAGATTTGGGGAAGCCAAAAAGCGATGGCCCCACTTTTTTTTTTTTTTTTTACAGCGTTCCTCCCCGAGCGTGCGGTCGCCGCTCCACTTCTTTTGGCGCCGCAAGCCTGGGAGGAGAATTAGAGCAGGGGGGCGTGCTCAGGGAGGAGGCGGAGCAGAGGTGAGCTGGGATGGGGAAGTGCCGCACGGCTCCCCAGGCCGGGGGGGTGGGGAGCTGCTGCGAGGGTGCCTCAGGGCAGGGGGGAGCTGCCGCATGGCTCCCCGGGGGCGGGGAGGGAGCTGCCG